>NW_006256612.1:11156921-11563103 GCF_000478725.1 Eutrema salsugineum | reverse complement strand
GAAGAGAAGGCCGCGAATCGCCTCTAGGGTTTCGGTTTTCAGTTTTTTTCGGGAAATTGAAAAGTTTTTTTTTGTTCTACATTTATTTGGAAGAAGAAAGTTATAATTTATTGTATATTTATCACTGTATATTTACTATATTTGTGAATTACGAATTTATAATACATAAAAAAAAAATCCAAATTTTCATTTGTGAGGGATAAGGATGTCTTTTCCACGCTTGTAAGGTTATTCTAGCAAAAATGTAAGGGACGTAGGTTAGTTTTGCAAACAGACCTAATTGTAAGGTCATTCTAGTGATTGTTCTCAATTTATAAAGAAAACTTGGTGAACAATTTTGTAGATCTATAAAAATTTATTTACTTTAGTTGAATTTTCTGAACGTGCATGCATCCCGTTTTGAAGACAGAAAAACGTGTAAATTAGTGGTACATATACCTTTTGTTTGTGGTATATATATATTTCTCACCACAATATTTTATTTGTATTTAGGAATCATGTATGAATTGTAAACTTAAAATTCAAAGAGAAAACAAAACGTTTTCTGTGAGTTTGCGATTTGATAATTTGTAGAAAAGTGTTTTTAATTAAAAAAAACACGTTCGTAGCTGAACAACTTTGCTTGACAACTATATATTAATCATAGATCGAATATTCGACTTATTATTTTACGTACATGAGATTAATATTTAAACTACCGAAAGGACATTAGCTGCAATGCGGGCTTAGAAGAGTCCTAAGAACGTGTGTTGCGTTGTGCTGGATGCACGTTTTCTTTGGTATGCGACCCCAGAAAAACATAAGCGATGGCCAATTGGACTAACTGATTTAGTCTTTCTTAATTTAATTTGGCTATTTGTATTGTAATTAAGCCTTAAGGATACTTGATTTTCATTGACTTGATCTTAAGAAAAGAGCCAACAAATAACTTTGCTTAGTTGCTGACAACTAAACAGGAGTGGTTAATATATTCATGACATTAATATAGATGAGGAAAAATAAACATAAGAAAAAAAAGAGAAAATAATTTAGTTGTCCATTGGCATCTGTGAGTATAAGTTTTTATAGTTGACAATGCAACTTGGTTCATTTTAAATGCTAGGACTTGGGAGACTTATTATTATGCTTTAAGAAAAGACTCACCAAGTTTGCTTAGTTGTTTACAGGGCTTAGTTGCTGACAGCTAAAGAAGGTATTGGTTAATATATTCATGACATTAATATTTGTATACATGTAAATACAGTTGAGGAAAAACAAACATAAGATAAAATAATTTATAGTTGACTTAATGCAACTTGATTCATTTGAAATTTTAGGACTTAAGAGACTTATTATTATGCATTAAGAAAAAAGACTGACCAAGATTGCTTATTTGTTTACAGCCAAAGCTGATCAACTTGGCTATATAATCCTAAATGTATCTGTTAATAGGATCCACAGTAAAACGGAACCAAACCTTTTGCATTTTCCACCCACAAAAAAAAAAAGTTAAAGATCCAAACTCCAAAGTATAAGGGTTTTGCATGCTCATACCTCTCTTCCTATCCTTATTCAATCATTCTTAGCTACAACCTTTCGCCATGGAAAGAATCTTTAAGCACTTCTGGCACCAGCATGGGAGCGACGAGAATCCTAGGGAGCTCACTTGGGAAGAGAGAACGAAAAAAAAATATGGTTTAAGTGTTGACACGTGCGATGATTGTCAAAAGCCAACTGAAGGTCACGATCCCATAAAATGCGATTTTTGCCTCAAGGACTGGCACGTTGAATGCGTCCCAAGCTCGCCTGATGAAGTAAACCATTCGTTCCACACATACCATCCGCTCAAGCTTCTCATTGATGGCCCACCTGATTACTCTGATGGAAAATGTGGTATCTGCAAGCAGGAACTCAAAAGCTTTTTCTACCATTGCTCCATCTGCTATTTCAGCATGCATGTGAGGTGCTCCAACGATCCCCCGCCACCCATTGTGGATGCTCCGAGGTGCCACGAGCATACACTCACCCTTATGGCTAGAGACGATATCTTCACTTGTAATGCTTGTGGTATGCATGGGGAACGATGCCCTTACGTATGCGCTCCATGCGGTCTCATGTTCCATCGAGATTGTATTAAGCTACCACACGTCATAAACATCAATCGCCACGACCATCGTGTGTCTCACATCGATTCTCCTGGTTTCGGGCTTTGGAAATGCATGATTTGTCACAAGAAGATTGACTGGAGGTACGGTGCTTATTCTTGTCAGAAATGTCCTAATCTTTTCTTTCACTCCAAGTGTGCAACTAGAAGTGATGTTTGGGATGGGGAAGAACTAGAAGGGATACCTGAAGAATTTGTAGATGTTTCGCCATTCAAAGTGATTGAAGACGGAGTCATTAACCATTTCTCCCATGAAGAACACAACCTAAGGCTTATTGATGAGGATGCCATTGATCGTCATGAAAGCATACGATGCGAAGCTTGCACAGGTTCTATCTTTTCTGAGAAGCACTACAGCTGTATGGAATATTGCGATTATTTCCTCCATGAAACATGCGCTAATCTTCTTCTTCAGAAAAGACATGGGCTTTGCACAAAGCCGCTTACTCTATTAACCATGAAAAAGGTTAGGGAATTGAGATTATTTACCTGTACTGCCTGCAGAAAACTATCAAATGGTTTCAGGTACGAGTGTGGTGATACTATCCTAGACGTACGGTGTGCGTCGATGTCATGGTATTGTGATTATGAATGTCACCCGCATACCCTCTTCCTCACTACGCTTGACGAGGAAACTTGTGGGGTATGTGGTCGATATGGTCGACTGCTGCATTGCGTTGAGTGTAAGTTCACATTGGACTTCAAGTGTGCTACTCTACCAAAAAAGATAAAGCACAGGTGCGATGACCATTTTCTGTCCTTGTGTTTTGGTGAGAAGGAGAAGCCGAGGGGTAAGTACTGGTGTGAGGTTTGTGAAACCGTTTTAGATCCACGAGAATGGTTTTACTCATGCTCCGGTGATTGCGGAGTCGTTTGTCATATTCCGTGTGTGCTCGGGCAGTTGTGGAATGTCAAGCCACGTGTCATCCACACTAAAGGATATGGTACAGTTAAACTGGTTCTCAACGATAGTTTGTCTCGACCAAAATGTGGTTATTGCGGCTCTCATTGCCAACAACCCCTGATGATCAAGTTTTCTTGCCCTTCTATGGAGAAATTCTTTTGTGACCTTGATTGTTTTGAAAAATACGTCGTTCCACAAGATTATAAGAGAAGAGATGATACTTTGAGTTATCACCACTACTCTATTTACTGAGAATAACAGAGATTCACAAGAGCAGAACGAACGGCTAAATCACTCTGTCACAAAAGCAGAGAGTCTGCTACACAAGGACAATGCCATGAAGATCAAGCTTCATAATCGTTTCTCAGCCCTTGATCTTTACACTAGTCTGATTGTGCCACCTGTCGAAAGTTTTTTTTTTTCTTTTCTCTTCGAAGTATTTTCCATTTCATCTTCCCCTTTAATCTAGGGTTTTACAGCTTTGTATCTTTTTTTTTTTTTTCCCAACGTTTTACAGCTTTGTATAAATAAGAACTTCTTCTGATTGTAAAACCTCAAGACAAAAATACAAAGAACAATGCTCATGTTTTTCCTCTAGGTTGATCTTTTGTCTTCAGTCCTAATGCATATTAAGAGCAACCTCAATGGGAGAGACCCATAAGAGTCTCTAGACCTATATTATAATAGTTTTTAAGCTAAAAGTGAGATTAGAAACTGGTTTTAGAAACCTTTTGTTTTGGATTATACAATAGGAGAGACCAAAAAGTAGATTTAGAAACCTAAACATCAACAATCTGTTGTTTGATTTTATCACTTAGTAATAATCAAGTTAGAAATGGAGGTGTTTTGTGGTCGGAGAAGTGGAGTTTTTAAAAAATTGAATCATCAATTTTCGTTTATGAGATTTTATAGACTCTCCAATACTTTATTTTAATGAAACTACAACTTACGAGTAACAGAGTAAACCTTTTCAAATCTATAACAGAGTAACTTTCCAACACTTCGTTTATGCATTTTTGTCTTAGTCTTCTTCGCCGCAAGACTCAAAAATGCGAAGGTGATAAAATAATTTTTTTGGTTCGCCTTCCCTTTCGCAGTCACGTTGCGAACCAATGAGTCCCTGTCTGAGAACCGCCGACCATCGGAGAAGCTGCCGAAGACAGAATGTGTTCTCCTCGATTTCGTCGAAGAAGAGAACAAATGGAAGAAATGAAAACTATTGGGAAATCGGGAAAATGAAATGACAGAGAAAAGAAAAATAAAATTTTCTCCCAAATTATTTAACCAATAATATCTCGTCACATGTGAGAAAAAACGTCTTAAAAAATCAGTCCCAGAAGACGTTTTTGCGAAATAAGAAACACAACCTCAATTGTTTCTTATTAAGTTTCTGTTAAATACCCACTAAAAACTGCCTTAAAGATGCTCTAAAGAGGCTACCCTGGCGGCGAGTTATAGCTCACATGCGCTGAGTTTTGTTGTGTTCTTTCTTTTTTTTTCTTCCCAACAACAATGGAAAGACAAATATTACTTTCTCACTTATTATTTTGGGTTTTAATACTACTATCTTCATTCCATAATATTTGATGGTTTGGATTGCACACCATATATTATCTCCATCTCATAATATTATTTTAAATAATAAAACGGTCGCCTCAATGTCAACTCTATTACAAAACAGCTGAAAAGAACATATCAATGTCTTGCTATGAGATCACAGTGGCAGAGCAAAAAGAAAAAGAAAAAAAACTAATTCTAATTGGCTAAAATCCTACATAAACAACAAAAACCGGTTGGTTCTCTGCATTTACATGACTCACGACAAGGAACCGATAATTTTAACCTTTCGGAAAGGTAAACCCACGTCTTGTTACTCTGAGAAAACCTTAAAAAAAGTCAAGTGAATGGATAAAAGTTTGAGAAGAGAAGAGTGCCGAGAAGGATATAGGCTGCACAATATGACCATATCAAGTATCCCCATTTACTATGTTTAGGAGACGCAACCAAATGCGATGCAAACCAGTAAAGAGGAGGGCTCGCTGACAGGAACCGTGTTGCGACCTGTAACCAAAATCAAAGATGAAGGCGGTTTATCACTCCTAACTCCTATTCTCAAGAGTTTTTGCCACTTAAAAGACTTGAGTTAATTGAGGATTGTAACCTGAACATGCATGATGAAGAACGCTGTGGCTGCCATTAAACCCAAGTGTATGACAAATGGGAAAACATCAGCTGAAAAGTATCCTGATTTTTTGGGCGATACAAAATCCACAGCCACACTGGTCACACTCACATCCTTCTTTCTGCTAGATTTCCGCTGCCTAATGTCACGGTTTCCTACTCATGTAAATAGAGACGATCCATCAACGTGTTTAATTTTGGAACTATTGTATTACATAACAAAGAAAAGGATACCTTCATGTGATGATGTTTTAACATCTGGTTCAACTGCATCCTTCAGAGAATAAAGCCTTGCAGCAGATCTCTTTTCTTTCTCGGTAGCTTGAAAACCCAGCGAAATGAAGAGCTCAGGCCGAGCCGTCATGTAACTCATTATTGAACACATAGCTAGAGAAAGAATTGGAGATGCGAGCAGAAAGTTTGGGAGCTGTTTAAACTGAAAGTATCTAAGAAAGCCTACTCCCCTGTCACGATCCATGTCACCAAGAAATTAAAGGCTCGAAATCAAATAGAAGAAAGAAGTTTGCAAGAACTTTAGAAAAGGTTGTTGTTCAAACTTACCAGTAATGACTTTGAATGAAGTTGTACAGCAAAGGTACCCTTGCTTTGCACCAAGGCCTCAATTCATCTGGCTTGCGTCCATGACAGATGTTATAGTATCCGTATGCTTGAAATGCGACGAAAGGAAGACAAATGCATACGCATCGAAGAAATCCAGTAACTAAAACCTGCAAAGACAACTGGGTAGAGAAACTAGAATTATTTGAGATTTTCCATGGCTACCAAAAAAAAAAAATCCAAATGAAACTTAAAGAGTGAAATATGTATAACTCACCCAAACGCGCCTTTTTTGATATAAAGCTTCATATGCTCGATGCATCGTCTGGAAACAGATATAACCAGCATTAAGAATCCCATTGGACCTTGCACAACCAGAGAGTGCAAACCAGAGAACAGCTACATTGCTGGTACCAGATAACAAGTGATACAAGCCTCCAATTGAGAAAAGAGCATACAGACTTTCTGAATATCTGAAATTCACATGGAAATAGTTCGATCTTCAGTTGATTACCATTCTGATAAGATTAAAAAACATTTACTCTCGTAGAATGAATCAAAAGATCATTGCTTGAATACATTACATTGACGAATAAAATATGGACGCCGGATTGAAGCAGAACATAATCGAAGCTCTGAATGATGCTTCAGTGTCCTTCAAGATAATAACTGAAATCCTGTTAGCAAAGACTATGTAAGACACTTCTTAATCGAAGAATAGTAAACACTATACAACATACAAGCAAAACTATCACACACAATATACTGAACTAGTAGAGCACAAAAGGATCATGACTTGACTTAATTCAGACGCAAGGATCGATTTTGGATTCAGTGTCAACGAAAGTACCTGAACAGATAGATAGCAGCAATTACAAAGGCCAAGTTGCTGACGACGTAACCAGACAACACCATCACAGCTCGAAGACCAATCAATGGAACCAAAGGCGCAAAAGCTGAATCAAAAGACCCATTTCCCTCATCGGTGAGAGCTCGAAAGTAGGGAAAGTGAACAAACAAAAGTAGGGAATCAAGTGGGTAGATCTGATTCAAAAACCTGTACGAGAGAGAAGCGAGATGAAGAAGGGAAGAAGAGGCAAGAAGGCGTAAGTCTGCTCATACTCGTACCCACACTGCGTGATTCGAAGAAAGTACACGCTGTCCCAGACGACGCTATTTTCAAGGGTCTTCGAGACTGCATTGGCTACAAGGAGCGGAGGAGAATCTTCGACGACGTCTTTGTGATACAGGCACGGCGGGTTGAGTGTGGCGGATGTATCGTACGGTTGGAGCAAGCTCCGCCACAAAAGGGTTAAGAACAGAACCAGGAGTCGAGAGAAGATGGCGTATTTTATCAAGATGCTTTCTTTCCTGGATTTCGAGTTTGATTCCATGGCTTTCACCATTTATACGTGATCGTCTTCGAGAATCCCGGTCACTGAGAGAGTAGCAGAGCCTCACTATTGCCAAACTCGAACAGAAATAACTTTCAAAATTACTCCGACAGAAATCGAGCTGCAATAGAAATGGAAGACGAATCAAACTGAAGAAACAACATTTCGATTTCTCATCTGAAAGAGACGGAACAGGAAGAAATTGAAAACAGAAATCGGCGGCAGATGGTTCTCGATGGCTGAATCCGGTGTCAAGAAAAGCTGACGATTTGTGATTTTGAGCAGAGAAGAGACGAAGTTGAAGAAGAAAAGAACGGATTTGAACCAAAGATGGTTTGATTAACTTCTGAACCGGACGGTCCAATCAGAAAGGCCCCGAGTTCCAGCCGAGTATTTCCGGTTTTATTCGGGTTATGAAGGCTTAAGTTTTCAGGATCGAACCAATCGGCTCGGTTCTGTTTCAGAAACGTTTCCGAGGCTAACTAAACGCGCCATGTCATCAAGACATGTCACCAAAACTCGTCACATGCCCAATCACCTGAGGCCTGGTATCATAAAACGTCGATCGTCATAAATTGTATTTCGAACAACCAAAAAAAAGGAAAAAAAAAAGAAAAAAGGAAATAATAATTCACCCCCTTGATAAACCCTTTATTAAAAAATTACTTCTCTTTCCTTCGATCATCGTCTTCCTCTGGTTCTCAGATCTTTGAAACGAGAAGAACCATTTTAATGCTTGAATCAGGTTTGTGTCTCTATCCATGTTCAAGTGTATTTTTCGGTCATACATGTATATAGCATGGAGAATTTCGTGCAATCTTGCGATTTCTATGAGGATTGCTTTCATTTGGGATCGAAACTTTGGGATGCTAAGAAGATGTAACTGAGTTTGTACCTCTTGGATCAATTTTTCATTTCAAATCTGAAATAGATTTTGTTATTAGATCTTTGATTTCTTTCGAATTTGATTTTTCTCTCGGTTGTCAAATACAGATTTCAGATGTGGAATATGTAGAAAATTTGTGAATAGATTTTGGATTTGATTTCAATGAAGCTGACGTGTTTGTTCAAAATTGATATCTTGGAGGTTAATTGCTACAGTATGGAAAATGGAATCTTTTGATGATACTCAAGTTAGGATTAGAGTTGCTAGTGTTTCTTTGAGGTTGATTTTCTTTGAAAAAATTCCTTCGACTATTCTGATTCTGGTGCAATTCTCGCCTTACAACTAGAGCATGGATCATAAACATTGGTTTATGAATTTGGGGAGTTGCAGGATTCATATTCTTGTTTGAAATTTTTTGATAATTGCAGTAAATTTATTATTGGAGAAGGAATAAGGCAAAGATGGTGAAAATGACATTGATAGCTCGTGTTACCGACGGGTTGCCTCTAGCAGAGGGCCTCGACGATGGCCGTGACTTGCCAGATTCTGACATGTATAAGCAACAGGTCAAGGCTCTGTTTAAGAATCTTTCCAGAGGTCAAAATGAAGCTTCAAGAATGTCGGTTGAATCTGGCCCCTATGTTTTCCAGTATCCTTAACGTCGGTTATTTATTGGCCAGTTCTTAATGATTCATATTCTGCTTGCAAAAGCTTGTTAATTGATAGATCTCATATTGATGTTTGATTAAAATTTGCATCTGTGTGTAGCTTCTCATTAGAACTATATTATCATAGATAGAGCAGTTAGTTGACTAACCTTCTGTCTGCATATAATTGTTCAGGCTTATGACACGTTTCAGTCCTATTGCATTATGTTTAAGATGTCGCTTTATGCTTGACTAGTTTTTACTTGTGTGATTGTTTATATCCCGACTTCGTCGTTTTGGTATGCTTTAATCTTGAAACCAAGGTGAAAGAAAGAACCAAATATCTATGGTCTTCCTTGATCAGAAAACTTTAGTTACATTATAGAAGGACGCGTTTGCTACTTGACAATGTGTGACCGCTCTTACCCAAAAAAACTCGCGTTCCAATACCTGGAAGATCTCAAGAATGAATTCGAACGTGTCAATGGGCCTAACATTGAAACAGCTGCTCGACCTTATGCCTTTATTAAATTTGGTATGTGTACTGTAGATTGTCTTCTGTATTCATCAGTATCTTGGAAACATACATTACCAGGTTTTTCACCCTATTTTTCCCTTTGGTTTTTTTTTGTTTGTAGATACCTTCATACAGAAAACCAAGAAATTGTACCAAGACACTCGTACGCAACGAAATATAGCCAAGTTGAATGATGAACTCTATGAGGTCCATCAAATCATGACGCGGAATGTGCAGGAAGTCCTAGGTGTTGGTGAAAAGCTGGACCGTAAGCCCCATCTATTCTTTTTCCCATGATCAATCATTACACTTTTCGAATCAGGAGAACAGGAATCACTAGTTGTGTACATTTGTCATATAATCTTAAGAGCAATATGCTCATTGTGTACCATTTCCTCGTCTTGTTTTTTTTATGCAGAGGTGAGCGAGATGTCGAGCCGGCTAACATCTGAATCTCGTATATATGCTGATAAGGCTAAAGATTTGAACCGTCAGGTGAGTTTGATTGTAGATTCCCTATATTACACTATGCAACAATGATCACACGGTATGAGATGCTCTCATATTTTATGATCATGTTTAACTCAGGTTGGTTGCATATGGTTCTGAATAATTGATTTGATAAACCAGGCTTTGATCCGGAAATGGGCACCAGTTGCGATCGTGTTCGGGGTTGTTTTCCTTCTTTTCTGGGTCAAGACGAAGTTGTGGTAAGAAAGGAGGAACCTAAGGCTGTTTCGTAATTTAGGAGACTTGTCCGGACATATATCAACCGCCGCCGGTGTAGATCTCCTGATTCCGGCACCCAACATATCTTCTTTCTTTCAAAGAGAAACTTTGACACATTTTGTACTCCTTAGTATGCAAACTTTATAAGACTGGTCATTTATCATCATCATACTCTTTAAACTTTGATTGTCATTTATTTTCTCAGGTTTCTTCAAATCAAAACCAAAATCAAACTTAACGGATTGTGTTGTGATTTCATTACATATTCCTAACTGAAATGAACTATACGAACAAATAACTGATCAAAATTGAAGGCTATTTAGCGTCTATATGATGGTCTCAGGTGTCGTTTGAAATCTTGTGGACCTGCCAAATCTGATGAGGAAGTGTTCTTCAACTCATCTGAAAGCTGCAATGCCCTCTGAAAATCTCCTGACTTCTTCAGACAATCGATTAAAGCTCGGTAGACGTAAACCGATGGTCTAATCTCTCGCTGTTTCATCTCATCGAAAAGCCTCAACGATTCCTTTATGTTCCCTGATCGACCCAAACTGTCTATCACTGCGGTATAGCTAAGCAAATCAGGTTCAATTCCACCCTGAACCATTTCGTTGTAGAGCACCAAACACATGTCGAACCTACAAGCTTTCCTCAACCCGTTTAGTACAGTGTTGTATGTAATGATGTTTAGGGATACATGGCAATCTTCCTTCATCGATGACAATAACCTGAGCATCTCATTCACGAGGCCAGCTCGGCCCAAGATATCCAAAACCGAATTGTATGTGATCGCATCTGGTTTACACTGCCACTCTTTCATCTGCTCAAGTATCATAAGGACCTTATCTATCTGTCGAGTTTCAGCAAATGCAAGTATGGTTCTGTTTAATACTATTAGCCTACATGGAAGAGAAGACTCTGATACTTCTTTGAGAAGACTCAACAAGTGTATGCAATCATCGGTGTTAATGAAGGCTCTAGCGAGGTTGAGATAACATTCTGAACTCAAAGGCTTACCCGCTTGAACCAATAGCTCTCTGAATGCTCTGCAAGAGAGCTTCATATCGTTCTGCTCACCCGCTGCTGCAAGAAGGTTGTGGAAAACCGATATAGGCAAGCAAATGTTCTTGTCTTGTAAGGACTGTAACAAGTCATATGCAGCAGAGAGATTTCCATCTCTTCTATACTTCTCCACGAGATTCGTGTAATCGATTTTGCTGGTCAACTTTGAACCATTGTCAGCCATTTTCTTCAGGAGTTCTTCGTCTTCTTCTCCTGTGTTTGTCAAAGAGTGCATCGCGGAGAAGGAGCAGCTCCAGCTCAATTCAGCAGGAGCTAACACCATATGTTTCTGCAATTCCCAATACACAGAAACCATAGAATCAACTACATAGAAAAATTCAGAGTGTTTGAATCCATTATCTCTCGACAGCTTCCACAACAAATTCATTTACTGGATGATTATGTATGTCCTAATAGGAGGCTCCAAAACTACATTAGATCAGATTCGGGAAGAACAAGAAGGTTCCAAAATTCAAATATCTGTATCGAACCAAACGTTTTGTAGAAAAACTCGAGGGGCAGTAACAATCAGAGAAAAATTACGATAGAGAATCATCAAATCGAACAAAACATGAATCAATAAAGGTTGGGGATATTTGGTATATGTACCATAGAAGTGAATGAACCTCCATAGACGGGGATTCTCTTAACGATCGACCACTTCGCCATCTTCCTCACTATCTACCTCCAGTGAGCTTGTGACATTTCCAGGTTCAGGTTTTGGTTTTGAGGTGAACTGTTTGGGTTACAAAGACACATTTATTAATTGTTAGGCCATATTATAAATTATTTGAAACTTTAGGGACTGATAGGATAAATCTATGAAATTGTAAAAGCATAGGTAGATGATACACTATTGACAGACCTGCCTATTTCCTTGCGACTTTCAACTTTATTTCTTTGTATTTTCCGACGGGAAAGTTCTCGATCGCTGTTGCATTTGATTTTTAGGGAGAAGATTCAAAACCCTAGACGATCACATTCTCTTCTCTGATCAATACGATGCAGCATTTATTGTTCGCGGTTGTACTTTCCGAGGTCGCGGTGATAATGGCGCTTTCCTTTAAGACGCCGATTCGGAAGCTGTTGATCATGAGCCTGGATCGTGCGAAGCGTGGCCGTGGACCGGTGGTGATTCAGACGATTTCGGCGACGGTTTGTGTGGTTCTGGTGGCGAGCGTGTACAGTATGATGAAGATCCAGAAGCGAGGGATAGAGGACGGTGCAATGAACCCGACAGATGAGGTTATCATGGCCAAGCATCTCCTTGAATCGACTCTCATGGGTAAGCTTTCTCGGATCCAGTTTCGCTCTTCTCTCCGTCGGTTTTGGCTACTTACTTTTGGTACTCTGAACCAGAATTACTGTTTCTAGCTCAGAATTCGAGATCCATATAGTGTTTTAGAAACTATGTTGTTGTTGAGTGTATCCGAGTTACAGTCTCTTGAATGTTTGTGATCACTGTGCTGGATTTTACTCGTAGCTAGCATATGTTGATGATATTCGTAGTTTAGCGTAGCTAGAGTGATGATTTAGTTCTTGAATTTTGGATCTATCACCGCTTTTTCTACTCTGATTGAATCAAATTGGCTGTAAAGAAATTCATAGATGTAGTCCATAATATCTGAAATTGGCTTTTCCAGTTTCATTTTGAGCTTTGGAACTATGTCTTCTGCTTTGGTAAATCTTAGTTGCTAGTGTAATTGTTTCGCTCTTTCTCTTCCTTTGATTCAAAATCGGCTTTTCAAGTTTCAGTTTCATTCACTTATGCATTCTCGCTTCTGCTATGGTGAAAGAAACTTAGTTTTGGTGGTATGTTACAGGTGGTTTTCTATTCCTTGGGCTAATGATAGACAGGCTGCACCATTACATGAGAGAGCTACGGATAAGAAGGAAGATGATGGAAGTGATAAAGAAGGAAGGAGCGGTTTTGGAAGGTGTAAAAGCCAGAGCTTCAGATGAAGTTAAAAACTTGAAAGAAGAAGTAGTGTCGCTTCAGGAAAGGCAGAAGCAGCTGGTCTCTGAGATCGAGGCAAGGTCTAAAGAAATCCGTACTGAAAAAACGAGTGCAGTTGCTCTAGAAAAGCAATCTGAAGGCTTCCTTATCGAGTTTAACCGGTTGCTTGAAGAAAACCAGGATCTTCGAGACCAATTGCACACTGTGGATTCCAGAATTTCTCGATCCAGCATCAAGAAGAATACTTGATTAGCCTCTCTTCTCCAACATATTTTTTTTTTAACTTCCTTTGTGATTTGCCGTTTGGGTTTGGAGTTTGTTCATAGCGCATCTTGTTAACATGGGAGATGATGGGAAAAAAAAATCAGAGGATACAGTACAAAAAAGGAAGATAGATTTGTTTCTTGTTCTGGCTTATGAGTATGAGCTTTGCGAAAGTAGAGATGATTGTAACTATGATTCAGTTTTTTTTTTTCATCTGAAAGATTATATAGATATCACAGAGTTTTCAAAAGTTTACAACAACGGATCCTGGAAGAAACCAAATGCTACCAAACGAGCATGAAGGCTTAATCCTATAAACAACTAAAAATTGGATCCAAAGGACAAGCCCCTTGATACATTAACAACGATTAAAATTAAATCCACCAAGGCAAGGAGAGAGGAGGATCTAAGTAAATCACCAAAAAATTCACCATCGCCACATCGAGCATTACATAAAGGTAATACTACCTTCACCAACAAAGATCGATTCAAGCCAAAAAGGAAACCCTTCGGCTACATATGATTGACAACGATCCTCCCTTGTCACACTTCTAGCAATAAGAAATGCACCTAAATTTGCATTCCTTTCTTCATAGACCACTTTCCAACTCGGCAATTGATTCAAAGCAACAAGAATCTCAGAAGAAAAAACCTTGAAGGATGGCCAAGCTGGAGGTCGAGAAACAGCTCCTATCAACTCTGAAGCTTCAGCCGCAAAAATGACTGAGATAATTTTCAAGCTTTTCATACTTTCAATTGCCCATAGCCAACTTTTCACATGTGCTTCAACATCGGTTGCAACATGACTAAAAGCTCTTCTACTATGCAACAAAACTTTACCTTCTCTATTCCTCAGCACCCAAGACGCTCCACTCAAATTCTTCCTTTTGTCCCACGATGAACCAATATTGCATTTAAGCCACCATTTTGGAGGAGGTAACCATTTAACTCTGTTCTTCTTTTCAGCTTTAGCTTTTTTAATGTCTTCCGTATTTCCAGAAGCTTGAGCTTGGAACCATTGAGTAGTGTCTTCTCTGATCTTTTCCATTGTGTCATTGGCTTTGTAAATCAGACCTTCAAACAACAGCTTATTTCTGTTTTTCCAAAGCATCCACAAGATCCAGGGGAATCTTCTTCTAATCTCAATCGGCACTCTGTTATTTTTCGCTGTTATCATCACATCAAAGACGTTTTGATAAACAGATTCAGCATTGAAACCATTATCAACGATTGGGAAATCTGACATTGCCCATACTTGCCTGGCCAAGGAACATGTAAAAAGAACATGATTAGTCGATTCACCTTCAAGACCACATGTTTGACATCTAGAATCAACTTTCATTCCTCTTGATGTTATTTTATCAGCAACTGGGATAGCTCCACTTAGCACTTTCCATAGAAAAATCTTGATTTTTTCAGGAGCCAAACTACTCCACACAATATCTTTTAGCCCAATCAGAGAAGGTTGCATAGAAGCTTCTCTGATAACCTCTTTTTTCTGATCTTGGAGAGCTAGCCAATACCCCGTTTTTACACAATATTCCCCACTTTTATTAAATTTCCAGCAGAAAAAATCTTTGGAGGAACAAACCGGTTTCTTCCTCATGATGATTTCAGTGTCTCTAGGGTAGAATAGCTCCTCTAATTTATCTCTATCCCATTTCCTGGATTCAAAGTCAATCAGATCTTCCACTTTTAAATCCAAATTCACAAAGATATTCTTCATTAGAGGAGCTCTCATAATTCCATCATCAACCCACGGTGATGTCCAAACACTCAAAGATCTCCCATTTCCCACCATCTGCTTTAATCCGGTTTTTAACAAGTCTCTTCCATGGAGGATACTTCTCCAACCAAATGATGGTCTAACTCCTATTCCAGCCTGAAGAAAATCTTGTTCATCATAATATCTGCTTTTCAAGAATTTGGAAAAGAGGCAATCGGGGTTCTGGAGAAGCCGCCATGCTTGTTTGGCAACTATGATTCAGTTTACAAGTGATTATACTCTGAGTTGGTTCTTATTTCCTTCCATATACATAATACAGTGATGAGAAGTGAGTATTTTAACCATTTTGTGTAATTATTCTAAAGTAATGTGTTGGAAAAAAAATAGAATAAAAAAATACTAAGAAGAAGGGTTTTAGTGAAATGGAGACGTAAAGCTGATTCGATTTGTGAAATAGAATTTTTCCGATCTGTTGAAAAATGAGATTTATGACATCGGCCGCCGCCGCCGCTGGAATTTCCCGACGCGGTGCTCTTGATGCCGGACATCTCCTTAACCCTAACCACATCAATCTCAATCTCTCTCCCACGTCTCCCTTCTCTGTAACTGAAACGAACTTGAGATCGCTGTGTGAGTCTGAGAATTCAAATCCTCAGCTTAAGAACGCCGTTTCAGTTTTCCAGCAAGCACTCGTCTCCGGTGGCTCTCTTGCTTTCGCCGGAAACAATCTCTTGGCAACGCTGGTACGTTCTAGGAACCACGAGCTTGCATATTCCATCTACCGCAAGATGCTTGACACTAGTACTTTCGTCAATTTCGTGTCGCTGAGTGGGTTGCTTGAATGTTTCCTGCAATTAGATCGTAAGACCGGTTTTGCGCAAGGTGTTCTCGCGTTGATGCTAAAGCGTGGGTTCGCTTTCAATGTCTACAATCTCAACATCCTCTTAAAGGGTTTTTGCAAGAATCTGGAATGCGATAAGGCTCTTAGTTTGCTTCGAGGAATGAAGCTGAATTCTCTGATGCCTGACGTTGTTAGCTACAACACTGTTATAAGAGGTTTATGCGAGGCCAAGGAGCTGGAGAAAGCATTGGAATTGGCTAATGAAATGCAGGACGGTGAGTGTTCATGGAGTTTGGTGACTTGTGGGATTCTGATTGATGCCTTTTGCAAGGCTGGTAAGATGGAAGAAGCCATGGGATTTTTTAATGCAATGAAACGTAACAAGGCTTTGGAGGCGGATCTTGTTTTGTATACTACTCTTATCCGAGGCTTCTGTGATTGTGGTGAGCTTGAGAGAGCCAAGGCGCTCTTCGATGAGATTCTTGAGAAAGATTTATCTCCATGTGCAATCACGTACAACACTCTTATTCGAGGTTTCTGCAAGTTAGGACAGTTGAAAGAAGCGTCGCTGATGTTTCAGTCTATGATGGAGCGTGGAGTCCGCCCGAATGTTTATACGTATACGGTTCTGATCGATGGTCTTTGCGGAGTAGGTAAGACACAGGAAGCTCTTCAACTTTTGAGTCTCATGTTGAAGAATGATGAAGAACCGAATGTTGTGACATACAACGTTATTCTTAACAAGCTATGCAAGGACGGCCTTGTGGCGGATGCTTTAGAGGTTGTTGAATTAATGAAGAAGAGGGGTATAAGACCTAATACCATCGCATACAATATTTTACTGGGAGGACTCTGTGAAAAAGGTGACCTAGACGAAGCAAGTAAGCTTCTGCATTCAATGCTGAATGATAGGAGTTATGCGGATCCAGATATTATATCATTCAATGTGCTAATCCACGGGCTGTGCACTGAAAACCGTCTTCATCAAGCTTTGGATACTTATGATATGCTGGTTGAGAAATTGGGTGCTGCGGATATAGTGACTACTAATATATTGCTTAATAGCACTCTCAAGTCTGGGGATGTAAAGAAGGCAATGGAACTTTGGAAACAAATTTTAGATTCCAAAATTGCTCCAGACTCAGATACCTATTCTACTATGATTAATGGGTTTTGCAAAACCGGCATGCTTAATGTTGCTAAAGGATTGTTTTGTAAGATGAGAGGGTCTGAGTTACGGCCTAATGTTTTCGACTACAACTCTCTAATGTCATCGTTATGCAAAGAGGGAAGCGTGGACCAGGCATGGAGATTATTTGAGGAAATGCAGCGTGACGGCAGCTTACCAGACATTGTTTCTTGCAATATTATGATTGATGGGAGTCTTAAAGCAAGGGATGTTAAGTCTGCAGAATCACTTCTTGCTGGGATGTCTCAAGCTGGTCTTTCCCCTGATTTATTTACATATTCGAAGTTGATAAATAGGTTCCTGAAACTTGGATATTTAGACGAGGCTATCGGATTCTTTGACAAAATGATTGAGAGCGGGTTTGAACCTAATGCTCATATATGCGATTCTGTGTTGAAGACTTGTATTTCACAGGGAGAAACAGACAAGTTGAAGGAACTTGTCGAAAAAATGGTGGAGAAAAATATCGTCCTCGACAAAGAACTGACGTGTACGGTCATGGAATACATGTGTAGCAGCTCAGCAAACATAGATTCTGCAAAGAGGTTGCTAGGAGTAGCAGATGATAAAGAGGAAGAGGAATTGTAGAGTACATAGTCGTGTACCAACTTGAGGACTGTAAAAGTTGAAGAATAGTGTGTGCATTTGGGATGCTATGCAGAGACGTGTTGTAGATCAAAAGTGACAGAGGCAACAAAGTATGGCTGTGGCAGACCAGGAAGGATGGTTGCAAAGATGCTTTGGGAATAGTGTTTCGTGGTGGAACACACAAGCTGCAATCTACTAAGCTCAATGTAAGGAAGTGATTTACTTAAAAAAGCATGGCTTGATTTTCAGATCACATGGAAGGCTTATAGATCCCCAAACATTTGAATGATGGGTAAATACAATGATGAAGAGTGGATATAAAAAAGTATTGAAGAATGATTTTGTGGTACACATGGAATGGAAGTGTGATTGCCTCTCTTTAGTATTGTTGACAAAAGGGGTAAATAAGCAGTTACCTCTCATCTTATCATAATCCAAGTCTTTGCTATTTTAGAAAAATGGAGTTTTATAAGAGACGAAGAGTTGGTTGTTTGCTTCCTTTTTTTTTTGGAATTTGGGAGTTTGGACTTTGGGAGGAGGAAGACGCAAGAAATCTGTTTCTGCAAAAAGGTGGAGAGGTGCCCAAACCTCTTCCTCCTCATCTTCCTCTTCCTTGTTGGTTGTTTATGTTTTTGTAATAAATTTATAGTTTTCTTTTACTTTTTCTTTAAAAACAATTGTTGATGATTTTAGGTTCAATGAATCTTTTGGTTTCTGCTGCCCAGATCAGATCCGGTTCTCTCTCTCCTCCCACTGTCCTTGGAAATCCCAATGACACCCACACCAAGTAGACCTTTAATTAATTCAGTAATAATTCTTCCTTTTGGAGTATTTTTTATATTAACTAAAAGAACCCTTCGGCGTAATTGGCACATCTTTGCGCATTAATCACGGTTTTGTTTCTAAAATTCGGCTTTTTGAGGGCTTTTCTTTCCCTTAATCTGGGTTTTTGTGGGTCCATCCAAGTCTCTTTCTCTCCTCTCTTAATTCAACTTGGCAACTTCATTCAATTTCAAGTTCCCAAAACGAGTGAGAGAGAAAGAAATTGTTTATTGTTTTTTTATTTCATTAGTTGGTTAGGTAATCCCTCAATTCCAATTGGTCATATCTATCTATCCTCTACTTCCATATATACTCTCAGAAACAGAAACAAAAAATCACAAAAGGCAAACAACAATTATTATAATTTCTGTCTAAATGCTTCTCTACTTTCTCATCTCTTGTCTCTCTTTCTTCTTCTTGTCCAAATCTCTTTCTCTTCCTCCATGGGCATCTGAAACCAAAACCTTGCTCTCTTTCTACTTCTCCAAGAATCCCTTCATCAACACTCTGCAACATCCAACCACACCTGATCCAGCCTCTCCTCTGCCCCACCAAATGTCCATCCTCGACCTCCCTGACCTCGCTCTCGACCGCATTCTCGACCTTCTTCCACCCTCTGGGCTCTGCAGTATGGCTAGGGTTTGCAGCTCCTTGAAGGAGAGATGTGTGAGTGATCAACTATGGGACAAACACTTGATGATCAAATGGGGCAAAATCCTTGGCCCTGCTGCTCATAGAGAGTGGAAATGCCATCTCTCTTCCTCGTACCATCTCTCTGATTCTCCTCATCACCAAACGGGTCATCCTCTTGGGTTTGCCAAAATCGTCTCTTTGATTCGATCTCTTTCCTCTGTTTTTCGAGATGATAATAAACAGAGGAAGAGATGTGCATCTTCCCTTCCACTTGATTCCACCATGAGCTGCTACCTCTCCCTTGAAACTGGTCGCTTTTGGTTCCCAGCTCAAGTTTACAACCGTGAGGTAGTCAATTCATAAACATAATTACTCGATTTGGGGTTTCCAAGCTTTTCTGGATTTTGATTTAAAGTTCGTGACTTTTTGGTGTAAGAACAGAATGGGCATGTTGGGTTCATGTTGTCATGCTATGATGCGGAGCTAAGCTATGATACTCACACTGATACTTTTCAAGCCAGGTATATCAAATATCTGATGTTCAATCTTTGGCTTATCCTCTCATCACAAGTCGTATTAAGTAGACTCTATTGGGGATTCTTAGGTATCCACCACATGGTAGAAGACCAGTTGCGATTGAAAAGGGTGTGACATGGGAGAGGCTAAGAGCAGCTCCCATTGATGCATCTCCCCATCATCTTCATGTGTCAGATTCTCTAAACGAGTTGAAACCTGGGGATCACATCGAGATCCAGTGGAGAAGGAACAAAGAGTTCCCTTATGGTAATTTACTCTACAATCTATGATGCTTGTTGTAAACTTGGTTTCAACAGAATCCGAATCTAAAACAAGCTTTTGTGATGGTTTTGGTGGTGTAGGATGGTGGTATGGCATTGTTGGACATTTAGAGTCGTGTGATGGGAATCTCGACCATTGTCATTGCCATCTTAGTGGTGAGTTCTTCTTCTTCTTCTCAGCTTCATGTTCTGTGTTTCAAAAAAAAAGGAATCTTTATTGGTTCTTAAAATTGGATGTCGCATTCTAAGCTTTTACTCATGTCCTCAGCTCGCAAAGTCCATTAAATTCTCATAATTTAGTTGAAAAGGGTGAACATTAAAAGAGACCCAATTCAAGCTTTGGTCCCAAAAAGACAAATGATGATGATGATGGCGCTATGTCTTGATTTTTCTCGACATTTTGATAGATCTGTGTCTTCATTTGATGTTGAAAGCTCTTCCTATGTCCTAATCGTTGGAATCTCTACATTACCAAATGGTGGTGGGGCTCAACAATGATTATTTGTCCCTTAATCACTCCAAAAAAAATCTTTTCTATTCCTCCTTTTGTTGGCACATCTCATCACCACAGAAAGTAGAAATCAATTAGAAAAAGATAAGATCTTGGTTTGCCCACTTGCATCTTGATCATACCTAACCACTTGATCATATGGCATAAATCGTTGTATATCTATGTTGTGTCGAAATATTTTTGGCATTCATATGTGATGTGCTAAATGGTTAAAGTATTGATGAATGGTGAAAACAGAGATGGTCGTGTTGGAATTCAACCAGTACACAGTGGGATCGAGGTGGAGAAGAACGATGATCAACAAGAGAGATCATAGAGAGGAAGGTAACGAGGAAGACGGGTTTTATGGAGGTATCCGAAAGCTAAGCTGTAAAGAAGAGATTGCAATGTGGACACGTCTCTGGCCATCATCCATCTTGGAGTAGGATGATGAAGAAGAAGAAGACGACCACACATTTGGGAAAAGAGATTAAACACAACCACTTGAACGGAGAGAGTAGGATGTTAATTTTAGATGTCTACTCTCTTTTGTCCAATTATGATTTGGTTGTTGATTATTTACTTGGGAAATAGTCGAAATATACACATCTGAAACTATTGCGTCATTTCGATTTGGGGAAAATGGTGGTGTATAGGGAATACGTAATACGATAAAGGGTTTGGTTGCTCGAGGAAAATCAGGATATTTGAGGGAGACTAAAAATAGTAAAAAAACATTTTTTACGAGATCAGTCGGGAAAAAACAAAGGTGGCGACAGAGACTTTAAAACACCATCCAAAGTATTTACAAAGCCAATGCTTCAAAACTACAAAGGCCTTTTTCTTTTTGTTTTTTGCGTTAGGAAGAACATAAAATATAAAAAAGTAGCTACGACTCAGTCTTCAACACAAACCCCTCCAGGAAACATAAAAACAACACTTGGGACTTGGGAGACACAGATTGTTCACATAAAACCCAACTAAAAACCATACGCGAAACCGTGCTTAGACCGCCTCTGCAAACCCGACCTGCTCTTTTCCAAAGTCAAACACGGTGTGGTATTTTCCCATGAACACATCCCCAAGGATCCTGCCATATTATTACCACCGTGCGCCTCAGGTTAGAAAAAAATAAAGAAAGAAAGGGAATTCAAACTATGCTGCAGTGTAGAACCAATGATTTTACCAGAGAGGTCCACGGGGTGGAGCAACGTCGAGTGCAATAAAGCCACTGATGCACTGTGCCGCAGGGCCCTCACCAACCTTCAGAACATACTGTTCACACCATAAACAGCAACAAAAGATGATTAGATGGTGATAATATTCAAGTGACCACTACTACGAGAAATGAATCATGTTTCCAATCATACCTCCTCTGGAGCAAGATCAAAGACTTTGCCTCCAATGGTAAGCGAAACAGTGGGCATGGTCGAGAGTTGTGCACAGTCCACTGCAGACTCTCCCATCGGGCTGGGAAGACGTTCGCATAGCTGTCCAGGCAAAAAAACAACAGTTGCAAATGAACACAATCAGAAGAAGAATGGTTCAACAGATTTGACCTTAAGTGTTGTAACGGACAACTTCTTGTTTTACCTCGTTGGCGTAGTCCAATATGCGCTCCTGAGTCATGTTCTGCCTCAACTGGCTCTGTATCCAAACAACTGCCATCTCACATGCAGAACACGCGGCATCCCCAACACCGTTGGACAATTTGGCGTTTTCCTTGTCGACAACAGACTCAATGCCCATGCTAAGAAATAAAAGAAGAGCTAAAGTAAAGAAACAGGAGATCAAGCGGAAGAGAAAGCAAACGTGAAGATGATCATGGACTCAGTCGCAATCTCCATAACATATAGCTTCTCTGTAACATGAACGAAACCACTGGAAATTTACCTGACACCCCGTTTACCGTTGAAAGTGCACAGACCAATCTGCGAGCAGATTTTCTTTGGTTGGGTCTGCAATACGCATGGGGGACAGTAAGTCAACTTTATTTGCATAGCAAGACTTGCATACACAACATAGGATTTGTGTCACAGATTTTATTAGCTAGTCCAATAAGTATACTTACCTCAGACAAAAGCAATTCCAAAATGGTCCGCCCGTACTGATCCACAACAGTCTTGCACTGCTGGCTAACAACTCCAGCTGCTCCAATAGCATGGTTTATCATGGTGATTATAGTCTACACAAAGAGAAAAAGAATTAGGAGTACATTACTAGCAAAACTACTCTTGAGAAATAACTACAATCCCTTCAAATTCTTGCTTACTGTTGGACCCGCAAGCAAAGATGTTCCAGAATCAGCTATCGCCGAACAGCCACTTTCGCAGAATCCTGTATAACAATAAGTCAAACTTTAGATCCAGTCGTTGAATGCCAGAAAACATAAATAGTAAAACCTGTCTGAATTTGTTAGGCACAGCTATATAATAAAGAACGAGGCATATTGATGGTACACATACCAGTGGGTGCATTGCCAATGAGGACATCACCCATGTCAAACTATTACACAAAAACAACGGCTTCAATTAGACCGTTGGAAGAATCGTATGAGAAACCAAGGCAAGAAAGTGATATACAAACCTGCCAGTAACCCTTTTGTGTCACAGGGACATAAGTATGTTTTCCCTTGAAATGATTTGGATCAACACCTCCAAATACAAGTTCACCGCCTTCGTCATCCTCAGCATTACGGTTAAGCCAAAATGAAAACACCGGTTCCTTGATGAGGCCTTGCTTGAGCATGTTGTACCTGTAAAAAAGCAAGACATCGTGGCATGAGATTAACACTAGAGGAATGTAGTTAAATCAGCCAAATCAAGAGAATAAAATTGCAGGCCTACCAAACAGGAGCGGCATTTCCAACAGAGATTTCTTTGAATCCAAGACCAAGGATACCATCAAATTTTGCTAAAACAAATGTTATACCAGGCTCCTTGGTTGCCTCGATAAACTCCTGATAACATAGACAAAGATAAAAAGGATGAAGCAAAATTGTGTGATAAGAGTGGTGAATAGGGTAGGAGAGATAGTTTACCTGATCCTTGACAACTAAGTCGCCAACCGTGACGGCATCATTACTAAAGAACCCAGCAATTGCCCCAGTTCCATAATGAATTGCGGCGGATTTTCCTACATCAAAGACGAACGACTCAGTTATAACTTCACAGCTCACGTCAGCAGTTTTGTTGCATCTTTTAACAAAGGTGATAAAGATTCTCTGCACATTAAAATGATTTCTGTAGATTAACTGATCAGCCAGTGAACTGTTAAGTATCTACCTACTGGGAAATTCAACTAATAAGCAAGCAGACGTCATTAGAAGCACATTCCACATTTTCAGAACAAAAAAAGCTAATAAGGACGACATAACTAATTCAGGAAGAAAGATTTAAATAGAGAGAGAACAAACCATTCTTCTCATATGTGCTTGAACGTGATGACTTGTATTTGGGATGGAGGAGACATGCAATCTACACAACAGACAGAACACATTGAATTTTCTTTTTAAAAAAGTTCCTCGACCACAGCACCAAATATAGACCAAACGTTGCTTACTGAGAAATAGCATTTTGATGATGGCACCCAGAGGTTAGAGCTTCCAGTATCAAAAACCACGGTGAACTTCTGTGGTGGAGTACCAATAGCGATCTCACCGTAGTACTGGGCATCTAGGTAATTCTTCAGCGCGACAATGTCAGCATCTCCAGAATCTCCAAGACTAAAAGCTCTCAGGGGCTTTTCTTGCTCGGAACTAATGCGTGCTGCAAGACGGTTTTTGGGATCCAACTTGAGTTTTTTCAGGCCAACTCTAACGGTCCCATCGTTGCGCTCAGAAGAGGCAGAAAAAAACAGCAGGAACGACACAATGAGTGACACAGCAACCGTCCTAGAGTATATTCCCATTTCACCTATTCATGGACAACAAAGTAAGTCAGAATAAGACGACCATGCCGAAGATCAGAGGACCTACAATACCATACAAGTCAACTAAAATATATTTTAAGAAACATTTTATATTGAATGTTGTAACATGAAATTGGATAAGGTCTAAGTGACTAAGAATAGAATATTGTACAATTACTCTCACACGATATCGATGGACAAGGTTACACGCATTAAATTTCACTAATAATTATCTTACTTGGTCTCTCTCAAACAGACACCAAGCACTAGCGTGGAAGAAATAAATAAATAAAAAACTCTCTTCACTTTGCAAATGATAAAAACTTTGAAATCTACATTTTCTTCTTGTACGCTATACAGAAACTGTTATTGCTTTCATTTTCAAAAATTCCTTTCTCACCAAATGCAAAATTGATCATCGGCAAGGACAAAATCAGAAAGCGAATACCCTGATTACAAGAAAACCATTACCTATAACCTTAAACCATTTCAAAAAGGAGAAAAAAAAGGAAAGATTGTTTTTATAAAAAGGAAACAATCCTAATTGCATTAAAACTCACATGAAACAGAAAATTTCATAAGACACTGGAGATCGTAACAATCGATCAGGCAACAATAAGAGCATAAAACTTCTCTTCTCTTCTTCTTAATTCATGAAACACGATCAAGGTCACGAATCGACAGTCATCGAGAAAAATTTCAATCAAACAGAACGATTGCATGATCAACCTAACTCAAAAGTTCCCAAAAAATCACACCGATGGAGCACGACGACTAGTTGAAAACCAAAACTAACCACGAATCAGATCATACATAAATAACACTATTCATATTCACATCGAAAAACCCTTACCTAACCGCTAAAAAGACGATATGTGAAAAAATCGCGAGTATTAAGGACAACAAATTTAGGAGAGAACTAAAAGTAGACGAGAATCGAAGACATGCGATGAAGAAGATAACAAAAATAGAAGAGAGTCGATGGATTTCAAAGGAGAACTCACCGAAGCTAGGCACCAGATTCTGAGGAAAATGAGGCAAGTATGAAGAAGAAAACGAGGAGAGATAGTTACATTTATCGAAGAAAGATGACTGTGACGAGAGAAAATGCTAGATTAACCGAGCTGTCTCCTAGAAGACAATTACAGCGGGACCCACCGTATAATCGCGTCAAAAGAAAAAGAGAGATATTTCGTGTAGAACCAGGTTTCGATATTAACCGTTGGATCTCTATAATGAACGATGAGATTTACCGTTGACGAATGGATAGGAAAGAGCTAACGTATGAAGCTTTTAGTTAGCGAACACAATCACGTGCATACGAACTTAGGATGGAATACGTGCTCCTCTAATGTCTTAACCGTTGATTAAGATGACTAAAATATAAACAGTGTCGGTTTAAAGCCCAAATTAAAAAGGAATATATATCACATGGATCAATGCAATGATTTATATTGGGCCTTTTGAAAACCTCAAAATCCCATGCTCTAAAATTTTGTAATTTAACTTATTTACTCACTTTCGTAATGATTTTTGATGATCTATAAAATTTCTTTTGATGGTAGATTAATACACGCACAAGTAAATAAATGTATATCTTTTATACTCGCCTGAAATAAAGAAGGAAATTAACCCTCGAAATTAAACCTGATATTTTTCTTGACCAAAAAAATAAAGAAATAACTCAATGTACACTATATAATCGCCTACTTTTTCGCAAGTATTAACCACAAGTCTACAACAACACGCCTAGGGGCGTATATATAACTACGTATTCATGACTCATGACTCTCTCCGATCATCAGATAATTTGATGTTCTTCAGAATTCACTTTCTGAAACCTTTTCGAATTCGTCAAGTAATTCGTCAAGCGGGTTTCTTCTCGTGCCGATTGATTGGCTTGAAAATATAGCCTCTCTAGACTTCTTGGCCTCTATTACCTGATAACATATATTATACATCAATATAATTTTATTCAATTCCTATTGATATGCATATCTGATTACCTTTTTATATAATTCGGATTGTATCTCAAGTGCATCGTTATTCTTCTTGGTTAGTGCAAGCACTTCTTCGCTAAGCTTCTGATTCTCCGCTTGTAATTTCGCCAACTGAAAAATCAAATATTTGAGATTAAGTACTAATAATACAGATACGTTAGTTAAACCTATTGATATACTGAGCGGAAATTAATTGCCGTACATATAATTCGGCGTTAAGCTCAAATGAAGTTTGATTCTTCCACGCTAGTGTAAGCGTTTCTTCAATAAGCTTTTGATTCTTCAATGTTAATTTCTTCAAATCCGTCAACTGAAAATACGTACAACAAAAACTTAAAAAGAGTTACCGATCACAAATCAAAATTAAGAGCTAGGGTCGCAAAAATTATCACTATTATAAGTTAAATTACCTTCTTCACACGATCTTCCATCTCGACCGGAGCTGTTGATCACTAATCCCGTGTTATCAAGCTTATTATAGAAAAATGGGGCTCTATATATTCAAAAGATCCCATATTATCTTCCCAATACTGTATATATTTGTTGATATATTCCCAACCGAATTTTGATTTGTCTGAATTTAGTAAAATCTAAAATTTTGAAAAAAAAAAAAAAAAAAAAAGAGAGGATACTTCCCAATCCGAACAAGATGCCTCATCTAATGATATTTAGGCCTAGGAAATTAGGAATGGAGGTCCACTCAGTTTATGGTAATTAATTTAGTGTAGATATCTGAACTTGATGGATGAATTTCAACTTCGGTTTATTAAAATGTAGCTTGAGAAATTATTAACACGAATCTAAAAACAAGATAAAAAAAAAAAATTAAAAACAAAGGAGACACACACAAACAAAGTAGCTAGTTGACAACACTTCACAGGGCAAGACTAGCTGAGTTCTTGTTAACATTAGGAGCCTTGACGTAAGCAACAAGCGAAGAATCTCCAGTTCTAGTCAATGTCTTGAGCTCATAACCTAACCAACACTTGGAACTCTTCCTATTGTAAAAAAACCCTAAACACTTACAATCTCTCGTACACTTGTCCCCACACGCTTTCTCCGTCGTCGACGAGCCTAGGTTATACTTGGTCATAAAACTATCAGCTCCTTCGATCTTGAAATAATGAAACGTCTTAGGATCGCAACTAGTCAGACTCGGAGTCGTACAAGTGACCTCGTCCCAACCAAGAAGCCCTTTGTCGCTAGGACAAGCGTTACACTGTCCTTTCTTACACAAACCAAACTCACCACAATGCTCAGCGATTCTACACTCGTCGTTACCGTCAGTGTCGCCGTTAGTAAACGCCGTGTACGTAACGTCCCACGCCGTCGAAGACGCTGCCGTACTGTAACTCCAAACTCTGATGTTTCCGTCTGATTCCAACCGAAGAAAACTCAACGTCGCGTTGTGTTTAGGCCGAGAGAGAAACGTGGAGACATTGAATTGCGAACCAGAGTCAACACCTTCCATGTGTAGACCCCACGTGGTGTCCGAATCCTCCACGGCTTGGAAAGTCATTGACTGTAACCGAGTGATCTCGGTGAAGAACTCGTATTCATAGTAAGCGATTGGTTTCGGTGTTTTGTTTGTCGTGTAGTACAAAACGAGCTTCTTGGCTTCCATCACGAGACTGTAAGGCCCGTTTGTGTTGACCGATGGAGACCGTCGGCTTACGAGCTTGTTCCGACCGTTGGCTTTCAAAGACTGTCCGACGAGAAGTGTATCGGTCGGAGAATCGAAGCTCTGCCATAAGAACTTCTCGTTGGAATCGTATATTACCATATTGCCATTCTCCAAGATTTTGATCCCCACGGCGTTTTTGTTAGCGGTGTTCGTTTGCCAGACGACGCGACCATCGGATTCGGCGAGCACGAGGTTTCCGTCTTCTCCGAAAGTCAACGTCGCGTTTTCTTTGACCGGTGAGCCTCTGTTTGCCTCCCAGACCCATCGGAGAGTTGATTCTTGGGCTCTGTTTCCGATTCTGAGAGCGAGAGTGTATGCGTTTGGAGTTGTGTTGTAGAAACAGAGACGGAAGTTGTCGTTCACGGGTTGGAAGCCACGAACGTCGGCGTTATATTCCATCGGAGTGTAATCGGTGTAGTCTCCTTCGTTGACCGCTCGGAATTGTTTGTCTACGGGAACTTTGGCTTGTGCTCCGATCAAGAAGAGTATGGAGAGAGTGAAACAGAGAGCTAATGTGATTGAGGTTTTCATTTTTCTTGTTACGTGTGTTTGATGGATTTGGTGTGTGTTGAGTATACACAGTGAGCTTCTCTACTTATAGAAGCCAAGGAAGTCTTGATAAGGAGTATTTTGAATGACTTATTAGACTTGAGTGTTGGTCTTTGTTTTCTATATTGTATCTTCTTTTTTACTTTAATACAACTTGTATAAATCGATTCCTTTTCCAAAAAAACTCAAACATACCAACTCTATTTATATTACTTAAGAACTAACAACTTTATCTTTAATAATTAATTGATTATATTCGGTGTAGACTGAAAAAATAGAAAAGAACTTTAAACAACATACAACATGCATCTGGTACAAAGCGAGTCAATCTTAATTATACTTATTTTGTCGGTTCTCAATGATATTAAACATCCCCTTACACTACAACAATATTAGTTAAATAATTCGAAATGGCACGAGGGCTGCGCATTTAAGATAGGACCCCTATTTAGTTAAGAACACCGGTAAGATGCTAATGGTCGGTTCCCTCCTGCCGTTGGATTTTAACTTTTTATTGACGCATGTTGCATATATAGAATTCGAAACGATTCAAACACAAACGTTTATACTGACATATCAAAGTTTGAACGTTTGCATAATTATCTGTTTGGGATATTCAAGGTCATCGATCTCACAATTTTTTGCCCTATACTCTAGAGGTATGTATACATGAAAATATGTCATTTTGTCAATTTAATCGGAGCTTAAAACGAGGGGAAATGAAACCCTAATCCCTTTTGGAAACATCAGATAAAAAAAATTACTATATAAATATAATCATGGCAATTGTTACACATGTTCTTTTTCTTTCGTGTTTGGTAGGCCATGTGTGCTTACTCAGACTCGCACCAGTCACCACTGCTTTCGATCTGGAATTCTATTCAAAATTAGAAATCATTCAAAATGTATAAACAGGCTAAGTAAAAAATTGATTATTTAACGCAAAACTTAATTAATAAAGGTGTACTATTATTTTCGACCAAACAAAAAAGGTGTACTTTTTTTCGATTTTTTCTTTTAAAATTCCTTCAACTTATATATAACTGATTAATACTATATTATTCCATTCTAATTGCTTAATGCCATCGCTATAATTGGACTACTTTCTGCTGCCCAACATAATGATAACTTAATGTGAGAATGTGACCTTAGTATTAACTTATCTTCAGGCATGTAATTATAATTCGGTTTATTGCACTCTTAATTGAGATCCATTTATTACAATGTGTGCGATTGGTTTTAAGGATTGAAATGTGATAGGTTACGAGGCTATGAGTGCCATTGGAATGAATGGAACTGGTATGGTTTAAAGGTTAAAAAGTTAGACTTCATAAACCAAAAGGATTTCAGACTAAATCAAAATTACAAAAAAAAAAATTGAACCAAACTTAAAATTTTCTATGATAGCCAGCAATGTGAGGGCTAGGTAGTTAGTCGCCTTTTATTTGCCTCAAAATAATTTGGTCTGAACTCAGCGACGTCGTCAACGTTCTCACATAGTTCCATTAATCTCGCCAACGTTATATATTGAGAAGTTTTCCTTCGCGTTGTTCGTTATCTTGAAGGCATGCACTAGACAAGGAACTTTCTTAACTCCTTTGTGATGCCGATTGGGTAGTTTTTTTCGGACATAACGCTTACTTAGAGCATATACAGTATACAGTAGTGAACCCCATTACTATATATATTTTTTTTTCGTTTTTGTAATGAACTTTATAGTATGTTTGAGATTCCAGTAATAAACCCGTTTATAGGGTTCATCCGGAATATTATATTAATATTTTTTTGGGGAATTATTTTTTATAAATAAAATAAAACATCACTTATTAAAAAAAAAGAATACAATATATTGCAAACTATAGAATACAACAATTTATTAATAAAAAAAATACAAACACCCATTTTTAAAATATAGAAATACTTAAACATTTGTTACACATTTAAAAAGTACCAAACTTATTCCAAAGATTTTCGATTAAATCTGCTTTTAATCGTTCATGTATTCGATAGTCACGGATTTCGTTTCGTTTCGCCATCATCAAATTTGAGACATTTGTCGGCCTATTTGTAGAATACGACATATCGACATACGAATTTCTGCTTCCCTCATCGTGTTGGAATTGTTCTATATTGGCGAGACTGTAGCTATCACGTTCATTTTCTACTACCATATTGTCCACTACACCGGCAAAAGTCGACGGTTTCGACGAATTTGACGGAGGCGACGAGAATCGCCGTAGGAGAGGAAGAGAGAAAATAAAAAAAAAAATCGGGAAGGAGAAATGATTTTCTGGGAAAAAAAAATTTTCCCTTCCTCAAAAATGACGCGAAAAATCATCCTCTCACGCTTCGCCACGTGTACGGGATGCGGGTTCATCAAACTCTTCCGGACGGACCGATCCGTCGAGTTTGGGCCTTTTTAAAAAAAAAAAAAAATCCATTTCGCATATGAACTCGAGCCAAATCCGTCCAACGGAGCACTACTGGACCTGGTCTTAGTACTTTCCCATTGCACTTTTTTGGGGCAATAAATATATAATTGTGTTGACAATACGAAACAATATGTAATTTTCAAAAAATTATAACATAAATTGCTTTCTAACATTGATGGGATATTAAAAACAAAAATCTTTATTCCACGTGAGAAGTGTCACTAACCTTTAAAGATCATGACAAACAAAGGCTCTGATTAGTAATCTGCAGAATGGCGGAATTGCGTTTTTAAACACAATTCCGCAAATTTTTTGCCAATCAACAAAAATTCGCATAATGAAAAAATACACACAAAAACGCAGACTGCGTTTTTGCTTAACAAAAATACAAAGGAAAAGTCATTTCGCAGAAAAGCGACTTATAAGTCGCTTAATCTATTCCGCAATATTTTTTCCGCAATTATGTCATTTCACAAAGTTACCAATCAAAGCCAAATTACGTTGTACCTAAATATTTCAAACAAAAAAAATGGAAACAGCCAAATACAACACACGACGAAAGCCACAAGAGACAAATTGTAAACCAAGAAACAAAAGACCAAATTAGACGAACCCTAACTGGACTGAACCGGTTTAGTTTCTTTGAGGGCGTTGTTCTCGAACCTCCATGTCCATATATCGTGACGCTCGACTTCAAGGCCCATTGAACCGGAAAAACCGGTGAACATTTTATCGAAAAGAATCGTCGACAGATCGATTTGGGTTTCGATCAACGCCTTCTTCGGTTTGCTAAGATACGCCGGTGCGATCGTAACTGTGACGAGTTTGGTGACGTGTTCATACTCAATCCAAGATTTAAATTTATCTCCACTGCTCAGTTTTAGTTCTTTAAACTCCCACACTTTCTTTCCCTCCACGGTTCTGGTCCGAACCCAATAACCGGCTTTCTCAGAAACCGAAGATTTAACCGAATTAACGTCAATACCAACGTGGTTATCGTTAATGTCTCCAAGATCTTTGTCTTGGAAAACGTCGAATTCAACAGCGAAAACGTGGTTATTAGCGTTTCCATTGTTGGTTCGGTTTAGAAGACCGAGGAAGCCTTTACCGGCGGAGCCATCATTGTCTAGGGTGGGTACGACGATGAAGGCCAGGCCGTGGCCGCTATTGGGATTTGTTTTCCGGCGAGGAGAAATAGAGAAAGTGAAAGAGGTTTTGAAAGAGTAAAGAAAAGAAGAAGAATTCGAGGGCCTGAAAGGGATTTGATCTATGTAGAGAGCTAGACCGTAAGAGTATGGGGAGTTGTCACGTGTCATTGAGAGAGCTCCGGAGAGGCTCGAGCCATCGGTGGTGGAGCCGAGCTCTGCGTCTCCGAGGAAGGCTAGGTTAGAGCCGTCGAAGGTGTTGAAGTTGAATCTAGCGGCGGATGTGGAGTGAGAGACGAATATAGCTATGAACAAAGCAAGAAGGCAAGGTTTTTGGATCTGCATTGTGGTTTTTTTTTTCTTTGGTATTGGAATAGTGGAAGTGAAAATGATGGAAGTGAAGGGTTCTATTTATAATAGTGACTAATGATATATATACCACGTTGAATCTATTTCCAACTATATGATAAGCTTGCTAAAGTTGTGATTATTTAAAGCACGAGTCATATGTATAAAAAATCGTAGTACATTAGCACACCTCCATCACTAATTTAATTTAGTCCTGCTTCAATTAATTTAGTAATAGAGGTGTACTATGTTCGAAATAGTTTTTGAACAACTTGGTTTATAATGACTGATATAAAGCTGTTTTTGAACAACTTGGTTAATTTTGTTCTATTATATTAATTTCTTTTAGCTATGGATTACTTTCTGCTAACACATGCAGTGATAGATATAAATGTGATCCATATTTGTTTACTTACCATAATTAATTATGCTGCCCAAGCATGTGCGTTTGTTAACTTTATTATCTTGAGTCTTGACGCATGTGTTTTTGGCTTTTGCCCATTAGATTAATTGACTGCGTATTTACATTATTCAATTAATCAAATCAAAAACACATGAAAGGTTGTATGGGCTTTAGAAGCTTAGATGGGCCAGAAAAACCGAACGAAGAAGCCCACAACCAAAAATTTTTGGTTTTTTTGTTTTTGCTTAAAAATCACAGCCAATATTTCAGACCAAAATATCTTTGTAGTCAGAATCTGAAAGCAAAAAGCATTACAGGTGTAACCGATGAGAGAAGAGATCAATAATCTTTAGAAGAAAAAAACCACGATTCCTCTTCGAATACTTTTATACTAAAAGGAAAAAAAACATAAAGAGACCAAAAAAATAAATAACTACATATTGAAAGCACATGGCAAGGTTGATTCTTAAACTCCTTAACAAGACATTCCAAGCTTAGTCAACACTTCACACAACCAAATAATAGTCTCTTAATTAAGATCTGCCCAAAAACTCAAATCAAAAACGCTGATTCTAAATAATGTCTCCACTTCACTCCTACACAATCTTCTTCTCCATTTTCATATGCATCCTTCTTCAATCAACAACAACATCATCCCAATCACATCTCTGCAGATCTTCTTGCGGAGACATTCCAATAAACTATCCTTTTGCCATCGACGACGGTTGTGGCAGCCCTTATTACAGGCACATGCTCATTTGCTCCGACAACAACACCAAGCTCGAACTTAGAACACCATCTGGTAAATACCCTGTTAAATCCATAAGCTACTCTGATCCTCACCTTCTTGTCTCCGATCCATTCATGTGGAATTGTCAAGATCGAGACAATTTTCGACCCACGAGGTCTTTCAGCATCGATTCAAGCACACACTTCACTGTATCCCTTCAAAACGACTACTTGTTCTTCAACTGCAACTCTGAGAAAGTGATCGTTGAGCCGAAACCGCTCTTCTGCGAGAGGTTTCCTGATAGATGTGACTCGTCCTGCGATAGTTCGAGCTATCTATGCAGGCATTTGCCCGAATGCGGATCAGCTTTAGGTTCTAGGGTTTCTTGTTGCTCATATTACCCCAAAGCAACTCAGTCTCTTAGGCTGATGCTAGATAACTGCGCGACATATACAAGCGTGTATTGGAGGAGTACAGGTGTGGGGAATGCACAGTACGATCAGTTTCCGGAGTACGGGATTAGGGTTGATTTTGAATTCCCGGTGACTATGAAGTGCCTTCTTTGCCAAGAAACAACTAAAGGTGGTGGAATTTGTGGATTTGATACGAGGACGCAGAAGTTTTTGTGCCTTTGCAAACAAGGCAACGTCACTACTTATTGCAAAGGTAAATTTTTCTCTCTTCATAATTTCTTGTCTTTTCAAACTCTTTCTAATATTTCTTTCTGTTGATCAAAATTATATATATATATATATATATATATATATATATATATATATTTCTAATTAATATTTACCTCTTATTAATATAGAATGATATTGAAATACAACAAGTAATATATACTAGAATCTCAATTTCAAACCCAAGTTGTATTAATCCACTAGAACCGCTTAATCCGTGATTGCTAGCAATGGATTTCCGCTAGACACATATTTGGTATATTGAATAGTCCTATTTAAAACTTTTGATGTTATTATGAGTTTCATTCTAAAATTTTAGATTATAAAGAGTATATGATTATGACATTATTATGAGTTACAATGTTACATATGTATTCAATCTTTTTAATTTTTTTTTCCGCAGATCCTAACCTCGTAAAGCATAAACGCATTGGAGCAGTCGCAGGTAAATAAGCAAGATTACTATTACTAATACTATATGATATATTTTTTGTCATGTTATGATTTTATCTTAAAATCGAATATAAATATATATACTTGTAAGGTTTGACCTGATCTGAACCAGAAAACTTGTCGCTTTCAGGAACAGTGACGGCAGTTTCAGCGGCCGGAGCGATTGGCGTTGCAGGTGGAGTGTTTTGGTACTTGAGGAAAGTGAGAGCCAAAGCTCCGGTCACTTGTGGAGTTCAAAGCAATGAGAACAGAGTTTTCTAAAAGCTCCAATGAAAACATATTTTGTTTTTAAGGCAAAAAGCATTGCCACTCTTCTTTTCTTCTGTTTCGTTCTTTTTTTTTGTCTTTTTTATGTATACTACAACTTTGCGAGAAAAGAATTTTGTATATTTTTTTGCGGTTTTTCTTTTATATAGTAGATATTTTGGTAGGTATATAGTATATCTTTTATTTAATTATGCAAGTTATTCAACCTAAAAACATTCAAACTAAACTACACTTTAAAGGTAGATTTATTCTAATTACCATTACACCATCTTCATATATTATATATATATATATATATATATATATATATATATATATGCTCTAGCAAGTTGGTATAGGCCAAGGCAACACTCTTCACATGATCAAATCCAATTCTTTATAATTGTACAAGCCTTTTATAAAACAAATTTTGAACGAAAAAAAAAAAACATAAGTCCACCAAAATAATTTGAATTCCGTCTCGGGTACAGAAGAATTCACAAAACACACCTCAGATACAGGAATTCCGCCTTGTTGTTAAAAAAATACAACATTATATGTATATATATAGAGAGAGAGGTAATAAAATAAATCAACAGATCCTGCCGGAGTAACATCGGAGAGGACCGGCGGAGGAAGTAAGAGAAGGGGCAAGAGAGCCGTGGGACACCGGAAACCATTCTGCTCTTCGGTATAACGGCGTGACGGATCCGTAGCCAGACGGCACAAAGTAAGCTCCGTTCTTGAATACGTCTTTTGACGTTCTCCATTTCCATCTCCTCCAATCATATCCACTCTCTATTCTCTTCGTCACCTAGTACACGATATCAATTTTAAAAATTAATTAGTGGTCTTTTCTATTTCAAAATAACCAATTGATAATGAATATATATTTTACAATGAAAGAAGGAAACCTGTTTTTTGTTACGGTCGTCGGGAGCAACGAAGTAGTTGCCTTCACTAAAGATGGTTGGATCAGCACTTCCTCCAATGGCATACATTTGCCATTTCTCGTATCTATTGTTTGCTACATGTGCATACCCTCTCCTCACCCTGCCACGTCATCAACCCCATATATATATCCATGTCAGCATTTATATTTCTAATCTCATTCAGATATATAATATAGTTAAAGTTACATACCTAGGCATTCTCTCAATGAGACCCGGTCCAAAGTGGTTGAATGCAATTGTAACTCTCATATTCTTATCTTCCACATTATTGTCATTATGCCCGAGTAACATCACCTTCATATTAGCATTTCACAGAAATATCATCAATATTCAAGATATTCGATATATATATATATATATATATAAAAGTTACAACTAAGTAAGAATATAAATACTTACTTTATCATGCTGCGTGAAGTAGTTATTAGAAATAGTGACGGCAGTGGAAGCATGAAGCACATCGATCAAACCATCTTGACACCGAGAAAAGAAACAATGATCGATCCAAATATGGGACGAATCAAACACGGCGATTGCGTCACCATCGGATCCTTTCCGGCGACCAACATGGGTCGGGCTGCTCCGTACTCGACCGTACTTACCTGGTTTACAATGATGGATACTTATCCCATGTATAATGATATGACTCACACGTTGGATCGTTATGCATGGCCCGTACGCAATTTCCACTTTTACCCCTCTTCCGTCGATCGTCTTGTAGCTGTTCATGATTAGCTCGTTTTGCAACACTATGATCATGTCACGTGCGAATGTGATCCATAGCGGTTTGGTTTGGATCACTGCGTATCGTAGGGTTCCAGGTCTAGGGTTTTCAGGGTCATCTGATGGGTTTGTAACCACGTAGATGGACCCGTATTTGCCCCCAACCGCGGATTTTCCGAACCCTACCGCGCAATCGGCTAAGGCACGACGATTAGAGGACCAGTTTGGGTTTCTACGCCAGCAAGAATCGATGGGATTTAGTAATAGTTTGGGGGTTGTGTAAGTGTAACCATTACTATAAGCAGCCTCTACAAGAGGAGAAGCGAAAGCTGCAAAGAGAAGTGAAACTTTTAAGAAAAATGAAGCCATTTGCTTGTAGATATGAGGCTTGTGTTGAACTATGGGTGTGCAAATATATATATATACACGACATAGATATGAGCTATAGAATATACATATCAGTATCTATATATTATTTGCATTTAAGTATGTATTTGATTTTATGTTTGTGTGTGAAAAAGATGAGAAGGTGGGACACACGGATGGCGCTGACTAATGAAATGAAACTTAAATCATCCTCTGAATTTAAATTGTAATAGAATTTTACTTCTTTGATCAATGCCCTTAGCTATAGTTAGATACATGGTTGCACGATCTTGAGATGACGAGGGTTAGTTTGACTTTGGAATTATTTTTCTATATATTTATTAATCTAACAAGTTTTGAATCTATATAATCAGTTTATTTATAAGAAGAAGTTTAAAGTTGGTGATTGTTAGTCTTGTTTTCATAAACATAGTCATTAGTCTATGATTAGTGAATTTGGTACACAAAGACACTGCATTTTGACATGCATGGTATCGGCCGATACATACAACATGGGGCCAATTATCTGATTTAATTTATCGGTATATACTTCAACTTGTTTATGATAATGCCGTTCTATTTGAATTACCACCGGAAATGAATTATAATATCACTTTAATTAGAATACTATTTGAGACGGCAATTAACAAATGGCAATTATCATCCCTTTTCTTATAGGAAGTAAAGTCAACTTCTGTCAAAATCCGTACATTTCCGAGATCATTATTCACTTTCTGATATATCGGTTTTAAAATTATAAAGTAAATGGGAATAGGATAGTTTCTGATTTTGAAGAGTTACTATTGAAAATTTTAATTATATATTACTAATTTTGAATTTTATTAGACTCAAATCAAAAAGAAAAGAAAAGACATATAGACTAATGGTTATCACACAGCATGTTTTCTTTGATGTATAAATATGAAAAAAGCTAACAGCTTACATTTATTAGTTTTCATTGTTGTTCCATCGACAAATTATTATATAAGTATATAAGCCCATTACCCATCAACAAGATTTTTTTTTTTTTATCACTAAGTTGTCACAGAAACAATAAATATATCAGCCGGTGTCTTCAAAATTGTACAGTTTCACCTTTTTGTTTACAATACAATAACACAAGTTTTTAATCTCACACATATATTTTCTAATTAATTTATTCTGTGCACAGCAAGACATAAGAAATTTAAACTTTATTTAACAGAAGTACTAATACATTGGATTGTTACCGGACACGTGGGCATACAAATTAAACAATACAAATACAATAATGACAAACTTTTACAAGACCATTTCTACTTTCTACTGACAGTTCAAGGACCCTTATTCAAGCTGGCTATATACTTAAAATTGTAATATGACTGTAATCCAATTTAAACAACAAATTAAACTTTTATTTTCAGTAACCTTTATACCGCACTGTTTCTTTAAGCATAGTTGCACATCCCATAGGCACACGATCTCCCTTTGTTGCACTTCTTAAAGCAACCTCCACAATGCCTTTTATCAAACATCGTGTTTACACAGTATCCGTTGCAACAAATCTCCGAGTATTGACAACTTTTCCCACATCTTCCGCAATTCAGTTTGTTGGTTCTCAAGTCGACGCACCTCTTACGGCAACAATCACGACCTGAACTGCCTTTGAGACGACATACTTTTGAGCTTATGTTGCATGTCATAGCACTTGTACGGTTCCCACCTTTTTTCCCTCGTGCAGCGGCTATCACCCGACCATATCTGTCTTGGTGTTTCGCCTCAACCCTTAGCGGTTCGCTAAGTGTTATAGCAATGGCTAGGACCATTACGAGCACCACAACGAGATAGGATATCTTGAATGTATTCATTCTTATTCTTTTGTCTTCTTTCAAGAAATTAAAGGAAATAAATTGCAAACAAAAACCTTAGTATCGGAATGTGTTTGAGTGTGTTTGTATGTGTATGAATATATTTAGATGAAGAGTAACAAAGGACGGGAATGGTATTTATAGACGAGAGAGTGATGCATAGGTCAACGAAGAAGATTTTTTAAAATTAGGTCTTCAAAGAAAAATATTTGAATTTCTTAGACTCTTTTAGTGGAGTGGTCAAATTCGAAGGATTTAGAATGCATAAGAGTAAACGAGTTAGGCTGGCGTAGAAAAAATTCAATAAATTTCTAAATTAGGCAGAACGAAAGTTGAACACATAAAAACTCGTTAGATCATTTGGCAAATATAATTCAAATTTTTGGGTTAACCAGAGAAATTCTAGACTAAATCTCAAATAAATTTCCGAAATCTATAAATATCGGTTTTTATTATTTAAGATATCATAGAAACCAACCATAGTTAAAATTGCAGTGTGAGAACTTAAACAACGGTTCGTCTGCTAATATATATGTTTTCTTGATTTAATATCAACGTCATACATAAATTTTTAGTCAAACGTTATCATACAATAAAACTTAGATACTATTTTTCCTCAGTTTCTACAAACGGGTTTCCTGAATTGAGTCCGAATACATTAGCTCGTGAAGCGAATATATAATATAACGTCAACTTATTCTTGCAATTTCGTAGCTAGCTAGCAAGATAGAGTTGCAAATAATTTTTACAAGACGAATTTCGTTTTCAACAAACTGATCCTCAGAAAAAATTAATATATGGATCCCCCATCTATTGTAAAATTTTATGAGATTTCTAATCGTCTCCTAAAAAGAAAAAACTGTCCGATAGAGAAAACGGTAAATTGTGTTAAGCATCATGATTAGCACATTATAACTTATAACAAAAAGAATAAAAGAAAAAAGAAGAAGATATGCGTGCAGCGAACCAAACCATGCGATATCCAAGTTCTTTTTTATTTTTCTTTCTTTGATAGCGATAACCGAGTTAAGTATATAGAAGTAAGATATGTAGAGAATAGGTATTCCCACTATTTTGACAACAACAACAAGAAAAGAATATCCAACTAGCATTGTAACGTCAAGAAAAGAATATCCAACTAGCATTGTAACGTCTCGATTGTTGTAGGTAGGCTGAGCACAATCCCCTTTTAGTAATTTCGTTCAGGCCCGTTAGCGAAATGAAAGCTCAGTAAGATCAAGATCGATAAGCCCATGCGCGAAGAGTAACGACCTTTTCGTATCAAAGGAGCAGCTCGCCACCTCGACACGGATGAGACAGTTCGTTACGTCGACGTAGATGAAACAGCTCGCCAGCACGACGTTTTAATAGACGGTCGGTCAGGTTATCTACCCGGCCGCCCAAGCTAGTCTGACCGAGATGTAACCTAATCTCAGCACTATAAATAGTCCTGTAACTTCATTTATTACGGGATCGGTAATCTGAAATAAAGACTAAAACACTCTATACTTAAATCTACAACTCTTACCTCGTTTACTTGACCTCGTGATGTCACCTCGAAAACATCATATCGATCTCACCTCTATTCAAACAAGAATCTCCGAGCTTCACCTAGATACATTTACCAAAGTGACCTCGTGTGCGGATACAATACAACAATTGGCGCCCACCGTGGGGCCAAAAGATTTCTTTCTACGCAAAGAGGAGCTCGATAATGTCAGGAATTCAAATCAACGAAACAACTAGCCTACCCATCTCAACTACTGCCGAAGAGGAACTTCTCGTGTCACCAGTTAACAATCCGGAGACCTCGAATAGGCAGTCACCAACGATGAATCCCGTGGAAAACGCAACTTCACACCCAGAAGCGCAAGATGCAAATCGAAGCACATTAGCTCCTACCGACGTCGCAACGTTATTCGCAACAATAATCGCATCTGTTAGTGAGTTTTCTCATTTTTGTGAATCCAATCGGTTAAAATGTTAAATTAAAAAGCTTAAAAGGCTTAACTACCTATATAAACCAGTAAGTATTTTGTGTATTATTAGACTCGCATAATCACTGTTTTGGGGTTACAACATATCTATTAGACTCGCATAATCAGAAACATAGATATACAAGACGATATTATAGGATAAGCTTATCTCTATCCACTACTATATCTCTATTTTAAAATTAAAACTAATTAATAATTGGTATATTGATTCATTACTTTTATATATCACTCAAAGTCAATGTTCATTTCGGACATAAAATATTATTTTTAACTTTCTTCTAAAGATAATGGTTCTTTTAGTTATTTATTTCGGTATTGCAGATATGATTGGCAATACCAATTTTTGAATATGATCGACGTTAATTTTTATAAATTTTCAAATTAAAATCAGTTATGAATGAATGAATTGACGATTATCTCTTATATCACCAAGATTCTTACCAATTTCAGAGGTAGGATATTATACTTAATATCTTTTACCACTACTATTAGCTATTTTGTTTTGTTGCAATATCACGTGTATTTGTGTGTGTATACGCACTTACGGTGCCATGTTTACGTACGAAGGAACCTTTTAAGATTTTTTGAAGCATTTATATTAATAATTGTCAACTATATTTTATAGGTACATTCTCCTTTTTATATCTATAAGCAAATAGTAAAGAAAATATACAAATATACAATGCAGAATTCCCGTAATACACGGAACATGAATCTTTCTACAAACTTGACCAAAATCCGTTATAAGAGCACTTGATTAGGCGTTGACTCTTTGTAGAATATCTTGATGAATATTCAATATTGCATACTTATAAGCAGCTACTCACCATGTCAAAGTTCCCCTGTAGCACATTGGTTAAATTCCTTGTTGAAATTTAGGATTCCAAGCCCGTGTTCTTTTTTTTTTCTTTTTCTTTCTACTGTCCTACGATATAGCTAGTCACAAAGATAAATACGTCAAGAACCGTGTGCTCAATCCATCTTACTTAGTATAGCAAATTAACACTAATCATATTCTTACGTACCACAATTTCATTGCTAATGCTAGCTATATCCATTTCATATATCTATCAACAGCTGTAACACATGGAACATGAATCGCTGTTCAAAGTTGACATATCTTAACTTGAAGCCGTTATAAGAGCACTCGAATACGTAGCTCTTGGATGTATTCAAAAACAAATATCTTTTTTTTTTGTCAACAAACAAACAAATATATTTTCTACCAAAAATTATAACAACAAATATTCCTGCAATGCTAAAATCAATACCAAAATTTCGTTGTAGGCAGCATACTACTGGTTAGATTTCATTGCGAGAAATTCCGGGTTCGATTATCGACAGCGGATAGTTTTGTTTCTGATTTGGAAATAACAGAAATAACATTTGCAACTCCATCATCCAGGATACACAATACATGCATACGCTTTAAAATAGGCTTTGTTAATTGTTTATTAGACTCGCATCCTATCGTCTGTTTTTTTTAATCATTTTTTACTTAACAACTTCGTGTATTGTAGATTTTTTTTGCCTGGTTTAACTTCTGTGTATCACCTTATAAATCTTTTGTGAAACTATTTACATCTTTTTCAAAACGTCTAAAAGTCTAAACGATCTTCTATCCGTAGTCTACTAGCTGCATCATAACATACATACTGTAGAAAATAGAGATGGACACCCTAGCTTGCTAGTTTATGGTTTTTTTTTTTTTTTTAATTATAAAAATTTGAGACATATAGTTTTTTTTTAGTAATTGGTTTGGTTGACTTTGGATTGATTTCATGTGTTTTCTTTTAATGTTTTTTTTTTTGTGATTTTCCAAATTCATTCTAATTTTTACATTTTGCATAACATGTACCAAAACATCAGTCTAGTGAATACAAGTTATAAAAACGTCAGCAAATAACTTAGTTATACACATATCATCAACTACACAATTTGGAAAGAAAAAAAAAACGGAAAATCCATTCTTAATAGTAATAATGGAAAGTATACATTGTCAAAGATAAATTACGAGTTTATGATTTTGTTTTTACATGAAAATCATAAAAAGACGTCTTAGTTCAAATATGAAACAACTAAACTGAATCTGCTTTAGTAAAATACACAAATTCAGTTTAAAAACCCATTCCGATTTTATCCTAGCTAAACCAGATTTTTTATATATAATGTTAACCCAATTTAGGTTTAGTTACAGACTTACAGTTTTTGTTTTTTTTGCCCCTATCTTTAGTATTACTATTACCTCTTATTAGTATATTTTTTGTTATAATTTTATTCGTTTTTTCCCAAAAACATTGAAAAACGTCACACTCTGCACTCCGTAACACTACAAACAGCATACATGTTTTCCTAAACGATAGCTGCATCAAAACGCAGCGTATAATTCACGCCACAATTTCTGTTTAGCTGCGTCTTCGTCTTCCACAAAACTGTGACCAGAAAGAGAGTGTGATAAAAGAAAAAATCTATTACCCATCAATGAACGATCTCGAAAACGAAGAGAAGCCCAAGAACGAGCGGTCAGTACACGTGGCGGAACCGGCTATGACGGCGGCAGCGATGAATGGCGTGGCTGCTGCGGCGGCTTTGCAATCGGTGTTTCAGCGGGTAAATCAGGCGGCGGAGAAAGCGGGTCGCGTATCGGATCAGATACGGGTCGTAGCGGTGAGCAAGACGAAACCAATTTCTATGGTTCGCCAAGTCTACGACGCTGGTCATAGGTCTTTCGGAGAGAACTATGTGCAAGAGATCATTGAGAAGGCACCTCAGGTTCTCTTATTTGTTCTCTGCGAAAGTTCAACGAAAAATTGAAACTTTTGTTACTATTGAATTGAAAGACTCTGAAGCTTTGTTTCTTTATGTGATTTAAAATTGCAGCTTCCTGAAGATATAGAGTGGCATTTCATTGGGAATTTGCAGAGCAACAAAGTGAAGCCTTTGCTAAGTAATTTGTTGCCCATTTGAAACTCTTCATCGTTAATTTTTCTGTTCTTGGTGTATAAGTTTCAATCCTACTTCAATCTTCAAATTGTACCGAATTCGTTTGATATGCTTTATTATTATTAATACTTGTTTTTTTTTTTCTTGTGCTTATTTGATCAGCTGGAGTGCCTAACCTTAAGATGGTGGAAAGTGTCGATGATGAGAAGGTAGATATTATTGGTTTGTAAGTAACTAAGTGTTGTACTCTTTGGGTAACAACACTACAGATAGTGGAATCTATAGACTGGGGTCAAATAATTTGTTGATTTGTTTTGTTGGTATTGGGATGGCAATGTCATGGGTACGTGGATGTGATTACGTACGAGTAAAGATGCATTGGGAGCTTGATACACTATCAAAATATATAACAACCTTCTGGAAATACAAAGATTACTACTCCAACTCAATCATAGTTACATTATTAGATTTTGGTAAAGACTAGTTAGTATTTAAACTCTCGGGGCGCTAAGAGACTTGGATCATTTGAGAGCTCAGCCTCGGCGACTCTTTGAAAAAGACACTGTCATTTATTTCGTAGTTACTATGCTAGATCAACCTGACGACTATCTATGTGACAATCACTGGCTTAATTACATTTGCTCCATAGATTGCAAATATGCTTGATCGTGTGGTTGGAAACATAGGAAGAAAGCCTTTGAAGGTCTTGGTCCAAGTAAATACCAGTGGCGAAGAGTGTAAGAATCTGCAACTTCTTCTTCACTTCCATCACAAATGTTTCCACTCTCACGTTTCTTCTTGCTAGTTTTACATGATCATGTCACTGATGTTTCCAGCTAAATTCGGCGTGGAACCCTCAGGATGCGTAGGACTAGCAAAGCACGTGAAGGAAGCCTGCTCGAACCTTGTGTTTTCTGGTTTGATGACGATAGGGATGGCTGATTACACTTCAACCCCAGAGAATTTCAAGGTTTTTATACTCTGAAATTGGACCTAGAAAAGTTTGGTAATATTATGGAAACATTAAAAAAAGGAGCTCGCGTTTGTTTCTTATTATTATATGTGTAGATGCTGGCGAAGTGCAGAAGTGAAGTGTGTAAGGAGCTTGGAATACCAGAGGAGCAATGTGAGCTATCGATGGGGATGTCCGGTGACTTTGAGTTAGCTGTAAGTTTTGATCAACCCACATTGATGATTTCTGAGTTCTGCTAGAAAATGTAAAAGAGTTTTTCTTTTTGGTTTTGGGAGTTACAGATTGAATTGGGAAGCACAAATGTAAGAATAGGATCAACGATTTTTGGGGCGAGGGAGTATCCTAAGAAGAAATGAGCCTGATTCTTCCCAATTCTAAATGTAAATCATCTTCAAATCAAGTTTCGAGAAAGAATAAAGAGCTGCTGTATTAGTAATGGTGGAACGATGTATCATCTTCTTCTCTTTTCGTCTTTCTGTCTTCGCATTGTATTTTGCTACGATCTTGCGTATAGAACAAGGTATTACAAGTCGCTATTGCTCACATTTGATGGATATAAATTTAATATACACACACATGGGTAATAAAAGTAAACAACACTTTTCATTGCAAATACTGTGTGTTATATCTTGTCTTCAAAACCCAAACAAAGTTCCATAGTTTAGAAAATTCATGAAGGATCTTACTTTGTACCAAGTCATTTATAATCAATGAACTAACCTCATCATTGATGTCTGTAATTCTGTAATGTATCAGTGCTATTCACCACTCTCTATGTATACTCTCCGTTGTTTTGTTTTAACTACAAGAGACGTTCTCTTTTTCAGCTTGTAACCTAAACTCCTTGCTTACACTGTTGCAGAGTTATATAATCTTATAAGGTTGTGTTTGTTGACGATCCTATTAGTCCTTCGCTTACAAGGCGCATAGCGGCTTCTTTGGTGAATTTCCTTGCAAAGAGAAAGCACGGGACGGGTTTTGAATCGGCCTTACACCATTCTGTTCGTGATTCAGACTCGTAATAGACATGGTTTATTTTCTGTCCCAAGAAACAAAAAGAACTAGAGATTACTCAAAGATTCATTCGGTGACGATAATCAACAGTAAAAAAACTATGTACCTTTATTTCTTTTATTTCCTCAGGGCCAGAGTTTTCGAATGTGAAAGTGACGGGATGCCAAGATTTGGCTTCATATTTTGTACCCGAAATGTTCCATACAGTATATGTCAGTGTTCTTCGTTCCATTTCACTCTCTAGTCCGCGCATCTGGAAAGAACAGTTTGGATTACATAACGGATAATTAATGGAACTTTTTAGATGGAGAACAAGAAACAAAAACGAGAGGAGGTTTGTATCATATATAATTACCGTAAGCAATGTTTGCACATAGTGTTCATCGGGGATGCAGTTGCGCCGGTTCTGTTTCTGAGTTCACATCAAACGTAAAATGTTTAATCATCCGCCATTTTTTTGAGAAAGAAAGAGGCATATCAATGGAGACAAGTTTCGTAGACTTCAATATAGACATGATTGAGATTGTTTTCAAACCAACCCAAAGAATCAACATAAATCGATTATTCAGTCTGCTGCTTTTTAAAATGAAAAATGCAAAATCTGAAGTATCACTTACAAGAAACAGCCATGCCTTTTGGGAACCTAAAGGTGGAGCTCTCTGCAAATTGAAACAGAAAATCAACAAATAAATCTGTTGTTTCTTCAGCAAAATAGAATCAAGATTGACATTAGAACGATAAAAGATACTCTAAAGTTTCGCTTAATGGTGATTGGTACTCAAAGAAACCAAGCAATAATGAATACACATAAAGCTTGATCTTTACCTTGCAAAATTTCTCAAAAACTGGGAAGACGATAACATCATTTACAATGACCTCTGCATGACTTCTGACCACAGTTATCCACTGCAATAGATAATACTAGTATGAGGTTAAAAAATTCATGAACTGCAAAGGAACCCTTGTCCCTCTCACCCTGATGTTTAAATTTCAATTTAGTAATGTTCGTTTCAAAAGCAAGATAATGAAGATACCTGGGATCCTTTTCGCCATTTCTCTTCAGGTATGACAGAAGACATATTCACACTGTACCGTGTCTCTTTAGTATGAAGGAAACTGCAAATAGAGAGAACGTAGTTATCAACATCTAAAAAACTCTTCTTATAATACACCATTCATCAGGCCATATAAGCCAAGTGGTTCCACTAACATCTTTACAAGTACTGAGAATTCTCAAAAAGATCAGACTTGCAATTTACCTATCCACAAAACTCCTCGGTGAGGAGATAAGATATCTGTATATATAGCCAAAGTCATATAACGGAACACATCTGCAAAACAGAAAGTAGAAGCAAGTTCAAGAAAGAGAAACTGTAATTGACCAACCAGTTACTGGTGACTAATCATATGCAAAATAGAGAGAGCAAGTATGCTAATTTAATAAAGGAAATTAAGGAATCTTCTGAAATGAAGAAGAACAAGTATACAAAAATGCAATTCAGCAAGCAAAAACGCTCGATGAGGAATAATACTCAGAGAACCGCACCTGTCAGAGAGAAGAACAAATCTTTGATTTGACTGATCCTCTAAAGCAGATGCAAGCAACAATCTCTCTGCTGCAATCATACTGGATTCTCCCCATATTACCTAGAAACCATGACACCCTAAGTTTCAATTTATCCACGATAATCCTTAGGAACAGTTGGAAATATTTGGATCAGTAATTGCAGATAATAAATGCCAAAAAGGCTTTTCCTTTTAAATCTCTTCTGATACGTTCTCAGGATAACTTCTACAATTCCAGCAAAATGTACGCACTAAATTCACAACAGACAAGAACTATGTCGATCTTCGATCACATTCCCAGACGAGTTTCGCAGATGCAAATTCTTAAAAATTCTTAAAAACTCACCTTGATGCTATTGTTCAATTGGCGATCATAGAAGTACTGTGATCGAGTGGTGTCCTCATTGAAAACGAAACCAGGTACTGAATGTATATAAATTGAGAAATTCGCCTGATCGGCACCCTGCGAAATTACCAGAAGCAGCCATTTTCCAAATTTAGAAAAACAGCAAAGTGACAGGAGTTAAAATCAACAAAGACTTAGTCTGTGAATTAAACCTTGAAGAATCTGTCCCACAGAAAATCTAGCGGGAGATCACGCCGAGCTAAAAATAGGAAGGCGACCTTCGGACTGTCGCCGGAGAATTTGCGGAGCGAGATATGAGAACCCGCGACGGAGAGCGGCGCCAATGTCGTAACGGAATGGTACTGAAGGTGGATCCTGAGGAGAGCAAGAAGGCAAAGCGCGACGGAGAAAGCGATAACGAGCTTCCATCCGAGCCACACGACGCCGCGACGTGACACTGAATGCTGCGCCTGCGGCTGCGATTTCCTCGTCATTGTACCTCCGGCAAATTTGCTATCACTCACCACCGAGAGATCAACATCCGAGTCCCAATGTCTCTGTAATGGGAAACGGATAATCAAAATCTTTTTAGGGTTTTAAAGTCAAATTTTCAGGAGAAATGAAACCGAAGAATTGGCATTTAAAACATTTTGGAATTTGAGAAGCGAAGAAGAAGACGGAAGAAAGACGATGATGTTTACTGTTTAGACGTATAAAACTTACAAACGTCGTCGTTGAAATACGTTTAGAGTTCAGTGGGACCCAAAATATTAGTAGTCGGATGACAACAAATATATTAAAAAAAAACAACTACGAACGAATATGTCAGAAATATCAAAAATTTGACTGAAGACTGTTGAAAAGGATATATAATACAAAGTCCTGGAAAATAAATTACGAAAGTAGAGATCTATATAAAGGTGAAATCCTAACCAACAGAAAACTTCAAACAGAATCCAAGAAAAACAATACGATGATTTTAAAAAATAGTCATTTTTCGAATTACATATCATTTTGCAACACTAAAATCTACAAGTACAACTAAAAGGTTCAAAATAGTAACTTCACAACTATTCTGATAATGATGTTCCAGTATTATACATAATCATACAATTTCTCTGCATATAGTGTGTAATGCTACTACACAAAACAATGCAAAGAACGTTAGTAAATCTTCATATGCCAAAAAGAATGGCCTTACATCCATAAAAATGGGACAAAAGCCAAGTAGCCAAATACACTAGCCATGGCTTTACAATCTACAAAAAATCTGCTGTTTCTTTCATGCTAAAGCGTTTGGGAACAATATGTCACAACAAAAGTCTTTTAGCTTAAATCTGGCAATAATGTCTCCAGTTCTTTCAAAGCTTGTTCGACGGCGTAGATCACCATCTTCTTTATCTGTTTTGCATAACAAAAAGGAAAAATAAAATAAAAGAGTAAACACCAATCAGCGAGAGTATAAACCTGCAGAGGTTTATTTAATCAACATTGACTTAAAAAAAAAAAATCAACATTGTAACTTAGTGTAATTCTATAGGTGCACCATCTTATGTTTGTTTCAGTTAATGGGAAATAAGAAGTCAGCACATGATCACCATTGATGTTACTTTTTCCTTATTATCTTTTACAAATCTTCACATGGGCAAAAACTTTACTTCTACAAAAGGGAAATTTGCAGGAGAACCTTTGGGCAAGTGTCTTAGTCCACTTATGCTGATTTGCATGCAGAAGAGTTCGATCCCAAGGTCCTTATAAATGGGTCAGTGGCCTTAGAGGTTTTTTTTGTTTTGTTGTTATGTTGATCAGTACAACTTAAGCAACTCGCCAAAAACTATGAGTTTTTTTTTTTTGTTTTTTTCAAATTATACATTATATATTTTTCTTAAATATAAAGCAAAGATGCTGTTATGGCAAATTGAAGCTCGGGTTGTTTTGTAGTCAGTACAACCTAAGCTAACTTAAGACTATCTCTATTCAAGTTTTGACATTTGAAATTTTCTACTGCCTAAGTTTTCAACTTTCCAGTTGGGTTTGGCTAATGTCACGTGAAATTCAGGATATCCCAGACAAAAGAAAACAATTCAAATCTGATTCATTCGAATCAACCTTTATGCTAAATAAATAAGCTTTTTTCTTCAAATGGTGTTAAAGAGAAAGAATCACCTCAAGTTTGTCTTCTCTGGCTTTATGTTTCTTTGGAAGCTGTCGAAACTCTTCTGTCAAACGGAGACACTCATGAATGTTCTCTGGTGACACAAAATCAACAGCTACCTTTGTGCACGACTGTTCCAAATCCACAAACAAACACAAAACCGCTGTATAAGTAAAATAATGGGAGAGAAAGTTTAGTGAACAAAACATAAAATCATTCAAACGACCTTTAGATTCCGAACTTGATGAGGACAACCAGCAGGAATAAACACCGCTTCTCCTAGCTTTTGCACAAATGTCCATGGCTCAATCCCTTCAATTCAAACAAAATACATATCAATAAAATCTCAATAACCTCAAAAGTGACAGTTATTACAGTTACAATTACCATACCAAATTCAGCCTTAAGTTTTCTTTTATGCTCCACGGTTAAGAAAAACGATTGGTCATGAATCGGATGATCAACCTAACGAAAGAAATTACCATCAGTACAGTAACATCGAAGCTCTTAAGGGAAAATGAAAAACGCTTTCAGAGATTGTTTATTTGTTTACCTTTGTAACAGGAGAACAATAAGTATGTCTGAATTCTTTGCAATGCTTTCTTAGATACTCCTCAAGCTTTGGAACATCTTCTCTTCTAAATATGTCCCAAAGCGCACTCCCTGTTTCATCATGATGAAACCCGTTCTCATCATCAACAAACTCTTCTCTGTTTAAACAAGTTTGATCCTGAAGCTCCTTTTCATTCTGTTGCTTGTGTCTCTGCTTCAGAGCTTCGATTGCAGACAATTGCTCCTTAGTTAGTGTTACTTCTGCCGTATGCATCAGAATATTAACCTACAAGTAAAATCAATAAAGTTATACCGGACTATACTTAAAAAACCACATTTTTATTTAGTAGTGTGTAACAATTCTAAGAGCTTACAGCATCTGACATATCACAGTGAAGCTTAGTGACTGAATCGCCTCTCCCGAGCTCATCTGAGTTCCCGTATGCAATGTAAGTTTTTGGACCAAGATCCGGTTTAAGATGTCCTTCTGGAAGTTTTGAAGCAATGTTGAGAATTCCGGATCTAGGATCGCTGTATTCTTGGAAAGGTAATGCTGAGATGAACTCATCGCAGTGTCGAGGCAAAAGGTTTTCAAACTTGTCTGAAGGAGGCCAGTCTTTCAGCTTCAGCATCTCGGGCCACAAGTTACGGTATGTTCTTCCTTTGCTGTATCCTTCAAAAAAGTCTCGAGCTTTGATCTTTACCTGAGTTTGTATGGTCAAGAAATGAGTTTTAGAGCCTATCGAACACAAACAAAAAAATCTCAGAATTTTTACCTCACAATTAGCTAAACAATCGATTGCCTTGACGTCAGACATCTTGGAGCTAGTTTCTGGATCAACGTTTTCGCACAAAGCTCGCCACATGACCATTGGCTCCCAGCTTAAACCTGGTGTGTTGTTAAGAGCGTTTCGAACAATCACTGGTTCGCCTTTGGACCAATGTTCTTGAAAATGCAGAAGCTCATCTTGCTTCAGGACATCAAAAGAATCAGGACAGTAGAGGTAATTGTCACTGGATCCGTTCCTCCTCGAAGCTGCTTTCCTCATCATACTCATCTGCGAATCAGAAGAACATCTGCAGCTTGACGACATTGTTGGATTGATACTACAAGATGCTGCTAAGAATTTCTCTGCCTTTTGTTCCAAATCTGACATCCAAGTAAACGGTAGGATTCGTCTAAGCTCCAAAACACAGTCACCGCAACCTCCTAGCTCTTTTGGCGCACACGTTATGCTTCCATTTTCATTAGCAGTCCACTTAATGGATGGATTATCAGCTTCATCCTCGGGAACAAAAGAAGAAGAAGAGCTCATTTCTGCATCTTCGCCATGCATATATCGGCTGCCTCTATTGACAAATTCGGATTTCGACTCCTGGCGTTCTGAAAACCGTCCTCCACGGATCTCTTGGCAACAGTTCAAACAAAGTTCATAAGAACACTTTGGACAGCTTCGATGCAAGTCAACAATTGAGGTTGCACAATGGTTACTGCAACACAAATGATACTTCAGTAATAGCATATAGAAATGTCACATAACTTTTTCAACATATATAGAAGATGATACTTACCAAAAGACACGCTCTTCAGTTGAGCATAGAGTCTCGGATATATCAACTTGAGAGGCCATTAATCCTATATACAACATATCAATATGCTATCTTGATGGCAAGATAAAATCTTGTCTTTAGTATAGTAGCAGAAGATCCCTATACCTTGGATCTCTGCCTCGGTTTTGATTTCTTGATCTTGAGCATTGCATAACTTTTTCAGGAAAGGAAGCATCGATCCAATCAAGTAGCGGAGATGATGAAATCTTTCGAAATTACTGAGTTTCCTCTTCGATGTCTGTTATAAACACACAAAAACAAAAATCAATCTAGTAATTCTAAATACATCTTTTGTAAAAAGAAAACAATCATACCTCGATTAATCCACTTGACTGCAAACATATGCAACAGTTGCAATTTCCGCGGCAAAAAGGGCATTTTTCCACAATATCATCCTGTGACAAATGGGGATACCTGAGACAAACACCAAACAAAGCATGTATTAAGGATATTGATGAAATCTATATTCTATTACAAGACAAAAACTAAAAAAGTAAAATTTAATGAACTAACCATTTCTTTATACAAGGAAAACAATACATTCTCTCTTCACAGAAGGTGCAAATGAAAAGATATCTTCTTTCCCCTTTAGAGCATTGATGGCAAATTGCAAGGTCTCCCAAATCTGCCTGTGCAAGGGAAACATGAATATCAGACACAAAAGTTTCAGTACATTTTTTCACATTATGTAAGAACAACGCTTTTACCCTTAAACTCCTTGTCATGCTTCTGCAATCATTAAAGTTTCCGTTTTTCGGATTAGAGTCTGACAAATCTGAGTCAGAGTGTGAACATGAGCCGTAAACAACATCTGTCTCGTTTTCAAGAACGTAAATGCTTTGCTCCAGCTTCTCTTCTTCTTTACCTCTTCTTTTAACAGAGCTTCTCTGCTTCAATTTCTCTTCACACTTCTTTTCATCATCACCGTTTCTTTTCTCTGCAGCTTTCTTCTTTCTTGAAGATTTGGTTTTACCCACTTTAGCTTCATCAGCTATAGACCGTTTACGTTTTCTATTAGACACTCGTTTCGGAGATCCCACACTGTTCTCCTCTTCTATTTCTGAACCGCTGCTCAAACTTGTTGGCTCAACCGGTTTCTTCTTCTCCTGCCGCCAAGAATCTTGTTCCGGTTTACTCTCCATTAGACCATTATGCTTCAGATTTACTCCATTAGCAGCAACTACAGCCTCCCTTTTTCTCATATTTCACCTGCCTATTTCAATGGCAATAACCAAATACTTCAGAAAATCAAATTAAGACGAGTCAGTCAATCAAAATTTGGTCTTTTTCTCCAATCTTCAATGAAACGAGTATGGATCCTTACGAAATGGGTTGTTGAATCAATAAACAGAGGGAGTAACACTAAAACCCTAACAAAACTGATGAGTTATTAAATCCACAGAGCAGAAGTTAAAGAACCCGAAACATAATATTGAATTCAAGACGAGAGGAAATGAGAAAATTGAACGAGATATTCGAAACGGGTTCGAGAGTAGCATCACCTTTCTGATTAAGAGAAGAAATACCAGCACAAATATGAATCTTTCTTCCTAACGAACGAAGAAAACACTAAGTTCCGCTACAAATTTGAGCTGTCATGATTCGACGAAACGCCAAAATTAGCCTGATTCAGTGAAGCATGGAAGAAAAAGATACTATGGACTTTTTTTTTCCATTCAAAGAAAAAATGGTATAAAATCTAAAAACAGTCAAATAAAAAAAAAAACGTTTAAAGAGCCGCTTCTAAAGCAGATGATGCGAGAGGACCGGACCACAGAGTGAGCGCGTGGCTCTTTATAATTGGCTCCCCGAATCGAAGCACCGATTCGCGCTACGACCCATCCATCAAACGCTTTTTAATTTTTTGGATTTAAATATTGTTTTTATTGCTGTTTCTTCAGTCAATGTAAATGTTCCGATTCTTATTCACGTTCGGCGAAAAAGGATGTGACCGCGCGTGAGAGTCACGCTTCACTCGTCTTACAGAAGAAAGCAGTCATTTTTGGGTATTTTTACCGGATTACTATCGAAACACACAAATTTTGGATAAAAATCCTACGCAATAAATGTAGATTTTATACGTTAAAGATAGATTATAGATTTAGATTTATAATTATGGTTTTTAAATTAAATATTATGTTGATTTTTTTTCTTACATCTCAATCTTACGATCATCAGTTCATGTACAGCTCGATATGCTGATATAATTGTAATTAAAGAATTTTTATTTATTTTAGTTTTGGATATTTGGTCAAATGAATTGAAAAATATAGAAATGTTCTTTTCTTTTCAATGTCAGCAGAAAGGAAATATTTGTATTCTATAATTAGGTGGAAAGAAAGTACTGTGATTATAAATTTATAATGTATGATGTATCTGTCGACAGATTTTTTTATTTTTTAAAATGTATGATGTATCTAAGTCCGACAGATAAAGCCAAATACGCACCATTCTGCATAGTAGTCAAAGAGTTTTTGAAATGTTAGAGCACCTCCATCGGTAGTATGAGGAGGGGCTGTAATTAATTTATGAGCTGAAAAAAAAAACATTTAATGCATTTTCAGAGCAGATACGGTTCTACTTTTGGATTCTGCAGAACCTCAATAGAGACGATGACGTGTCAACTGACGATTGGTCATTGATTTTTTTTGGTTTATTTTATTGAAATCTCTGAATGATCAAGAAGTTTTGCTATTTTTTTTACTGATTATTTGATCGATGGAACCAACCGATGTATTTCATCGGATAAAAAAATTTATGTAATGTTTGTTTAAATTTTAAATTAATAGTTTGTATTTATAAAATATTTATATTTTAAAAATTATAATTAAAAAAAACAAAAAATTTTTTTTTAGAACCCCTAATTACATCCTACCATTGGAGGTTCAAATTTAGTAAAGATATAATTAAAGTTCTAAAATCAACAGAATAATTAAAACCATTATAATAAAGAATTAGAGCTCCTAACTACATATTAGCATTGAGGGTGCTCTTAGCATTTACAGAGACAAATAAATTTAAGTTTTCTTGAATAAAAAAAAAACTTAACGGAAAGGCAATGGTGTAGTGTTTTTGACTTTTTGCCATTAAATTAATTATTTCCAGAGTCCACGATTAAATAGAAAAATTATCAACAAAAATAGAAATAGTTTGATGACTTCCTTGTCGACACATGTAGGATGTTTATTTGGTTGTGCAATAAAACTGGTTTATTTTCCTCGACACATGTCAACAAAAATTTCGGGAAACAATTTCTCTAAAAATAAAAAAACAAGTTAAAAGTCAAAACCAAAATAAATTGTAACAATATACAAAATCTTTGAGTAAATAAAAAAAGGATCCCAACATGGTTAATTCCGTTTCTCTCTACACCGTATAAAATCGACCCGGTTGAGTGAAAATTAATAGCTCTGGTTATCTCTTTGATGGTGAAGGCGAAGAACCGCGGCTAGCATGGCTAACAGCCGGCGTTGTTTTCCGGGACTGACGTTTGGTCGGCACAGTAACACATTCTTCGTCCGAATCTTCGAAGCAATAACCGGAAATCTCAGACCGACTATCTTCATAGTCGTCGTCTTTGAAAACCGGATGAATATATGCTTTCTGAAGATAAGGTTTCAGATTAAAGCTCGGTTCTCTTGCTCGTTCCAACGTATCTTTGATCATAGCTTCCTGTAAACCGAGACTTATGAGATCGTTAATAACACATAGTTAAACCGATGACAGAATCTCGGTTTGCAGTCTGGTTTAGTAGAGATGTGAGAGAATTTACAACTACTGACCTGCAAGGGGTGACGAAGAAATGCTGGTTCATACCGGCCTTTACAGAACCGGTGAAAGAAAAAGGTGAGAACCGGTAAAGCGATGAGGAAAGGCGTGGACTGAGCAGCTCCTTTAGTGCTCATTAATCCCATCAAAAGGATTTGCGAGATGATTAACGCCGATGTGATACGTCCATGAACATCTGGCCAGAACGCAGCCGCACTTTCGTATTCCTGATTATACACATTTATGATCTGCAAAAAAATAGACCAAAATGCTCAGCAAGTAGAGAAGTATTTGTGTGATTCTACTCTCTTGACAGCCAAAATAGCAAGCACAAGATCTGGTTTTAGTCGATATTAACTAAGAATCTTGAAAATTTTCAAAAACAAGAAACAGAGTTTGATATATATGAACCTGATGACGAAAGACAAGGTAGGCCAATGCGAAGAAGATGATGATGAAAGGGAGTAGAACAGGAGTCACAGGGGCATAGACAAGACCAAGGAGGAAGTAGAGTTGAATCCGAGGCTCTGTCGCGTGAAAATTGATCTGTCCTGGGTTCATAGCTTCTTCTCTATCCTTTTCAGTTTTTACCAAGAAGAAGTTCTTTACATGGAAAAATATCAGTGGTTTCAACCTCAGAATCTCCCCTGCAACGCCCGCCCAACCATCCACCATTATATACGTTATAAAAAACGTTGCTTTGATCGGTATCGCTACTCCAACCGTCCTAGGAATCCTAACAAGTCACAAAAGCAACGATACATAAGCTTTGGGATCATGAGAAAGAAGGGTGGAGGAAACTTTAAACTTACTGATTTGCGGATTGTTTGAGGAAAGAATCGAGTTGTTCGAATGCAGAGCCAGTGATGATGCTTCCAAGGAAGACATTGATGAGGTTGAAGATATAATATCGAAAAGCCGCTCTTCTCTCTAACGATGATAACGATACAAACCCTTCGAACTTTGACATTACCATCAAAATGCTTGGCAGAAATATTATAAACAGCTTTAGCACTATACCAGGGAGAAAGCCTTGGATAACTGATTTAATAAGATCCCTGCAAAACATTAGCAAAATCCAACATCTAAATTTCTGTAAGTTAGGGAAGAGAAATGGAGAGACACAGAGAGAGAGAGAAAGAGTTACTTCTCGATGATGGGTTTGAGGAAAGGAGCGGATTTTTCAATGCCTTCAATGCTTGCTAGGGATTGAACAAAAGCTATTGGAATCATGAAGAAGAAGGTGAGGAAGAAGAAGGCAATGTGCATTATAAGCCTCCTTACTGTTAAAGAGACATAAGGAATCGCGAGGTTTGACCAAAACACTTCTCGTGCCTCGGGAGCCCATTCAGTTAACCATTCTGTCGGATTTCTCGACTGTTGTGTCTGTGCACAAACCGCAGCACCCCACCGTGTTTTAAAAGACACAAATGCTGCTGGCATTACGTTCTTGTCATCTTTCTTTACTTTCTTCCTTTCCTCCATTATCTAAAAAAAACATTCAAAAAGATAAAATCAGTTTTTGATTATTTCCAACCGTTGTAGGAAGAAATGAAGAGACAATTTTTTACTTACTTGGTTGTTTAATTTCTCGATCTCGGCTATGTAATGATCGATTGCATCAACTTTCTTTCCCCATAGCCCGAGAAAACCTGTCTGGATTCCCAAAGAACACAGCAAGAGAACAGATTAGAGACAAGACAAGAGTCTTTAAGTTTGTGTATAAGAGTCCTTATCAATTACCTTTATCATTGGCCTTTGATCATTGTTCCTTGCATACTTCAATTGGTAATAGTCAAGCCAGTTCTGCGTGCTCTTCCTCTTCTCGACTAAGTCCGCCAAATCGTTTGCATTGTACACAACCTGGATTATCAAGTTCCAGGACTTAAGGGAAACCCGAGAAAGAAAAGAAGACTGACTTTTTCAGAGCAATGAGCTATAAAAACCTGATGGGTAAGATAATGGTCTGGATGGTTAACAAGGAAGTAATGTTCCACACTCTCACTAATGGACTCATCTGGATCCGCTGGTACGTTCCTAACCAAAACCTGTGAGAGCAAACCGGGTCAATCCAGAGTTACTCATCAGGAAAGCAAATCTGATGTAATATAGCTTTACCGTGAACTGATCAGGGCGTCGTTGCTCGGACTGCAGAAATGCCAGACGCATGGAAGCTACTTTCTCATACTCTTTCATTAGAACAAAGCAAGTCCAGAATGTGAAGGCGTAAGCCATCACGAGGTGAGTCCAAAACCTTCAACAAAAAAGAATATAACAGCTACAAACTTCAAAGCCGTAGAGGGAATTAAGAATCAATGTGAGATTTTTTCAATAATTTGCAAACCTCTCTGATCCACGTTCGATGTTAGAGATAGATAACTTATCAATATCACTAGATGTTACATTACGAAGCTTTGCTAGTTGCAGCCCATCACTTGTCCAATTAACAGGGACAAGAATCGACCACGCAAGTAACGCTATTGGGACAAAGATCTTTAGCCTGAAAAAAAAAAACAGAGAAAACAAATACCTTTAAGATGATACAATGCAAAGCAAGAATCTTTTCATAAAAGCTTGAAAACAAACAGTTACCCTATCAAGTAAATCCTCAAGTAGACTGCAGAATCCAAACCGGCATGATGAATAAGCTCGGGCTCGGGCATCTTTAGAGCCGCAGGCATCCAGTTCAAGAATCGTAGGTACGAGCCTAAGTTCAAATTCACAAACTTGCTCACAAGAGCACCCGAATGCAACGGGCTGCTTCTTATACCTTTAAGATACCATTTAGGGAAATAAACCCTATCGTTGAAAGGTTGAATCCTCAAGATTGCAAAGGCCAAAAGGAAGATGATGGCAGTGAGTATGTTGATTGTTGCAGCTACTCCAATATCTCCTAGTGTTGCCATCTCTTAATCTCTTAAACTAATCTATATAAAATCTGAAATTCCCCTTTGAAATCAAAGGCTTCACCTGCAAAATATCCAGCCCTAACCCTATGAAATCAAAGACTTCACCTACAAATTCATTCAAATGGCGTGTTGTGTATTTAAGCAGGGAAAATTAATTATACATCTACTTTTTTTTGCTATCTTCTTCTCTAAATATGGAAATATTAAGTCAATAGAATCTTTCAATAAATGGAAATCGATAAAGAATAATTGGTAAGAAAATTTTCACAGCATTCATTAAGAGGTCATATATCTCTTTCAGTAAAATTTCATTCTAAGTCTCTTGTTCCTCTCATTCTCATATTCCTTTTACTTAATCACTAATAAGAAGAAGAAGAAAAAAAAAGGACTAATAGAACAGTGCCATAAGAGTTCAGAGTTTTGATGCTAAAGATAAAAAAGAGTTCAAAGCTAGAGAATATATAAATGACTACATATAAGAACTGAATCAAATTAATCTCTTTGATCAACCAAAACCCAGAAATTTTTTTTTTTTTTTGGTGTGCAGTAACGTCTCTTTTTGACAACGAAAATACCATATTCCTAAAACTTCTCGAGAAGCAATCTAACTACTAGATTATCCAGATAAAGGGAAAATTTAGAAAATCTGAAACAAACCTAGAGAACAAATTGCTGAAGTAAGGGCTTATTGAGATTGTCCCTCCAAGACAGAAGCTTGAAAAGTATACTCCAACTCTTGTAAAATCACACCAAAAAGGCAGAGAAATCGGAGAGATCGATCTTTAGTCTTTTGAGCATAAGCAAAAAGGGAAGAGAATATAAAGACGCGGTGCCGTTATTTTGCTGTGGAAGACGCTGAAGAAACTAGAAAGAGGCCTTAAGCAGGGGGAAGAAGAAAAGTTATTTCAAAACCTTTGACAACGAAAAGCTTTATTTTTTCTTTATCAATGGGTGAATTTAATAAGGTGACGTCAGTCCGCGTTTAGTCTGTGTCTGAGGCTCCTTCTTCAAAGTTGAAATCCTGATAGTCTCAGGTTTGCTTTAAATTTAATATTTTTTTAGTGGCGTTAAGTTCACTTAAACCCCATACTTTTATATTATTAATTACTGTCCCCATATTCATCTTGTTGTTTAAAAATCCTAACAAAATAAAAAGAAGAATATTGGTAATTGTCTCTATTATATTATATTAAATTTGATATGATAATTATTCCTTTTTCATGTGATAAGTCGATAACTAATGTCATATGAAATAGTAAAATGACGGAAGAACAAAATAATAAACTAGTGGAAACAGTTTATCTAATGATATAATGGGTGATCACAAAACACAACATTAATGATTTTTGCTGTAATATAAACATGACGGAAAACGTTAAATGTTTGTGAATATGTGAAAAGCTTTATAGTGCAAGAACTATGAAATTTTGCATCAGTGACAAAAATTCAGAAAAGGGGTCATATGAAAATGCGAGAAGTCCCGAATTTTCAGTTGAACTATAGGGGTCATATGAAATAAATAAAAAAGGTTATACAAGTTGAGTAGTTATCAATTTTTAGTCAGCAATCAGCATAATCAGATTTTGTTGATCCTGAAATCAGCTAGCTGCGACATCTGCCACGTGGGGCGGCACAGTGGACTTTGCGTACGTGTCACGTGACTTTTATTTTGATTCAAGCGAGGACAATGGGGAGAATGTCACGCGCTGAGTGTTCGAGCGTGAAGGCACTAATCCAGTCAATGTATTTTTGAATTGAAATAGCAACAAGAGGCATGCCAACGGTAAACACAGCTCTAGCGTCTATTCAATCCAAGAGACCAAGATTATGAATTGATTTGAGTTTGGTAAGTTTAGATGAAATTTGGGAGAGTTATGATTAGTTATAGTAATAACTTTGACAACTAGACTAAAACCAATAAATTTGGATTGTTGAACTTAAATAGATTTTTTTTTTTGTTCTAAAACGAGATCATTAGAAAATCACAATAACTAAAATATTATTTAATAACATTATAGTTAAAGTAATTGACAATCATAGTTTTTCGACAAAATAATTACTGCAAAACAAACACACACACACAACAAAATAAAGAGTGAGAGAGTCTCTAAACTCTAATATGCAGCTTTCAATCCACTCCTAATATATTTGTGAAAGAGAGCAATTCCTTTTTATATAGGGTTTAAGTTTTCTAAATCCGCTTGAAGCGTTAGTTGAAAACATTGATCTGATAAAGTCTTCTACTACAATATGTCAAATTGTGGATTTATATGGAATTTCCTTTTCGTAAAAGGGCATGTATTCCAAATCTTTACTTTATAAGTAAATTCATTCCTAAAACAAAATTTTAAAGAACTCTAGTCGGTGGATTTATTCCAAATCATTCCAAGATTCTAAGAACCGGTGGATATATATATATATATAAGACAAGGTTGAACTAGATTATTGTTATTCTTTTTTAGAGAGAGAGATAGAACAAGAAAAAAAAAAGTTGAGCTTAATCAAGGAAGAAAACATGGAGATCAAAGTGAGGACTCTAAAATAGAGGTGGGTTGGAGATGGCCTAAGATCATCTCCAATGGTTGCCTCTATTTTTTCCTTTAAAATAGAGAAACTCTAAAATAGAGGTGTATTTGTCTCCAATGGTTACCTCTATTTTCCCACTAAAAAAGAATATTCTCAATATATTATTTTTGTTATTTGTTCTTAACACTTTTATTAATAAAATTTATGAATTGACCCCACTTATTTTTTTACAAAAACTTACATAAATAATAATATACTAACTTTGATAAATAAAATTTGTGAATTAATCTTTTATTTTACTTTTTAAAAAAGTTTTCTTAAATTATAGTAATAGTAACCTTTGACTACTAAATTTTTTAAATTAATCCTACTTATGTTACTTTTTTATGAAAGTTTCAACATATTATAATAATACTAGAAGTTAAAATTCAAAAATAAAAAAAAAAATAAATTAAATTCTGTTATTTTCGTTTATTTTTATGTATTTTTAATTTACAATTACTTTTTTGTAGTTTCATATCAATGAGAATTTTTATATTTAATAATATCATATGTTTTTTTTTAAACTATAACCAAAATTATCTTATTTATATTAAAAAAAAATTATACTTTTTACATAAATAGAAAAATTTAAAAGTTAAAGGACTACTTTACAAATAAAAAAGTTAACCTCTATTATAGAGGAAAAAAATAGAGTCTCTCTATATTTGGAAGAAAAAATAGCAATCTCTATTTTAGAGGTGAAAATAGAGATGGATTGGAGCATAATCTCTATCTGCACCTCTAAAATAGAGGTGAGTTGTAGATGGCCTAACAGGCAAAGAAATAAAGATTAAGATTGATCCAACGGATACAATTGAACGGATAAAGGAACGAATAGAAGAGATAGAAGGAATTCCTCCTCTTCAGCAAAGGATCATCTACACTGGGAAACAACTTGCTGATGATCAAACAGCCAAACATTACAACATCGAACGTGGCTCTACTCTTCATCTTGTTCTTGCTCTTAGAGGTGGTTTTTAATTTATTTTTTTGTTCTGACTGGTAATTAATAAAGGGTAAATACCCTTATCGGTTTCAAACTAATTAACTAGGGTTTCCATCCTTTTTGCTTATCGGGTGTTTGTGTCTATTGACGTATTGGTTTGCCTTTTCTTCTGTTGGCTTTTGTCGATATTTAATAGAGGTGGGTTATGAAACTCGCCTAATCTAATGAAGAAAAAATAAACTGCATATCATCTCATCTGGTTTGGTAAATCAGAATCTCACATCAAAATCTTGGTATTCTCTTCAATTAAAGTTAATATGCGAGATTCTTAAAAAAAAACGGATGTTATTATATTTGTAGCTGATTCCTTAAATATATGAAAACCTAGTGTATTTAAAAACATAATGATTTCGTGCGTCCTCTTGAATTTGAAGTTCCTCAGTTCTAAGTTTGTTTAATCTCTTTTAATTATGTTTCTCGATCCAATAATTTGATTACGGATGCATTGGCTAAGGAAGCTTTAAGTTGTATGAACCTTTGCTCCTCAATTATAAACACCACGATTTTAAAATCGTTGAAACTGTCCAACCGGAATATACACAGTACAATAATATCATAAGGTGTTAACGCCTTCTTAAAAAACTAAAAAAAAAACTTGAAAAAACTCGAACGTTTTAGCATTAAGGGGTTACAAACTTACAATGCCGGAAAATGGAAAAAGGGGTAGGATAACTCGGTTAAAACGTTAAAAAATAAAACCAAAAGGAATGATACTCGGTTTATACCATTTAAATAACCGAACCAAAACCGAACGGCAAAAAATAAAAGAATCCAGTTTTATCGATTACACATACATTCTTTACATCTTGGGTAACGGTAAACGCTGCGACCAGTAGGTCTAGCGAAGACATGTTTGGTTTGTCGAATCGCTTTTCTCACTCTCTGCTCAAAAACGTTCCACCCAATCGTCTTGTTCTTCAACAAAATGTCCGAAAGTCTCCTCTTGTTCGGTCTAATCGTTGGCATTTTCCCCTCTCCGTAATAAATCCGATAACCCGACACAAGAGACGATAACTGACTCCCTGAATCCGTCATTGCAAAAGCGTTTGCCGCAGCACAACCAATAAAATCTAAAGCCGCTAGCTACACCAATAACACACCAAACGGTTAAAACAACTCACATTTGGTTAAACATCGATTGTTTGTTTGCGTTTACGTTTAGTGTATATTTTTTTCCCCAAATTCAACCACAACCTATAACACTTTTAACAAATAGAGGGAATCGAAACCGTTTTGTTTTTTTTGTGTTACCTGAGATGAGAAGTTCTTGAAAGGTTGTAGCTCGGCTTGAGATAGTAACTTCTCTTTGGTGACTAGATTTGGGTATAAACGCGTTAACACGGCTAAACGTTTTGATCCTCCGTAAATATTCGCGCCAGCTACAAACACACGGGTCTTGCGGTTGAAGCCAAGAGCCGCGAGCATGAGCACAGCTTCTTCGGGTGTTAAAGGACAAAGTCCTTCCGTCCTCAAAGCATCGGAAGATGGGAATCTGAAAACAGAGCAATTCGAATTTTAGAATCCAGAAGAAGGAAGAGGAAACTCCTTGTTCTTCAAATCATGGAGCAAACCTTTTCGTTTTGGTCAGATTCAAGAGAGACGGAAAATGTTTTTGGCGGTAAGAGTCCAACTCTTTCTGCTCTGTTTCTCCTCCTCCAAAATAACAGAGAGAATGAGCCACCATGTCGATTTCAAACCGTAGATGGAGAGCAAGATACTTGGAAGAAGAAGAAGAAGAACCCTTCTTCTTCTGCGCAGGAGGATCAGACTTCTTGTTCAAGATTAAAGAAGCCGATTTTGGACCGACGAGAGGCAGGTCAAGTGGCGCAAGGTAAGATTCTCTGTTCCGTAACCTCCTCACGAGCAACGCACCTGTTTCTTGTATTCTCGGGACGAAGCTTAGCGCGTGAAAGTTACATCTGCATCGAAGCCTCTACTTCCAAAAAAATGTTTAGATCAAATGAGCAAACCAGAGATCATCAATATGGAGAGGATTCAAAGAATGTCTACCTGTAACTCAAACGGCATCGGATCAAAAGCTAAGCGGTTTCCGAATCCAACAAAATGGATTACTCTGTTCTTGAGTAGCATTGGGAGAATGTGTTGCAAATAGAAACCTGGTTTGGCTTCTTTCATCACTTCCACATCTGTCATCTTAAGAGATAAAGTGCCCAAACATGAACAAGAAGAGAATGAAGATGAGATTGTCTGCATTAAGACCCGGTTTAAAAAAGTAAACTCACAACGCTTCCGATTGCTTCAAGATCCAAAGATTGAAGCTTTTTTGGTAGTTCCTTTACTATCCGAATATCAGGCGACAGATACTTAATAAAATGTTCCTCTTGATATATATCTCCGAACTGACTATCAAGTATCAAAGTTAAACACACCGTTACATATGTAAAGCTTCAATTTTTTTCATGACTCGAAAATGATTAGAGAGTGTGAAAGAGAGAGGAGCTTACAATATTTACCTTCCATCTGTCCAAACGTCACTTAGCATGAATTTTGGAATGACGAGAGTCGCATTCAGCAACCGAGCTACAACAACGATGTTACATACCTGTGAAAGAACTCCAACGGTTAGGATTAGAGAGAAATTTCAAAGAAAATTTGAAGGATAAAGAGAAGCAGATTACAGCAACTCTTTGTTGATTAATCCCTCCGTTTGCAGTTACCATAATATATCCATTTTTGCCATCTAAAAATCAGGAAAATACAACTCCATAAGAAACAAGCTTTAGTCCAACTTTTAAAAGAGGAAGAGAGAATGAGACCGTCAGGAGACCAATAGCGTTGATCAGCGCAAGGCTTCCAAGCCAAAGCTTGTTCCTTTGGCTCCTGCCATAAGTCTTTTGGCTCAAGTTTGTTCTGCTCCAATCAAGCACCATTTACAGTAACCGTTTCAACGAACAGAAGTAAACAACATAATGTTACGGATAGGATTGGTTTTGGAGAATACATTACCTCTGCCAAATTCTGAGCAGCTAGAAACAACATTCTATCATATGTTCCGTTATATTTTCTCTTTGATTTTCCAAACCTTTTGCGCTCATCATTCTAATCCACACAACAAGTTTACATCAATGAAACTTTCAAGCACAAACAACAGGTTTACATCAAATTAAGATTACAAATCATTTGACCTGTGCAGAGACCCATTTCGTGTCCGGGTTTGGGTTCTTGGGGAATCCTTTTCGAAGCCAAACTCGACCTTCGTGAAGGCGAGAGAGCAAGAACCAATTCACGAGGAAGAAGAAACCCAAAATCCCTATTACGCCGATGGCTGTTTTAGCCGTCGTTTGCTCGTACCAAACTCGGATTAATCTCTTCCTCTTCCCTCGCTTAATCGTTTGTTTCGGATTCAGGTCTCCGGACAAACGGGTCGGGCCGAGACCTCCGTAGACACAAAGATCAGGTGACTCGGGTCTCTCTTCGTCAGGTGTCTCTTGTCCCATTCTTTCCTGGTCTTTCTCTCTCCTCTTGTCTCTGAATCGACAAAAGGAGAGAGAGAGAGAGAGAGAGACTAAACTGAAGGATGAAAGAAATTGCTATAAATAAGAGCGCGAAAGCTTTGCCGAGTTTAACGAAGCTACTTAGAGAGAGATTGTCTGAATTTCAGTCGGTCTATTATTTCTTCGTTGGAAATTTTGAAACATCGTTAAAAAAAAAAAAAAAAATTTGAAACATCGTTAATCTTTTTTTTGGGGTCGAACAACATCGTTAATGTTTAAATCCTTCGTTTTACTGCAGTGTAACTTTACTTTTAGACCCATGTTTTAAACTATATTCATGTTTTCTCCCTATGATTTAGCTAATGAGTTTATAACTTTTGACAAAGATTAAAATCTTTGATTTCTCAACTTAAGTTCTTGATTATTTTTATACAACATTTACACCAATGATCGACTATTATGTCACTATAATGTTTGGTGTATTTGTCTAATCAGCAACCATTTTGCTTTCATATTTTATATTTCTTTAAGACATAAATTAGACTCTAGTATTATAATAGTATTGATAAATAAACGTAAAATACATTAAACCGTGAATAGATCAAGGGTTTGCTCTTTTAAAAAAAAGGATAGTAGATCATGGGTTTATTTTTAAAACTTAAAAAAAAAAAAAAACTGGGTATTGGACCCAGGCAGTCGCCCCACTCGCCATGGGTTAGACCGTGGGCTGCGGATAATCACAAGACTATTATTGAGCGCCGAGTTCGAGAAGTAGAGTGTGGCTGAGAGCATCTGAACCAGGTCCACTGAATTGGATCGGACCTGCAAATCAAATAACATTTCGGCAAATAGGACGATGAGAACCAGAAACAATGATTGCAATGTTTAAAGCAACAACAACAAAAATTAACGAACCAGGGCTGATGTATCGGTTTTTCAAGGCCCATTCCTCACGCAGCGATGCGAATTTCTTAAACGGCGCACCTGCAGATTCCCAAAAAACACTTAGTATGACCATTCAACGGACGCAACAAAAACTATGGGAAGCAAAAAAGGGAATCAAAAGGTCACCTTCAAGTTCCACCATTGCTTTCTTGATCACAGGCTTGAATTTACCTGCAAGTTGAAATCAACTTGGGTTTTTTAATATCTAGATTTTCAATGTGTCTTATGTAAACTTTATTGATTTAGTTATGTACGCACCGTGTCGCCTTTCGACATCCATCAAGGCCGTGAGAGCAGTCCCACCTACAGTCCATTCTTCCACAGGTGCAGCCAAGTTCCCGACCTGCGCCCAATAAGTTACTCATCTCATTCTAAGCACAACCAAGTTTACCAAACGCTGTTATTGATCAACAGAGAGAAAACTAAGTTTGAGTGGAAATGTTTGGAGTACAAACCGAAGAAATCAGTCCGGTTTTCCCACTGTTGAGGAGTACTCCAGCGCCATAACCAAGTGCATAACAGTAGGTGGCATCAAAATTTGTAGGCAAACCGCATCTTCCTTCATACCTGTATGAATGTCGATAAAAACAACAAATCCAGCTTGTTTTCTTTACATCAATATATAAGCAATGAATTATGATGGTACTACATATAGCAATTTTGTTTGTTCATTGGAAGAACAGAATGAGAAAAAATAATACCCGAAGAAATGAGACTGCCCCATGAATTGTCCCTTGTACGCACCAACTTGCTTTCTTTTCTCCAACTCAGTTTCAACCATTTGGATAAGCATCTTCTCAGTCTCAATCTTGGCCACCTATCAAGATGAAGGACATTTTATTATTTGATAATCCATGAGAGATAAAGCTATCTCAATCTTGGTGGAAATTTAGTATGAGGAAAAAGGACAATGATCATTTACCTGGACATTTCCGTGTGGGTCTCTCTCAAGCATCAGCTGTTCCTGAATCGCTTCAGGCAGAAGATCAAACAGCTTCAGGGATTGCTCGGTGAGCTTCTTCTTCCACAGTCCATTTTCATCAACAACCTCATTTGCCAGAATTTCATTCAGTTCTGCAATCAGCCCCTGGACCTGAGGAGTCATAAAATAATAATAATGATCAATTAAGAAGAACATTCATATTAATTGAGTTGAAAGTGGTAAATTCTGGGTTCTGCAGCAGAAACACACCTCTGGAATAAAATCGATCAGACCTTCTGGAATCAATATGACACCATAGTTGTACCCAAGTTCAGCACGTTTGCAGATGACATCTACCATGTAGTCCGTGACATTCTTCAAAGTCTGCTTCTGGGCAGACACCTGCACAAGGGTATTTCCAAATCAAAGCTAAGTATATATAGACTGATCTAGGGAGACGTGTGGGAGGTCACTCTGAACCAATAACACATCAAAATAGATTATTTGCTTCAATGGACAAATGTCACTCTGATATGTAGGCTAATTCTACCATATATTAGATTCATATTTGGGGTAATTTGAAGTCAAACAAGAACATACCTCTTCTCCAATAATCGTTATGTTTGGGTGAGTTTGTAAAGCACACTCAAGCGTAATGTGGGAAGCAGCACGACCCATAAGTCGTACAACTGCAATGAAAATGTGATACAACATTGCGGGCATCAGCAAACAAATAGGGCAAAAACAAAAATGATGCAACTTCAAGAATTTCTGTTTACCCAACTACTTACAATGGTAGTACTTTCCAGTTGACCTTGCATCAATCATGACATTTCCAATCATCTCAGAGTATATCTGCATAAGCATCAGAATGGTTTCAACATATTTCTAGAGTACACACGGAGGAAAGTCCAGATCAAAATTGATCTAAACGGAAGCTCACCTTGCAAGCTGTATCAAACCCAAAACTAGTAGGAACCTCTTTGCATTTCAAATCACCATCAATGGTCTTGGGGCACCCAATGACTCGGGTTTTCAAGTTCTTACTCCTAATTACACAAGTGACGAGACAAAAATAAGTCAAATGCTGAATCAGCAAAGCATTAAAGATTCTGTTCGCGTGGATATTTAAGAACAACAAGTTTAGACTAAGATATGTAAAAGTTTTAGCAACAAACATAAACAGAATCAACTGCAAGGTTTACCTGAAGTTTTCAGCAAGGAGGCAAGCATTGGTGTTGGAGTCATCTCCACCGATAACCACCAATCCATCCAAATCTAGCTTCTTCGCTGTTTCTTCAGCTTGTTTAAACTGCATATGTGAGCCAATTCAAATTAGCCACCGAATGAAATAGAGACTTTGGAAGCAAGAATAAATTTCTTTAAAACTACAAAAAAAAAGAGTATTCAACCTGCTCAGGAGTTTCAATCTTGTCTCTTCCACTGCAGATCATGTCAAAACCTCCCTGTTGAAACCGAAAGAGAATTATAACCAAGACGACATGAAACACAAGCGTATTCAACCAAGGACTCATGCTCCACTAGATGCGGATCAAAGTGTAAATTTCGGGTTTAGTACTTGAATGAAGACCGAAGTGATGATGTACTTCTAAAATCCCAATTAATCACAAAGCTTGTAGTAAGGATCCATAAACCATCTAGTACAATTACCTGGTTCCTGTAAGGATGAATGTATTCTGCATTCAACTCGACATATTTGCACTTCATGATACCAGCTGGACCACCCTTGAACCCGTAGAATGTGCTTCCTTTCGCACGCTCCTGCAAGTAATCTAAAGCCGAGAGCAAAAATTACAAATCAAGAGTGGACAAAGCATCATTTGACATATAAAGTTAAAACCTTACCGAACAAGCCAGAGATGACATTGTGTCCACCAGGTGCCTGACCTCCGGAGAGAACAACACCGATCTTCAGTTTCTGTCCGGATGAAGGTGCACTCTGATCTGGAACAACTGATACAGATGGCTGGCCATATAGACCGGGAAACAACTTCGCAATCTCATCTGCAATCATAGAAAGCAACACTAAATCCTCCGAGACTCTGACGAAGTCTATAAACCACAGATCTAAAAGAGAATTTCTCAGACTCCTCGAAAACCGCTGCTACCATACTTAAACATAATCACGATTAAACTAATCAAATCGAACTCGATTTAGCCTCACAACTCACAGAGTTCCTCGATCTTCTCACCAAAACTAATACAAGATCTAGAGTTGTAACAGATCAGGCAAGGTAATACACAAACAAATCCAAATCGAAAAATCATCAGATCAGACGGAGAAATCCCAATCCCGAGACCTCACCTGGATTCCCGGCGGCGGAACTAGCGGGACCTTCGACGATTTTGAAAGCTCCTTTCAGTACAGAAGGCAAAGGAAGAGGGTTGTTAATTCGGCTTGACTGAACTTCACTGTACACGGAAGCACGTCCTTTCGCCGGAGCATTATCCGGAGATCCGACGGTGAGATCTCGATTAACGGCAAGAGCAGGGGCCATTGCTTACGTTTCACCTAACTCGCTTCTCTTCCCTTGCTTGTTTCGAACCTAACTTCCCTCCTTTAGTCAGCGTCAATGGAGTTCACTTCGAGGTCTCCGCTTTGGGGTTGGTGTGAATATATAGTCTGACCCAATTGACTCATCCTACAAGGCAAAGGGTATTTTGGAGATATCGTGTATCGGCCCAATAATATAATTATCCGTGGGCCGAACTATTTGGGCCTTTATCGACATTCAAACTTGAGCTTTAAAATCCTACGGGCTACAGATGATAAAAACTAAAAAATCAAAAGAAAAATAAATTAGTGTTTCTTGTTTCGTAAGTAACTAAGTTAAAATAGGGATTGACTGTGGACAGTGGACAAGAATATAAAGCCCTATATGGTACAATTATAAATAGCATTACGTAATTTAAAGGTACTTTATTTCTTGTTACCAAAGTTATTTATTACATACGCACGTGTATATTACAGCTTTTACTCTAGTTCTTTCGAAACTCACCACTCAATATTTTATGTTAATCAGACGAGATATAGGTTACTCCCTCTATTTCATTATAGTTGATTTTCTAGGTTTTTTTTTGTTTCATAATATTTGATTTCTTACATCTAATTAATGCATATCTTTTCTTTAAATTAAATGAATAATATTAATGATTGCTTCCATTAATGCACAATTAAAAAAGAAAAAATAATAATAAAAATAATAAAATTAGTTGTAAAAATAACTTAATTAACAAAAATAAACAGTAAATAATTGAACATTTATAACTTTCTTAATTTGTGTGTAAATATTCAGAAAATCAACAATAGAGAGTATTTTTTACGTTTACGCTTCTTTATAATCGATCGATATAATATTATCATGTGTAAATACAACTTCTATACGTAACGCAAATAAACAATCGGTGGCCGGGGCCAGATAGTCTCACATTTCTATTTGATTCGCGTTTGATCTGACAGAAGCTAAAATAGTGTGATTTATACGTGCCTTTTCATAGCATATAAGGATTTGAATTGTGTTCTTGATATTGGCGGATGTGTTTTTATCGTACGACAATCAATCGTACATACAATACACCTTTTGTTATATTTTTGTGACATTCTCGAATATTTTCTTTTCTTCTAGTGTTCCACTTTTTAATCTAAGAAGTATCATACATGAACCATACTTTGTTAATTCGGTAACTTGTGTGTGTATGAAACACAATTTTATGACATAATGTTCATAAAATCGAATAAAACCGGAGTTAATCTTTATAATTGAACACAATTCGATTTCTTCATTTTTTTCAACATTAGTTTTTACATTTTAGAATGAACAGTAAATGACTACCATGATGGCTTTACGGACAATAGATGTCCACATCATGATTAACTCTGAAGACTTTTGAACGTTTTCATTTAGAATATTTATAAATTCACTAGTACGGTTGGTAAGATATAACGAATACATGCATCGTGAATTCGTGTTTCATACGACGACGCACACATGCGTAGACACACAAACAAAAGAACCACGTACAATGTATTTGATTTTTTGCTTTTGTTTTTGTTTTTATAAGAAAACAATGTATTTGATTATGATGTAATTATTGTGATATATAAAGAAAAAAGCATTAGTGTAATTTTTGTTTAAAACAAGATATGCAAGTTAACCTTACTTTCACCAAAAAGTCAATACATGCAAATGCAATAACAAGAAGAAGACTCAAATTTTAACAAAAAAAAAAAAGAAGAAGACTCAAATTATAGAGCCTCAACCGTTCATCCCCTCAATTAATGTGTTTCCTTTTGAAAATATTCCATTAGCTGTAAAAGCAAATTTGTAACTTCTATTTTTCTGTAAAAGCTTTATAAGTATTAACCATTATTTAAAAAATAGACAAACAGAGTTTAGCAAAATAATAATAATAATAATAATGATATTAATAATAAGATTAAACGATATCAGATTTTCATCTATTTTGTGATATGATGGATTGTTAGTTTGTTACCAACTCATGAAGCTCGATTTAGAAGAATATACAGCATAATTTATAAGATTTTATGAGTTAGTAGTTCTTATAGTTCTTATAAAAAAATGAGTTATTAGTTTTTTTTTCGCAGGTCACCATTATGGCATTATATATCTCAACAACCATGCTAAGATTACCAAAGGAAAAGCAGGTAGCAGTAGCCACCGACCGAATGTCTTCCTTCTTTTTGTGTTGTCAAAGTATTGCACAAGATACGATTTTATTTCTATTACAAATTTTTTATTCCATTTGTTCAGAATTATTTGATGTTTTAGAAGGTTTTTTGTTCAGAATTATTTGATGTTTTCAATGCAAAATGTAATGAATTTTTATAGTTTTTGACCTTTTATATTCTGTAGATTGTCTTATTATTGGCTGAATGATATTTAAATGAATTATAAATAATATTTTTAGTATAGGAAAAATAAAAATTAAATGAATTATTAAACTGTGTGCAAAAACCTTAAACATCAAATAATTTTGAACAGAGGGAGTATTAATTAAGATCGATTTATCTTCTTGTTACTATTACAACTTGGAATTAATTAATAACATTCTGTCTTACTTTTAATTTTGTGACGACTTCTGAATTGTGATATACTTTAATTAGAATTTCGGGGGCATTATTTGATAAAGCAAAAGAGAAAGTACTAGTATCACTTCAAACTTATTTTTATTTTCTTACTTCTTAGTGAGTTTGGGAATATTCTATAACTTTGATATATAATATATATAATATGTTTATTGTTTGCTATACCAGACATCCGATTAGAGATTTGATTGATTTGTTGAAAGTATGAAGGTATCCAAAGATCACTTATTGTAATTAGGTGGCCAAGGCCAGCCGATGTTATCGAACAAACAACCTTATAAATGATAAAGTTTGACAAAAAAAATATATGATCAGGTTTATCTACTTTCTTCCCAAAATTAACCAAGTTTATTTGTAATTCAAAGGACAAAATAAATGATCAAGTTTGACAAAAAAAATGATCAGGCTGATTTCAATTATTCCCAAAATTAAACAATTTCATTTGAAATCAGAGGACCAAAATCATTAAAATGAAGGTTATAGTTTAATCCATGAATTAAATGATAAACTGAGTTTTACTATCTTGATTTTTTTTTATTTACTCAATTACATTTAAAATTAAGATTTATGGTTTGTAATTTCCACAATTCATGAAAAAAAAACATTATTACACCGCAAATTTCAGTTATGTTTAAGAATAATAATCAGTTCATCGTTTCATTGTAATTTTTTAGTAGTACTAAGTCAAGACCTATTTACCAACATCCATAACAAGAAAGTAAGTAATCGAGCGATTTATCAGGCATGCAACTCTTATATAAAATACTAAAATAGCGGTTTTCAGCTTTTCTTTACATAAAATATCGGAGAGTTGCTATTGTACTTTAATAGAATATGATCCTTTCTGATCTGTTGACAGTATAAAATATTTTTAAAAAACTCACTAGAAATGTTGGTTGCATCCTCGACTATTCTGCAAAATAACTCATCGAGTATTACAAGTTGCTACGAATAATTATTTGTATTTTATTTATATATGTACAGTGTACGCTTATACTATATTATTTTGTAATAGCTTACATATTCTTTAACCATAACGATTCAAATAAGTAACAAGATAATAAAAGTTTTATGATTCTTCAAAATAAACATATACATTGATAACTAGATAATCAAAGTCAGCTTATTTATTTATGTTTTTGTTAAAAATTTATTGTTAATTCGAATTTGTATAATACACATCATTTTCCGAATCATTCTTTTGCATATAATGACTCCGCAAAGCACCAGATAACAAGTATTCTAGTATTTCTTTGATTTGTAACAAACCATAAACAACTTAACGTGTAAAGAAGCGAAAGAAAAACCAATAATAGCAGAGAAATAGAGGTCGAAATGGAAAACAAATCCAAACTTCTCCCTTCTCAAAACTCAAACGAAAGATAGGAGGGTCCCACCAATTATGTGAACACACACTCATATACAGCTTCCACAAACTCCTTTTCTTTTATTCTAAGAAAAAAAATATATTTAGTAACTTTATCTGAATGACACAATTATATAATCTTATGATACTTACTCTATCGTTTTACATAGTATTATTGTATTTTTATTTTTTGAAAAAAAGATATTTGTTTTACTATTTGCGCCTATAAATAGCGACCCTCTCGCAATTCATAAACTCACATTTGACTTTAACATCATCAAAAACACTAAGTTGCCAATAGAGTTTACATAGAGAGGTCCAGAGTGATGGAGAAGATCATTAAGTTTCCGGTTGTAGACTTGTCTAAGCTCAATGGTGAAGAGAGAGACCAAACCATGGCTTTGATCGACGATGCTTGTCAAAACTGGGGCTTCTTTGAGGTTATCTTGTCTCTCTTCTCTAGTTCTTTCTTTTTTGTTTTCTAAAATATGAAATACCTAAATCTTAGTATAAGTTTATTATTATATAGTTATTAATAAATTCTAGAGTTTTGTAATTTCAGCTGGTTAACCATGGAGTACCATATGACCTGATGGACAACATTGAGAGGATGACAAAGGAGCACTACAAGAAATTTATGGAGCGAAAGTTTAAGGAAATGCTTCGTTCCAAAGGTTTAGATACTCTCAAGACCGAAGTCGAAGATGTCGATTGGGAAAGCACTTTCTATCTTCACCATCTCCCTCAGTCTAATCTCTACGACATCCCTAATATGTCAGACGAATACCGGTACACACACACACCAAGAAAAATTGATTCAGACTTAAATCACATTTCACAATCTTAGAAAAATCATTAACGTTGCTTCCATGTGTCTTAACAGGACGGCTATGAAGGATTTTGGGAAGAGGATAGAGAATCTAGCAGAAGAACTGTTGAATTTGTTGTGTGAGAACCTCGGGTTAGAGAAAGGGTACCTGAAGAAGGTGTTTCAGGGGACAAAGGGTCCAACTTTTGGGACAAAGGTTAGCAACTATCCACCATGTCCTAAACCGGAGATGATCAAAGGGCTCAGGGCTCACACAGATGCAGGAGGTCTCATACTGCTATTTCAAGATGATAAGGTCAGTGGTCTTCAGCTTCTTAAAGATGGTGATTGGGTTGATGTTCCTCCTCTCAAGCACTCCATTGTCATCAACCTTGGTGACCAACTTGAGGTACAATACGTAATCCGGTTATTTGTTTGGTTTAATCACGGTTAAATGATACTGGGGGAAGCATTATACGTTATAACCGAATAAACATGTATTGGTTTACGTTTAACCGGATTATCTTCTTGATTGAATGTGGATAGGTGATAACCAACGGCAAGTACAAGAGCATAATGCATCGTGTAATGACCCAAAAAGAAGGAAACAGGATGTCTATTGCGTCGTTCTACAACCCAGCAAGCGATGCCAAGATCTCTCCGGCACCTTCTCTTGCGGCTAAAGACTCGGAATACCCGAGTTTTGTGTTTGACGACTACATGAAGCTCTATGCCGGACTCAAGTTTCAGCCCAAAGAGCCACGGTTTGAGGCGATGAAGGATGGTGCAGGAACCACAGATTTGAATCCGACGGTCACAGTCGAGACATACTAAATAAATGTCGGATTTTCTATGAAGGAAAAAAGATATGAGAAGACAACAAAGTGGGTTTGATATGTGTGGTAAAGTCAATAAGTATTGGTGTTACTGGTAGTAGAAGTGATTAGCTGTAATCACTGATGAATCTGGTGTGTTAAGTGTGGGAGTGTTTATGCAATAATTAGTGTGGTACTAATAATCAGAACTCGTTTTTATCATTAATATCTATAAGATTTGACTATAAATTTTTATAACATATCAATCAATATTCAGAGAAGAAAGACTCGTTGAATTTCAACTCGCATTATATCAGAAACTTTTGATCATTAGATAAGTAAGTTCCAAAAAGTCACACAAAACAAAAGTAAATAAGGCTCACACACAATTAAAACTTAATTAGACAAACCAATTCAATCGAAATCATCAAAAGGTTCCAGCTTATCCAATGAGCGCAGAAACATACCTCACAGGCTAGAATTGCTTTTTCCAATCTACAGCCATTGATCATGTATTCATGTTGCTAGAATTGCTTGGTTTAGCTCTTGAGATCGATCAGGTTTCACTTGATAAGGGTTTCACGATTCGCTAACCTTCTTCTCTTCTCCTTCCGCAGCTGCTTTGTTGGAACAATGGTTCTCCACAACAGTCGATATATCAGTTTCAGAAGCACCAGCAAGTTTGAATCTTTCAACTGCTGAGTCAAGATTTTTCTTCCAACCGGTTAAACCGATTTTGCTTTCCACTTGTGATCTTTCAAAAAGCATGTTTCCCCAAAACAGATGGATCTGTGATCTCATGGCAATCGCTTGCTCTGCTGCTTCCGCTGCTGTAACAGCTTCCGAAGCCTCGCCGTCTGTTCCGTCCCCTTGTTTCTTTCTCCTCTTCGAAACTTCCTCTTTCTTGTTCGAATTTGGGTTCTTCAAATCATTCATCCTCTGTTCTTCAAGCTTTTCCCACATCTCAGTCGCGGCTTTCATCTTCTCTTCTGCACTATCAAAAAGCTTTAATGTCTCTGCTGAATCCCAATCCGACAAATCTATCTTCTGAGCCAATGCGAAAGACCAATGTAGCTTTGCCATCTCGAACTGCTGTTGTCCTAAAGCGAGCAAACCCTCATAGAAGTCGGGTTTGATTGATAAAGCCTGCTCATACTTTTCTTTAGCAAGAGTGTATCTCTCTTTCACCCACTCATAAGCAGTCTGAAGCTGTCCTGCAACAGTTTCCTTGTCGGCAGATTCTTCCAACGGAATCCGCTTCCTAGCAGCGCACATGTGCACATTACCCCAGTTGAAGAAAGCCAAAGCAGCCACTTCTTGGAATTTTGCAGCAGCCTTGTCAAAAAGAGGCTGAGCTTCTTCACTGGTGACTGTTTCTTCTAGCGCTTCCGAGCAAAGCTCCATCCCAAGCTCGTGCAAATCGACATGAGCATCAGGGTCAATCCCCACATGAGACCGGAAAAGCTGAGCAAAGTCAAATAACCAATCATCCATCTCCAATTCCTTCATCTCCGGATCTTCAGAAGAAGACGCCTTCTCTTTATCCGACTTCTCATTGATGATCTCTGTCTCGGATACTGATTCGCTTGGAGATGTTCGGATTTCTTCTTCAACAGGCTTCTCTTCCACTTCTTCCTCCTCTTCTTCCTCGGGCAAAGGTGGCTCCTGCTCAGGACTTACATCAACAACATGCAACCTCAACATCCCGACAGAATCAGATTTATCAGATTCAGGTTCCTTTGTCAGAAGACCATCAGCAGCAGATTCTGCCAATCGTAGTTCAGCAGTGGAGGTTACAGTTACCAAATCTCCGTCATTGTCCTTATACTTTATCAACACTGACTTGGACGATGGAAAACGACTCCTCACAATCTCCCTCAATACCTTAAACCCACAATTCACCGGCATCTGACCCAACCTTATATCATGGTCATAAACAAATTTCAATGGCCTCCACCTAGTTCTCTTCTCTTGAGCCAGAGCTACCACAGACGAAGACTGCTCTGCCTTCGCCGAACCTTTCAAAGAATCATTCAATGGCTTCAACACAATTTTCGGCATCTGGGTCTTGCTTTCAGTGCCATTTTCTGTTACCGGATTCATCTGTTGCCGTTCGACCTTATTGCTGGTGGTACTAACAGGCAATGAAAGAGACCCAACATGTGAAGAAGAAGAAGAAGAAGAAGCTACCTTTTTGTGGACTGGTCGAGAAGGCAAACAAGGACCAAGTCCATTAACCGGACCACCCAAAGCTGCCGAAGCACCAAGAGCCGCTGGTGAAGGCCGGCTCTGAGGACCTGAACCAGCCATCATTAACCGCCTCGACATTTCCGTAGCGTCCTTGTGATTCGGGTCAGTCTCCAATAACAGATTCACATCTTGCAAAGCCAATTCATACTTCCCAACAGCTTCAAGAGCTCGAGCTCTTCTAAGAAGTGCTCGAGAGAACCCAGGCTGTACCTTAAGCGCCATTGAACATTCAGCGATTACGTTATCGTAATCGATAGGCTTCATCTGGATCAAACAAGCCGCGCGGTTGCTGTGAAACACGGCTCTGTCTGGGTGGTTCTTCGGGATGAGCTTAAGCGCATTAGCGTATTGCTCGAGAGCGCCTTGGAAATCCTTGCCTTGGAACTTCTTGTTCCCTTCTTCCTTGAGCTCGTGAGCACGTTTTAAGAAGATTGAAGCGTCGAAATCAACACCGCCATTAACGATTGGCTGCTTCGCGGTGTTTTCAGAAGGATTGACCTGGTTCGAACCACCACCACCACCACTCTTCTTCTTCCTCCCTCCAGATTTCCCCATATCAATCTCCCTCACTACCCGATTGAAACCTCAATTTTGAGATAGAAGTAATGAAAAAATATGAATCGAAAATGGAGGAAGCTAGAAAAATAAATTAGGAAGTTGTCGATATTGGAAAACCCTAAATAAGATTTTAACACATCTCAGAATGGCAAGATCATTTTTCAGCCGTTGGATTCTTTTTCGGACCAGCGTTTACATTTTACTTTAGTCAAACCATTCGAATAAGCTAGTTGGGCTTATATTATTTCGGGCCAAAGGCCCAATAAAATATATTTTTTGTGTGTTCGAGAGTTTCTAGGGCATCACTCTGTATCACAATATAAATACACCTCTTGACACTTGATCGCTAATTTACGGCACCGGTGATAATCACAATGAATTTTTTTCTCAGTTTTTTATAGTTTGATTATGATTTCTTAATTTCAATATATTTTTCATGATTGGATTTTGAACGAAAATCTCGTGGTTCTTAAAATCGGGCAAGAGAGAGTACGGTGTCTCTGAGTCCTTATTGAACCGGCGAGAGAAATCGATCTTGCCGAGATATCGTTTCAGTCGTCCTTTGTTTTGGTTGGCGATCTGATTGTTGCTCGTCCACATCTTTTCTCATCTTTATTTTTTAAAGCTTTTTTTAATCGGGAAAATGCGTATGATGAGTATCAATATCATTATTTCTTCACTTTGATCCGATTGGATATTTAGTTATCCATGTGGACAATATTCTGATGACTGACGCATTCACCTTTCTAAGATCTTCCTGTTTTTTCAAGGATTAATCGGCTATGTATTAGTTAATGCTGTTAAGTTTGGAAAATTTGAATACAATGGGTTTATATTTATAAATTTACCACTCTACTCAGTAATTCGAATGCTCATAGTAATGATGAGATTTGTGTCGACTGATGGAACTCTAAATTTGAAATAGATTTGAGCAGTGAAATCGTCATCATCAAATAGTACTAAATTTAAAATAGAGTTTTAGAAGCTTTAATCTAACTCGATTATTTAAGAACATTGGCAGGAGAAAATTGTGAGAACTGTGCCGCAAATTAGTTATACATAAGTAATCCTACGTAAGTTCATCATACATATGAATTCAGTCTGTGCAATAAATATTTTTTTTCCTGATTAAAAGTTGTGAACATTGATTTTATGAATATTTGAAATCAAACAATATTTTTAGCATAAATTATATAAATAATAATGTCAAAAGAAAAATAAAATAAATTGTTAATAAGCCATGTAGATGGGCCTCTAGACTTATATCATATCAAAAATTGTGATACATTTCCGTTTTACAGACGGCCCATTCCGTTTTGTTTTGATGCAGAAAAAGGGGTGAGATCGAGTTTTCCCCCAATTTGTCATTTTTCGTTGGACCTTTTGAACTGCGATCACTTCTGAAAAACAGAATTACTCAATTGTTAGACATTTATATAACCTTTTTTCCAGAAAAAAACATTACTGAATTTTGTTTGAATCTTTTGTATTTGGTTTGGGTGATGGAAATAATAATTAAAAGTCGTAATGTTAAGTCAATATTAGACTATAGTTCGTATACTAATGTTGAGTGGCTTATTTATGTTTTAAGTTCTTAAACTTTTGTAACAGTTTAGACACAAATTAAAATTACGAACACGCGGAACACCACACAGAAAGAGTCAAAGACGTTGCGTTGACTTTATAGTCCAAACTCCAAACTATTGAAACAAAACCTCTCAAACACGCCTCCTCAGTCGTGAAAACATATATCTTTTCTTCTGACATTGGTATTATCTGATAACACTAAAAAAAGCATAGAAAAAAACATCAATATGACTAATGACATCTTTCCTCTGACATTATGGATCAAGTACAGTAAAGGGTGAAGTAAAATCATAATAGTTATTAGATATGTAAATCATGTTAATAATTTGATTTATTCAGAATATATTGTCTAGACTCCAAGTTATATTTTAGAAACAAGTCGACTAGATATGACTTATGAGGGATACGTTGTTAGTAATATTTAGAAACAAATATAAATAGTAAACCACATCAACAAAAATTCTCTACCGAATAAACACCAAAAAAATACTTATATTCTATCGGTTCAAACAAAAATACTTTTTCTTGTGCGGAGAAATGTGTGAGTAAAAAGTGTTACACCGAGACGAGAGCCATTCTGTCTCCACTTTCTTTATTTATTTGTGAAACCCAATGTTCGAATATCCGCATTTCTAGGATGTAGTTCTCTCGTTTTGTCTGATAAACAAAAGAAAATGAATTATTTATTTTATTGTAGTTACAAACCATAACCCGAGAGACAAGAATGATGATCAGATCACTTTTGATTACTTTAGCTAATTTAAGCTTTTGCATTGGATTGTTCTTTGCATATGGTTTTACTTTTAATAATGTACCTGTAATCATGTTCCGTGTGAATGCTGCGGCTGACAATGTCCTACCGATCCAACAAACATTTTTACTGCACGTTTATAACTCTTGCATGGTTCACAACGTATTTGTTTAGAATTTGGAATTGCATTTGAAGAAAGTAAAAGAGGACAACAAAAATGTATGGTAGATGTGGGAAATGGGTCCGGATTTTCTCCCTGGTTGCAAGAAACCCCAAACAACAAACAAACACCATAAATCAGAACTATGATTTACCTAAACAAAATAGATGTTTAACTGAAAATTAGAATAAAACCTGGATATTAATAGTAACCAGCTGATATTGTTGAAAAGGAATTCGAGTAGCATAACGTTTGGGGAAAAAGAATTCATTTTTCAAAAATATAGGGCGGATTCCCATGTGTATATTTTTTTATCTAATACAAGAACTTGACAAACTATATATATCTTATCTTACCTCAAATAATGTAGTCCGAATTAAATGGATAATAGTCTACTAAGAGAATTATACAATCTAATAAGAACGGAAAATTGAGATTTCTAGCCCAACTCGATTGAAATGTATACAAAATAATTCGGAAGTGGTTATTTCTTTTTGTATTCCATTATCAGCTTACGAAATCGAGGTTTATAGTTTATTGGGACCCTAGTTTATTCTCTAAACTTTAGACTTTACGCTTTGATGAAAGGGATCCAGATTGAGTGACCCGCAAAGGGCAAAAATGTACAGATAAATAATGTGACAACAACAATTCATGGAAAGCATAAAAATGGCTGTGGTGGTGGGCAGCACAACAGATATCGTTGGACCCGAAATTATATTTTTATAGTCTATGCATGTTTATCTATTACATTTTATAAATCAATGTTCTAGTAAAAGCCTCTATCAACGTATCCTAGTAAAAGACTACAGATAATCAATTACATATGTCTAGCTAGTATCTTGGAACTAGGAAGTAACAATTCTACTTTGTATCCCTGCTCAATACTTTAGAATTAATCTTAGCGGTAAGAAAATAATAGTTTATGCAAACTTGAGCATTTGTGTATTTCTTATACTTTGTGGTCACACCATTATAGCTAAAACGCATTTTTGTATACTAATTTTTTGATATAATCAAGATGTTATAAATACAATGATATATTTTTGTCCCACTATAGTACAATTAATGCATACACATGAAAACTATTGGGTAATCAAACATCTAGGGCTAGAAAGATCCAAGTGAATAAACAAAACATTTCTGGCTTTTTATTTCCTTGAAGAAATTTTCTCGTCAAAATTTTCTTATCCCCAAACACCAAAAACTTTCTCACCAATGAAACTCACAAATCTCCTAACGGACCCTTTCTCCTCCTCCACCTCCTCCGCCTCGTCACCAACGTCTCCGGTACGGAACTCTGCCGTCGATTCCAAACCGCCGTTGCAACCACCACTATCATCACCCAACTCGCTCGAACTCGAACACGGATACGGACTCGTAATTGACTCACCGAGTGGACTCGGAATCACCGAGTCATCCGTACAGAAGCTAGAACCAGCGAGAGCTGAAGGTTTCACTGAACGCTTTCTCCGATCTTTCTTCCCATTTATGCTCTTCTTCTTCGTCTGTTTCTTCTCCTTCTCCAAGCTGTCTTCGAAAGCGTCGATGATTTCGTGAATCAGCTGGCGACTCGGCGACGAGTCCCATCTGACCCAGTAACTCGTGTAGCAGCTGAAACAGTCGCAAGTGAAGAGAGGTGAGTGGTTGTTGTCGAAATGAGACTTTTTGTGGGGTTTGGTCTTATTCAGGCGAGAGGTAGGGTTTCGGTCTCCGGAGTAAGAGGCGGTTGATATGAGGTAAGCCAGAACTTCACGGTCTTCCGGCGAGAGAACCGCCGCTAGTGAGAAGATGGCGACGGGAAGGAGAGGGAGAAGATGGTCACCGGACTTTACCTGCGGCGATGGGTGTACGGTTCCTTTCTTGTAGAGCTTCTTCATTGTTTCTTGTGGAAGAGAGAGAATTACAGAGAGAGAGAGAGAGAGACTTTCTTGTATAAAAAGATGTTATCGAGACTTTAAATACCGAAAGGTTAATTAGGTTTTTTGTTTGCTTCATTCCTATTTTTTTATTATAGTTTTTCAGAGATCTTAGTCTATGGAGTTAGCCTAAAATACATTTAATGGTCTAGTTAAACATGTTTAGTATATATATATCGATTCTTTTTCTCAATTACTAACCGAAAGAAACATTTTTAGTACATAATTACAATAATCTTTATTTCACAAAGATCCTTTGGCTTTGGATGTATGCTTTTGTTTTTGGATGTATATTCTACTTTCATGATATATGTTTAAATTAAACTTATAAAATGCTGAATAATTGGTTGACGAGAAAGTGTTTGACGGTTTGCTACACCATATGGTCAAGCAGTTGCTAAAGTGCCATCATTTGTTTATATTCAATATTCAATCGGCATTCACATCATCAACGTCTAATACTTTTAACTTATAAAGTTCGAGTAGTGTATAGTGGTGCTTGCAAATTGCAATCCGTCACTCCATTCTACAGTTAGTGTGCAGCAGTTAAAAATGTAAAAATATTAAAATGTTAAGTTGGGATGACTAAAGTACTAAACATAGATATACGTTTACATAGTTTAAACATTTAATCGGAAGTACAAAGTCTTTGGGCCATTAATATAACGGGCCTAAATTAAAAAAGCCCATGTTGCAAACCAAACCAATCACTATACCCCAAAACTCATCTACATTTACAAAATAATAATTATCAATTATCAACTCATACTTTATTCTATGACAACTACAACCCCAGCCCACCTCCGTTGAAAGCCATCGTAAGATGGCTAACCTTTAAATCATTCATCTTCCTCTCCACCTCCTTAAAACCACCGTTATACGTCGCCGTTTTAACCACTTCCTCAAACCCCACGCGCGGTCCACAGTCACAGCTCTTAAAGCTAGTAACCACTTCATTAGAGGTTCGTTTATAGTGACCGAACCACTTGGCTTGCAAATAACCGTTCCTCCTCCATGGTGGCACGTCAATCCCCGCTCGCCTCATCGACCGTCTTATCTCAAAGCACATGATCCTCACAAGCTGCTTCAGCTCCTCGGGTGTTCCAACAAAGACACGCGGCAGTTGAGCTAAGAGAGAAAGGTATCTTGTCGTAGGCCGAGCAATCTCGAATTCTCCGGCAAGATTTGTCTCGACGATAAAACGGTTCTTATCTTCTCCGTTTACGTCAACGTACTCATACCTCCCGGGCGTGTTCTTACCAAATCTCTCCCACCGGGATTTGCATAGACCTATTCATAGATTCATCTTCTCATTTTAGGGTATACACATTTAAATCCCACCAAATATTTATGGCATTACACGCACAAATACAAAAACCTTTAAAATCTTAGAAGATCCTGCAGAGATCCAAGCTAGTACTTTATTTTTAGGTTAAATCGATCCAACATAATTATCATCATAACCTTACTAACCACTTTATTAGAGTTTCGTCTAGCTAGTATACATAAATTCATCTTTCAATTTCAGTATTTGCACATTTAAATCCCAAAAGTCTTATAATGATATATACTTTGATAAATATGCTACAAAAATACATCAATATTATCTCACACAATTTCAGATACTCGAGCATTGCGTAACAACATTCACATCTATATCCTAATGTGATGAGTTATACGGAAAGAAATACACTAGCCAAGAACTCTCTACAAAGAATCAAGCGACCAATCTCAAAGCTCAAATTATATGTTATCCACTTGACAAAAGCAGTTTTAAACTTCACGATCAAATTTGTTTCTCAATCATTATTTCTGTAAGCACGCGTCCTAAACCAAACATTCCTTTGTAAAGGCTTAGTTTTCAATAGATTACCTAACAAAAAAAAAAAAAAATCAAATGGCCGAACCTAGGCGATTAAAAAGAGAGCTTAAGGCTTACAAGAATTAATCAATACTCAAACTTATTTCTCAAAACGGATTTGAGCTACATATTTCAGCTTATATTAAACAAACTTCACCAATCTCCCACCAAAATCAATCACAAACAAATGTAGTTTCCTATAAACATAGCGTACTCGAAACTTAGAAAGCATTGTTAATTATTACCTGCGTCAAAACCCTTGTTACGTAGGAAAGCCATCATGTGGCGTTTCTCTCCGACGAAACCACTTGCCTTTACCGCCTCTTCCATTATTCTCCGCCGCTCTTTGCCTCCGGGATTTTCCAAAATCTCCCTTAACCTCTCTTTAACATCTTCGTAATCCTCTTCATCAACGTCCGATTTATCCTCGTCGTTATCTTCTTCAGGAACCTTTTCTGGTAAGACTCTCACTTCTCTGTCGATAAATGATTCGACCAGATCCCAAAGATCCGCTGTGTCCTCCGGAGAGTGATCGCTTCCGCTGCTGCTGTCGCACGGTGGACGTGCACGCGCCGCCGCAACGTCAAAAGCCGCCGCTGTTTGGTTAAATCTTCCCGGAATCTCTATCATTTTATTGCTTTTTTATTTTCTGATTTCTCTTCTCTTCGGTTCTGCGAATTGTGGTATATATATACATGAATAATACATTTAGTGATGTTTTCATTGTGTTGACAAACACTCTTGACTCTTTTTTTTTGACGGAGTAAACGACAAAATGGTAAATAATGACAACAGGATGGTGAAATGATGGTGAAAAGGGGATTAACGGCGTTTTGTTTAACGGAGAAACTCTGAACCCGTTTTAGTTAATTACAGTTTTGGGATGTGCTGGCTTTTTAGATTCTCAATTGTTACCGCCATAGCGTCCACATACATTCGATTTAAAACGAATAATATTTATCAAATCAAACTAACTAAACATGAATGTTAGTCAATAAATAGTATAGTCAATTCACTGAATTGTTCTAGTTTGGGAAAAGAGATTCACGGTTCTACGTGCTAGAAATTCCACTTTTACCAAAAGAAAAGAGTTATTCTCTCTTTTGAACATTAATTTTACATTTTTTCAGATTCAGAAGCATATTCTACAGTAATTTATTTACAAAAAAAAAAATCGGTAAACGGACGTCAATATATTAACGTCCGTGATAAAGTTTTATCCAATGCCAGTTGCTGACATGGAGTAAAAACAGACAGGTCACGTACGGGTACACAGTAGCGCGTGGACACACGCACCAAAAGCAAGTTAAAATGTAGTTGCCACGTGAGAAACTGTGGTTAGATCTTTCAACTTCTATTTATTTCACTTCGCTAGATTTGTTCACTGGATTGTGTGATATCTTCTTCTGACGCGGAAACCAGAAATAGTGTAAACTCAATATACGTCCACGTTCATCGAATCTGAAAAGCTGACTAGATTCAACGTATCTAAGGTTTCCCTTGTTCTTAGTTTTTTTTCAGTTTAAAAAGTTTATGTTGGTCATGAAATAGGTTTCGAATATATTATTGTTAATTTGTCACTGGTTATGCTTATCGCTTAATTCGGTCGGGTAGAGGCTTATCCATTACACGTGACGTGATGGTTCTGATTTATTTTTATAAAAACTTTCAAAGTATCATGCGCATTAAAACATTAATCATCCAAATGTTTTTATGGGCTTATTGGTAACTAAAACTTGGGCCGATCTTTAAAGCCCAAGTGAATCCGAAACATGTAAGAGGCACGGAGAATTTGCCCGGACGGCTTGAGACTTTTGCCGGCGAAGATGAAGAGACCGTGAGGTTTTCTTCTCCGGGAGTCAATAAGACGACGAATTGTTCTTCCAGAAAATAAATCCCCACCTACTTTTCATCTTCCTCCTCTCCGTCCAGCCATGGCGCCGCTGAATCCACTAAAACCCAACGTACGCCGATTTCTTCAGTTCGCGGGATCTCCGATTCTGCTGCGATACTCTAAGACTCCAATGGCCTCCTTCAGGTCCGGAAACTTTCCCTTTTTATTCGGATGTTTGAAGCGAATGTCGAGTAGCTTTCGTGGTTATAGATAATATAATCCTGCTAGCTTCGTCCCTAGGAGTATCACTATCAGTGTAATATGCTTGAACACTATGATCAATAATTATATGTGGAACTAGTGGTTTGTTCTAAATTTAGTGCCACAAATCAACTATCTTCCTTTGTAGAACTCGAAATCCTTCTCTGTTGTTAATGGCCGAGTAGTTCTTAATTATGTACTCTTAAGCAATTTCCATTTACAGTGACTGGATTTATGCAGATTCTGAGTTATGAATACAGAGATCCATTTGATTGTATTTTTATACACGATGACAAGATAGCTTGTCTGTTCAAAGGTTGTGTTCTCTCGTGATTCCTGATTTGCTGTTAACATAGCTTCGATTTTGAGCTTGAGACTGGCAACAATCAGTTTGGCTTAAAGGCTATGGCCTTCTAATGTAGCATGTAATCTTTCCTTGAGGACACTAATTGATCATGATATTCATGTACAGGGATTATGGTGCCATGGTTGCTCTCTTTATCATCATTTTCCCTAATTTCATCTTACCTTGATCATAATTGGCTGAGTTTATAAAATGTTGGATGCTAATGTTCTAGCTAGAGAGAGTCTAGGACAATAAGAATTTCAACTTGTATTAGTAGTTTTTTTTTTTTTCAATCCTTAAATAATGTCCTAGAGAGTATTGAGATTATCCTTCAATTCCACAGGCTTGATAATTTGAAGTTTGTTTTTGTTAGTCATTGTGTGCGTTCATTAATATTGTAAATGGTCTGCTCTGTTATATGGACTTTGCATCGCCTTGGATCAATCTATAGAGCATGCAAAATACTTGAATATGAGCTTTGCTTAATTAAACAGCCGACATAGCTTACGACAGAATAAACAATGGAAACAAATAGTTTAGGATCATGCTGTTCAGAATATTCTACAAACCCAAAAAGAGATATCGACCTTGAGTGTATGCTTGTTGCTCATAGTTGAAGACTTACCAACTGTTGAACAACTCTTAATCATAGGATTGAACTCGGTATGTTCGTTGAAAGATCTAAGGAATGATGATAGATATACACGTTTTGTGACAGACATGCGTCCAAGTTTTGATCCATTTGGTCGTGCGTGCAGGTTTGTCTTTCTTTGACCGCTTCTATTCCATAGATCGTGCATTATTGTCGTTTTGAGTTGCAAACATTTTTAAATCTATATTTTATATGATTAAACGTTGACGGCCAAAGTAATTATTATTCTTTATCATCAAAGATTCTCTTGGAACGTGCATCCAAGTTTGAGGAAATCAGTGACGATGGTTTCATCTCCGCGCAAAGGTCAGCTCTTTTTGTCTTCTCTACGTTTTCCTCAACGTGTTAACATGTCACTAATTGACGAATTCAGTAAAAAAAAAAAAGAGGAAAATTAGAGAGAGAGAACGAGATACGACTTTGGAGTTTCAAAACTGTTTTATAAAGATGGAACACATAGAGATATTAGATGTCACAAGTAGTAAAAGTGGGTTTCTTGACCCATAAAAATGTTGTTCCCTCCTCTTCGTCTCTTCTTCTCTCTCTTCCTATTGCTCTCCTCCGTTTGTCTCTTACAGATCAAAGCTAATCCCGACGATGAAAGCGGCTTGGGCAGTCATATAAAAGTAGACCCGAAACTCAAGTTCGAGAACCCGAAGCTACGTGACGCATACATTGCTCTCCAATCATGGAAACAAGCAATCTTTTCTGACCCTTTCAACTTCACAGCCAATTGGAATGGGTCAGATGTTTGCTCCTACAATGGTATCTACTGTGCTCCTTCTCCTGATTCATACGGGAAAACCAGAGTCGTTGCAGGCATTGACCTCAACCATGCCGACATGGCTGGTTACTTGCCTTCCGAGCTTGGTCTCCTCTGTGATCTCGCTCTGTTCCACCTTAACTCAAACCGTTTCTGCGGTGAAGTCCCTCTCACGTTCAATCGCATGAAGCTTCTCCACGAGCTTGATCTTAGCAACAACCGATTCGTCGGTAAGTTCCCTAACGTTGTCCTCTCGTTGCCTTCCCTCAAGTTCTTGGATCTCCGCTTCAACGAGTTCGAAGGCAAGATCCCGGCGAAGCTCTTCGACAGAAAGCTCGACGCTATATTCTTGAACCATAACAGGTTCCGGTTTGGAATTCCTGAGAACATGGGGAACTCTCCGGTTTCTGCTCTGGTTCTTGCAGACAACGATCTCGGAGGATGCATCCCGGGAAGTATCGGTCAAATGGGGAAGACACTCAACGAGCTTATCCTCTCCAACGATAACTTAACCGGTTGTTTACCTCCTCAGATTGGAAACCTCAAGAATGTGACGGTTTTCGACATCAGTTCGAACCGTTTACGTGGTATGTTACCGTCTAGCATCGGCAACATGAAGAGCCTAGAAGAGCTTCACGTGGCTAACAATGGCTTTGCAGGAGTCATTCCTCCAAGTATCTGCCAGCTTCCTAACCTTGAGAACTTCACCTACTTTTCCAACTTCTTCACCGGGCGTGCTCCTATATGTGCAGCTCTAACGGTAGCCGACGCTGCGGTGAATGGCTCCATGAACTGTATTACCGGTATGGCTCGTCAAAGATCGGCTAAAGAGTGTTTATCTCTGCTCGCTCGTCCTGTTGATTGCAGTAAGTTTGGATGTTACAACATCTTCTCTCCACCACCACCGACGTTCAAGATGGCACCCGCCGTCCGGAGACTTCCTCCACCAGTTTACGTTTACAGTTCGCCACCACCACCGTCCTCTAAGATGTCGCCTACCGTCAGATCATACTCTCCACCACCACCTACATCCAAGATGTCGCCTACCGTTCGAGCTTACCCTCCACCACCACCACCATCACCATCTCCACCTCCGCCTTACGTATACTCATCTCCTCCGCCTCCGCCTTATGTATACTCATCTCCTCCACCTCCGCCTTATGTATACTCATCTCCTCCACCTCCGCCTTACGTATACTCATCTCCTCCACCTCCACCTTATGTATACTCATCTCCACCTCCACCTCCTCCAAGTCCACCGCCGTGTCCTGAATCATCTCCGCCACCGCCTGTCGTATACTACGCACCCGTAACTCAAAGCCCGCCACCACCAACACCGGTATACTACTCTCCGGAAACACAAAGCCCTCCACCTCCATCACCTGTTTACTATTCACCGGAAACACATAGCCCTTCACCGCCACCACCAGTATACTATCCACCGGTGACAAACAGTCCACCACCACCATCACCAGTATACTATCCGCCAGTAACACCAAGTCCACCACCACCATCACCGGTTTATTATCCGTCGGAAACACCAAGTTCTCCACCGCCATCACCGGTTTACTATCCGCAGGAAACACCAAGTCCTCCTCCACCACCGACGGAGTACTACTATTCACCAAGCCAGTCTCCGCCGCCACCAAAGGACTGCAACGACGGCCATCCTCCACAAGCATCACCAAGTTACGAACCAACTCCTGAAAATTCATACTCATCACCACCACCACCGTCTACTCCTTCCTACTCGGACACGCCTCTTCCACCGATTCCAAGTGTCTCGTATGCGTCGTCTCCTCCTCCTCTGCCGTTCTACTAGTTTCATCAGACCATTGAGAACAAATCCGTAATTGCCTTATGTTTTAACATGATGGACACGCGAGAACTACGTACTCACAATGACATTCTTTTGCCTGCGAGACTCAATTTGTGTGTTTGGTTGATTAAAAAAAAAAACATTCGAGTTATTTTTTTTACTATATTTTTATTTGGATATTTTGTTTCTTTTTTGTTTTGGTTTTTCCCTAACGCAGAGCTGCATCAGCAGCAATGGAGTACATAGTTTCAGTTTATCTGTCTGTCACCATCTTATATGTATTTCTTGTTATTAAAATGTTCTGTAAAAATAATAACTTTAAAATATACACTCCTCATTTTCACAAACTACTCTTAAAATAAAAATTGAATAATTTAACTGAAACTGGTAATCTTTGTAAATGTAAAGATGACGTCAACTTCTCAGTCATCATCCCAAGAACGGCAGCTAACAAATAATCCAAACCTACCACCTCGAAACAACTGTCCTCTCTCTCTATCTCTCTGTACTCGAATTTGTGGTTAGCTTTGGAAACTTCGCCGGCGAATCATAAGTCTTCGTTTTCAGTCTCTTTATCTTCCATGGCGTTGCTGAAGTCCTTCGTCGATGTTAGCCCAGACTCGCACTTTCCTATCCAGAACCTCCCTTATGGTGTCTTTAAGCCGGAATCGAACTCCACTCCCCGTCCTGGCGTCGCTATCGGCGATCTCGTCCTGGACCTCTCCGTGATCTCCGAAGCTGGGCTTCTCGATGGTCCGATCCTTAAGAACGCCGATTGCTTCCTTCAGGTTCGTTTTTCAATTCCTATCAACTCTGATACTGCCCTGAGAACTTAGCCACAGGTGATTTCATATAGGAGATTTGAATCTGATATTTTCTGAAGCCTGCTCTGTATTGCGTCACCGACCAGTAATCCTCTTCACAGATTATTTTACTGAATAAGTCAAATCCAGATTAGCGCGAAGAAATTCTGCTGTTATATTCAATTACTTACAGTTTTGAGTTTTCTGTTGACTGGTTTGACCTTTTGCCAACCATGATTTTGGGTTTGATGCGATTTCCCCGTTGCTTTATGATCAAATGGTGTATTTGATTGCTCACACTTAGTGACAAGACTAATTGTGTTCTGAATGGGCTGTTTTAATCTTTGCGATCTGAGGACCATAAGGTTCTGTTTTTGCTATTAATTTTCAATTTCTGTGCTCTGTTTACAGCCTAATCTGAATAAGTTCTTGGCCATGGGACGGCCTGCATGGAAGGAAGCGCGTTCTACGCTTCAAAGGCTCTTGTCATGTAAGCTTGGTTCGATCCTATCGTTTCATTCGGATTATGCGGAGTTTTGTTATTTGAGCTCAAGGTTTTGGTTTTGGTATGCTCTGATGCAGCTAATGAACCCACCCTACGAGATAATGATGTTTTGAGGAGAAAGTCATTCTGTGAGATGGTTAGTAGTCTGAAGAAATTGTGTTCCTGAAAACAGGTCAGATATATCGAATATGTTACTGATTTTCGTCGTTGTATGGTGCAACCTGCAGAATAAAGTGGAAATGGTTCTTCCTATGGTGATTGGCGACTATACAGACTTCTTTGCATCCATGCATCACGCCAAGAACTGCGGGCTTATGTTTCGTGGGCCTCAGAATGCGATAAACCCTAATTGGTACATTTTGATGTTACTTTTCAGCTGAGGGTTTCTTGGTGAATTGGTTAAATCGAAATGCTGAATATGAAAATCTGCATGATATTACCATGTTTATCAGGTTTCGTCTTCCCATTGCATATCATGGACGGGCATCATCTATTGTCATCTCGGGGACTGACATTATTCGGCCAAGGTTAGGTTTTTATGAATACATATCATATTTGAAAGTCATGCATCATACAAGGTTTTGTGCTTTGGCAAGAAATAGAATTGTTCTTAATTTTGTCAGTGTTTTATAATATATCCTCACGTTGCAACCAATTTTGGAGGATAGAAAGATTTCATGTAAACAAATTGATAAATTGCTAATTCCAGTTTTATCTTTGCTTGTTTTGCTTTCTCCCAGAGGCCAGAGCCATCCTCAAGGAGACTCTGCACCATATTTTGGACCTTCAAAAAAACTTGATTTTGAGCTTGAAATGGTAAGCATCCGATGCCTCAATTACGTGGATTTTTTTCTTAAATGATTTGATTGAGCATAACACCATTGACATCTTCACAATTAATTCAACCTCTTCTGCCATGTCATGTGATATTCAGGCTGCCGTGGTTGGTCCAGGAAATGAATTGGGAAAGCCTATTGACGTGAATAATGCAGCCGATCATATATTTGGTCTTGTACTGATGAATGACTGGAGTGGTACTCACTTTATTACAGTTTTCTTTGAATCATCTTTACCCTGACCGTGGGTGACCGGTTTTATGAATTTCCCGTTGTTATAGCTAGGGATATTCAGGCGTGGGAGTACGTGCCTCTTGGGCCTTTCCTAGGAAAGAGTTTTGGTGAGGAATTTGTTTTCAAGTGTGATCTTTGGCTTCAAAACTTCGATTTCATATCCACTAGTAGGAGTGTTTGAGCAAAGAACTTCAATGGATGTTGTTTTGTTGTGTCGTAGGGACTACGGTATCCCCTTGGATTGTTACCTTGGATGCACTTGAACCTTTCGGTTGTCAAGCTCCCAAGCAGGTTGGTACTTAGGCGTCACATTCTTTCACGAAACCATTGATTCTCTGATCTAACTTATGCTTCTTGCAGTATCCACCTCCATTGCCATATTTGGCTGAGAAAGAATCTGTAAATTACGATATCTCCTTGGAGGTAGCATTCCATATTACTTGTGGAGTTTAATTATATCACTATCAACTTATGGTAGATTGAACCGAATTAAACATCATGTTTTTTTGCTCTTAAATGTAGGTTCAACTTAAACCTTCTGGCAAAGATGATTCTAGTGTTATAACAAAGAGCAACTTCCAAAATTTGTGAGTTCCTTTTCAAGTTATAATCTCTTACCCAACTTCTCCGTATAGGTAACCAGTTTGCTTCCAACTCTTTAAACTATTTTTCCGACAGATATTGGACCATAACGCAGCAGCTAGCACACCATACCGTTAACGGTTGCAACTTGAGGCCTGGTGATCTCCTTGGTACCGGAACCATAAGCGGACCCGTAAACTCTTCTTAACCGGTTCTCTCATCTACTTTATCATGTGATGGTTAAAAAAAATAAAACACGAAGGATTGCTGGCTCTTAATTCTAAACGCAGGAGCCAGATTCATATGGGTGTCTACTCGAGCTAACTTGGAATGGACAAAAGCCTCTATCACTGAACGGAACGAGTCAGACGTTTCTGCAAGACGGAGACCAACTGACCTTCTCAGGTGTTTGCAAGGTAGTGTTTTGTATCAGCTAACTAACACAGATTCTGCTTGGTTTGTGTCTATTATTTTCCCAACAATTCTAGGTGATAACCAATTTGTCTTATTTCGGTTTACGCTTGTTAATCAAATGACGGTTATGGTTAAACCGGTGTAGGGAGATGGCTACAATGTCGGGTTTGGAACATGCACAGGGAAAATTGTACCTTCACTGCCTTAATGAGCTTTGGCGGGTAATGTACCTTTGATAATTTAGTCACATTTTCAAAATTTCCTTCTCTGTAATATAACCGTGAGATATAGACGACAAAAATGTTGTTTTATTTTCTGTTTCACTCAACAATTATTTTTTCTTTATTTGCAGGAAAAAATCGCTTTATCTCCATATTCACGATTACGCACTTGGGGTATGAATATGATTAAGTAGATAACCCCTATCCGATTAAAATAAGCCATCTCGATATTTGGTGTAATATGTCACTGAATCTTTTATAAAGAAGACAATGGAATTTGGAAACTTTCTATATAAAAGCGATTATCATCGAGTGTGAATGGGTCCTTTAGCAACGGTCGGTCGTTTGGACATAAACTTTCAATAATTGATCTTTAGAAATTAATTGTGAGTGTTGACAAAAAAACAAGTAAAAGAAATTACTGGGGAGTTTAACAACATTCACGAGTTATATATATGAGTCGATAACGACCACCATCAGAAAATTTATCATCCATATAAAAAAAGTAAAGAGAAAAAAAAATGAAAAGTTCAAGGAAATTCTCATCGTCGGCGACAACCACCGTTATCCACACTTCCTATAATGACCTTATTACCCCTCCGTCAACTATAGAAATCCCGATTGAAGTCCCAACTCCGGCGGCGAAATCCGCCGTCCAGACTAACGCCTCCACCGCAGCGCGGATCCAGTCTGGCTACCGTTCTTACAGGATCCGAGGTCTCTACAAGACAATCTCGTCCGTCAATCGGGAAGCGAATCGTGTACAGAGCATGATCCAACGGCAGGAAACGGTAGACGCCATTAGAAGCGACGAGAAGGAACGGCTGAGGATGAACGAGACTGTGATGTCTCTGCTTCTGAAACTCGACTCCGTCCCTGGTTTAGATCCGACGATCAGAGAAGCTCGGAGGAAAGTGAGCCGTAAGATCGTAGGGATGCAGGAAATAATCGATTCAATCTCGGAGACCAAAGACGAGAATCAGTGGTGGTCTAACTACGATCTCGGAGTCGACGTCGGACAAGGCGGCGCGTGGCCTCTGTATTGGGAAGAAGCGGTGGAGGAAGAGATGTGTAGAGACAGAGGCGGTGAAGAAATGGAGAGATTCTGTGCTCAGTATTTGGGTTTCAGATGTTTCCAGAGATTTCTCAGAGAATGACGGCGGTCAATTTTCCGGCGTACGATAGATTTTATCTTTCCTTTCGCTTTGTTTTTAATCCTTTTATGATCCGTTAAATTTACCACCGTCCTTTAAGTAAGTACGCAAACGCAATACGCGCCGTCTTGCACCCATGAAAACGTCATGTAGTTTTTATATACAGCAGCTAGGAGTCATTTCAATAATAGTGTCCCAAAAACTCAAATTTGGGTCCATATTAATTTTAAAACTAATTTATCGTTGAACAGTCATATACTAGCAAAATTAATATAAAGGTGTACATGACATTTCCATAAGTACTTTGGGTTCCTTGATTTTTAAAGTTTTTTTCGGATAACAGCATGCAATATGCAGAATTAATTTATACTTAAATGATAATATAACTGATCTTAACATAATGACGTATTGACGCTACTAACACAAATTATTAGCTTACATATTTTAGTTGTTTCTTAGTTGCCATAGTTTTTCCTCACAAATCCTCCTTGGAATACGTATTTTAGTTGTTTCTTAGTTGCCATAGTTTTTCCTCACAAATACTCCTTGGAGTATAATTTTGAAACTTTTTTTTCCTTGGAATACGTATAGTTTCTTTTTCTAATCGGATCGAGATCACTAACACGTCTGACCAACAAAAAAATAAGCGAGTTTACTAACACTGGTTACTATATACTGTATCTCCTAGTATGTGATTATTTGTGAACTATACTTAGCACTCAACATACATATATATATAACGAAACACAGATACAACATTTTATACTTTCATATTATTTTAAAATCAAGAGAGCACTAAGTCGATGTTTGTTCCTAAGCCGCACAACTACACTTACACCTCGAAACGCAGCGTTTACACTCCACCAGCGAGGGCTTGGCGACGGTGTCGCATCCGCATGAGGTGGTGCATTTCCTCTGAGACACACCGCCCCAAAGGCAACGAGCCATGCATCGGAGTATCGGCACGCACTTAGGACAGACGTATTTCATTTGCTCCTCCATGCATGTCTTGCAGCTGGTTTTTGAAGGCGGATGTCGGCAGACACCACCAGAGGCGGCTCTCGAAATTGATAGGAGGAGTGTGAAGACGATTATGAGGAAGACGAGAGAAGAGAAGAGGGTTTGAAACTTGTAGGTCTTCTTCATGATGAAATTTGGTTTTGGTTTGTGGAAGTGGAAATTTGTATCTTTGAATGTGTTATTGGCTTTATTTAAATAGAGGTTTTGTCATGATATACGAAGTCATTTCTGCTTATATGGTCATTCTCTAGTGACTTCCACAACAGTTAAGACGGGATTCATAGTGTAGTGCACCAAGATGCATTTATGTAAACGCATTCATTGTTCTTGAAGTGTACAATTTCCTTAAATGCTTTTTTTTGTTTAATTTCCATAGATGCTCTTTTCTACTACCATCTTTTTAATTATTTCATCAATATAAATAATATATATATATACCTTTTTCGGGAAGAATCATCCGAAAAAGTGACAGGAAGAGACCATATGAACAAACATTAAATTAAAGAGCCAATAAGAAGCTGACAAAAAAAAAGAAACAATAATGAATAAATAGAATATTTTTCTCTTCTTTTTTTTTTTTGAGAAATCTCCCATTAACTTTTGTGATGGATTAACATTAATCCAAAAAAAACTTATGTGATGGATCACAGCCAATTCTTGCGAATGTCGAAGGTGTAGTTGTTCTCCAAGTAGCACTTATTATCGTCATCGACGAACTGAAAAGCAGTTATAAGACAATATATATGTCATTGATTTAACCATTGCACTAAAAATAGTATAAGTAATAATAATTTTGTTCAAAACCCCTTTTCAAAACAAACAATTCGACAAATTATTGGCAAACTGAAGATGATTTTCGTAAACTCTTTAAAGTGTTTCATAAATCATTGCAACCTCTTGTAGCTATCAAGAGAGAAAAAAAAATGCTACATTGTTTTTATCGACTATTTTCCAAATAAACTTTATGAAGATATGATTATAAACTACCACAGAATTGGAAATCGTATTTATGAATGTTTGACAAAATAAAAGTTGTATGGAAATAATTAAGGACCTTTTTTGGCTTAGAAAAATAAAATATAAAAACGTGAATTCAGAGCTGTACTTGAGATTTCTCTAAAAAAAATTGGCCTTTAAAACTTTTCTTAATGCAGCTTAGTCTATAAATAATTGGCAAAAAAGAAGAAAAAATGACATATATGCGTTTGGGAAGAGTTGAACCCAGGCAAACCTTTAACTAAACATGTTTTCACCTATCACAAACCACTTGGACTAACTCCAATTCTGGAAAATTGGCCCAAACAAAATATTTAACTCCTCCGGCCCTGAAGCACATGCTTCGTTAGTCTGTGCTCAGGCACGGCTATGAATAGAGTATATGCATGACTTTGGTTTTTGGTACCTTAGACTTAACGGAATAGGAGCCTCTAACAAGCATACCAGACGGCGTTGATTCTTCAAACATGACATGGTTATATGGTTCCGCCTGGGGACTAAACGTTCCTAACATCTCCTTTCTACTATACACTGCTCTCAACAAAAGAGTTTAAAAAAATTAGAGAAAAACCTAAATGTGCTTAATTTGTGGTACACGAATGCGTGAAAATAAAAAAGTATTATACCCTTGAGTCCGGTTTTCCAAACCGTATTGCTGTACCGGAGGCCGGACACAATGTTGTTGGTCACACGGAAGGTAAATACAAGAGTGTACTTAGAACCTTCTTTGAGAGTAAACCATGGTCCTTTTGATGTTGGTTTTCCGTTTTCGGGGACCGTCAATACCATATCTTCTCTATCTGGTGACCTAATTGTTAAGGTCAATATCTTTACCACCGGATCCGGAGTCTCTGTAGTATGTACATTTTGTTACTTTATGATCAAAAACATCACATATATATATACATTACATTATAAAAATAAAATAGAATAAAAAGTAAAAGAGACCATTCAATGTGGGCTTGTTAAGTGAATTCGAACCGAACAACTTATCCTTACTCAGTGGCGGAGCCACAAATTTTCTTCACTAGGGGCATCAATGGAACATACATAACTTTATGAATGGAGGCGTTAATAAATTACTTTATAAATTGCATCATTTTATAAAATTTACTGGGGCATATGACCCAACCTAAACTATGTGGCTCCGCCACTGCCCTTACTGTTGCAAGTCTATATAATGACTTTTTGTATTCTAGCACGATTTTTTATTTTATTTTTATGTATGGTTGCTTGGTCTGATGTAACTTTACGACTTTACGTTACTTCACTCTAAAAGATTAGACGCGATTTTTTTTTTCCTTAACATTACCTAGAAATATCACACATGAGGCTAGAGACATCTGGAATTTGGGACGAATTACAATTTTTATTAATGAATATCTCTAAACCGGGTTTATTTGCTATTAAACCGTAAATCTAAACCGGGTTTTGAAATTTCGTTTACCTCCAACCTCCTCAAGATCCACGCTGCCTAGAAGTTGTTCTTTCCATCTCCTCAAGCTTTCATCATCCTAAACAATTTTTGTAATTGTAAGTGATTAGATTGTCGTGTGAATTTGAAAAGCAAATTCACCCATTAAATTATAAATCAAATATATAGCATTATAAAGAAAAAAAATATAACATTTGTGGATTACAATAGCGAAAATGCTATTATGTTATATAAAATTTATCCAAACAGAACAAGAGAGATCAACACCTTGTCTTTCTCGAGCTGTTCTTTGAGTGCGATCATGGGACCAAGTTCAAGCTTCTTGTCTTCATCTTCTTCATCATCATCTGTGGGACACAAAGAGCTGTGGCTGTTCTTTCTGCTTAACGTCCCTTGTCCCTTTGGCTGATCTTCTACAGTCTCGTCAGCTTTCTTCTCCTCATCTTTCAAACCCATCTTTGTTTTTCTGATCTCTACTTCTTCGATCTCTGGTTTAATTCGGATCCTAGAAAATCTCCACCGTTGGATTTGATTCGATATGACTTCCTGGAGATGGTTATGCCACCGAGTTTAATGAGGAGACGACAATAAACTCTTCAAAAAAGGGAGTCAATAACAAACAAAAAGAGAAATGATAAAGAGATTTAAATTAAATGGTTTGTTTTTGGTCAAAAGGATTAGAAGAAATTAACAAGAAGAAAAAGAAAGAGACCTAAAAGACAGTGAAAGAGAAAGATTTGGTGTCTGTTTGAGGAATGTTTAAATATGGATTTTAGCCACAAAAAAATGTTTAAATATGGAGTTCGAGAGGTCATGTGGTAATCCTTGATTAAGACTTGCACACTTCCCGTTCTTATGATTTTTTTTTCTAAAAATAAATGCTACAGTATAATATGCATATGTGATGTACGTACATCTGAATACATGCATGCACGTACATCTCGAGATACGCATTCACGTCATGACTCATGAGGTTGGTCTAATAGAGAAAAAAAACAGTGAAGTTACCAAAATGTTGGTAGCTCAACATATTAGAGAGTAATATTTGACTAGTTCTAATATATCGACAAAAATTGTGTTGTGTTTCGGAAAACAAAAGATATTGTGTTGTGTTTTTTTATCGTGGATCTTTTTATTTGTGTTGTAAACCCAGCAATGAGACGGGCAAACCTTGTGTCGGTGGAGAAAAATTGGTTTAGAGTCAAATGTCATGAAAGAAGAGAAATATTATTGGACTATGAAGTTAGGCCACGACCCTAACTCTAAAGTTCATAACGGCCCGTTAATTTAACCTTCACCACTATCTAAGAGAACTGTAAACACTGAAAAACAACCAAAAATAATAATGAAAATTTTAATTTTAGCTGGAGTCAATAATAAGAATTGGATTTTTTGAAATTTAAATTTGTCCTAGACAATCATAGAGCAGATCTATTCTGGTTTTAAGTTTTTTTTGGGGCATGACTCGATCAGACTTCAAAATACTCAGTATAACTAATTTTTATTATTCGTCCATGTTTTTATCTCTATTTTAAAATTTTATGCACTCATGATTTAATATCGATCGTTAAATTGAATTCAAATCCATTCTAAAAGTATTTATTAAAATCGGATCTAGATCAAGAACGAGCACACTCAATTGTACTACATGCAGGTTTGATATTCTTAGGTCATGTCCATTAATGAACCCTTCTTAATTTATCAGATATTAATTTTTTTTTTCTTTTTTTTAATTCAAAAATTAAAAAAAAAAATTTCGCTATTTTGCCACCTAAACGAACCTGAACGAACCTGGGGTCTTCAGGGTTGTCCTGAAGACTCGAGTCTTACATTTTGGACTTTTTTTTTATTTTTAATCACATTTGCATATGTATTCGAGCCTAAAAATGGGAATACCCTCCAATGAACATGCTCTTATCGCCTCTATATTATAAAATTACCATCTCGATATCGGTATATAGCAAACCAAAATTATTCTGACCAAAGCAAAGTCAGGACAAAAGCGCTAGTTCGGGTTAGGCAAAATCGGACTTTTGACACTTCTGAATGTCAGCACTTCTGAATGTTTCCCTAGTTTTTTTTTTTAATTTAATAAGAAACCCCATAAAAGTTCATCACCGTCAAGCCCCCAAGTGCCAACAACGATTTGGCTACAAAGAGATTATTCAGAGATTATTCTGAAACCAACCTACAATACGAATCCTCTACTCTCAGATTTTAAATACCCTTTCCAAATCAATGGCGTCAAATCAAAAGTATACAGATATTCTATGGACATATATCGTTCAGTTTGTTAGGCTTTAGCGTTACACATGTTCAAGACATGGGACACTTATCATAATTGGGACACCTTTAGTGCGTTATTTATAACCTTTTCAGATCTACATTATAATTATATATCAATCACGTCGAAAAAGTATCTATTAATTATTAAGTTAGACTGGAGGGTAAGGGATATGAGAAATCAAGAACAAGAGTTTGGAAATTGTTCTCCTTATTATTCACAGACCTAAAAGCCTTGTATTTATACTATTACATATGTCCATAAAGGATGAAACCAAATCTAGAGAATATAGAAATATGCCTATTTACAAGATATACGATCATATCTAAATATACGTCTAATACCCCCCCTCAAGTTGGAGCATACAAGTCACGAATGCCCAACTTGTAAAGAAAGATATCGAACTCTTTACGTCCTAACGCCTTAGTCAAAATGTCGGCCAATTGCTCTGATGAAGAAACATGAGCTGTCACAATGGTGCCTAGGACGATTTCATCACGAATAAAATGGCAATCCACCTCAACGTGTTTAGTTCTTTCATGAAACACTGGATTGGCACTAAGATGCAACGCGGATTGATTGTCACATCGTAGTGTCATAGGATCATTATGTGAAATGCCAAAATCGAGTAGTAAAGCTTTAATCCACTTCAACTCACGAAGAACTTCAGTCATTGCGCGATATTCCGCTTCGGTAGAAGACAAAGAAACCACCTCCTGTTTCTTAGTTTTCCAAGAAATAATAGAAGAGCCAAGTTGAACTATCCAACCCGTCACTGAACGGCGTGTCAGAGGACAACCGGCGTAATCTGAGTCGCACCAACCGGTGATATGAAAGGAAGAGCCTGACCACAGCATAACACCTTGGCCAAGAGTTCCCTTTAAATATCGTACCACATGTAACGCAGCCTCCCAATGTTCTTGTCGAGGAGACTGCATAAACTGAGTAAGGGTATGTATCGCATAAGAGAGATCTGGTCGAGTCGCAGAGAGGTAAACAAGACGTCCCACAAGTCGTCTATATCACTCCGGGTCAGAAAGCAATGCACCTGTAGCCAAAGCCAAGCGATGCTTCTGATCGATCGGAAAACCTGCTGGTTTACATCCCAACATACCAGCTTCAGTAACAATGTCAGTGCAGTATTTGCGTTGACACAGATAGAATCCATCAGCATTTCGAGCCACTTCCAACCCCAAAAAATATTTGAGAAACCCAAGATCCTTCATATGAAAACAAGTAGAGAGATAGGACTTGAATTTTCCAATAAATATTGAGGAATTCCCTGATATAATTAGATCGTCGACGTAGACCAGAACCCGAAGTGTGTCGCCATCCTTTGAGTATACGAACAGAGAATAATCGGTGTGAGCTTGCGTGAAACCAAACGCGCGAAGTGCCATGTTAAGTTTCTTAAACCAACATCGAGGAGCCTGTTTCAGACCGTACAGGGATTTACGGAGACGACAGACCCTTGTTTCGGAGTCAGAACGAAGACCAGGCGGAAGCTTCATGTACACCTCCTCCTCAAGATCACCATGTAAGAAAGCGTTGTGGACATCCATCTGGTGAACTTCGTGGTCAAGTTTTGCTGTCATATCAAGAAAGATTCGAACAGTAGTCATCTTAGCAACAGGTGCGAAAGTCTCTCCGTAATCAACACCTTCAATTTGTTTGTTGCCAAGTACCACAAGTCGCGCCTTGTGGCGTTCGAGAGAACCGTCGGATCTGAGTTTTATTCGAAAGACCCACTTACACCCAAGAGCTTTCTTGCCTGGTGGTAAGTCTTCTAAGTCCCACGTCTTGTTCAGGTCTAACGCATGTAGTTCAGAGTTGACCGCATCGTCCCATTCTTTGTCTTTAATAGCCTCTTGATATGACCGTGGTTCCACCGCAAGAGAGAGAGCCACCATATAACTGCGATGAGACTTAGAAAATCAATCACATGTATGATAGTTGCTAATGGGATGGACCGTACCTGAGGACAATGACGAAGGTGATTCGAGAGGGTGAGTGAGGGAGACTGTATTGACGATGAATTCAGTTAGGCGTGTAGATGGTCGTTTGACACAAAAGCCGCGACCTAACTGTTCTGTAGGTACGTGATCGGGAGTGTTGGTGTCTGTCCGAGGTGACTCAATATTCGAGTCAGATGGACTAGTCGAAGAGTTCTCGTCAGCATCGGTGTTATCAGAAATCATCGGTGTAGACTCAGCTTCTGTTTGTGGAAGTATGGTCGGAGGAAGATCAGCTTCATCGGAAAAATTTGTCGGTGGAGTAATAACAGGATCAGCTGTGCTGGTGCTCTCAGGAGATTTTTCTAGTAATGGAAAAACCTCTTCCTGGAATATGACGTCTCTTGAAGTGAAGAAAATTTCTTTCTCAAGATCATAGAGGCGCCATCCTTTCTTGCCGTATGGGTAACCCACAAAAATGCAACGACGTCTTCTGGGTGCAAATTTATCCTCTTGGTGATTCAAATTGTGCGCATAACACAAGCACCCGAATGTACGGAGATGCTCGTAGCTAGGTGGTCGGTCATAAAGCAATTCAAATGGAGTCTTGTCGTGGAGAAGTTTCGATGGTGTTCGATTGATCAGGTAACATGCCGTAAGAACGCACTCAGCCCAAAATTCAATACGTAAACCAGCTTGAAAACGCAGTGCGCGTGCTACATTCAATATGTGTCGATGTTTCCTTTCAACGCGACCGTTTTGTTGTGGAGTTCCAACACATGATGTCTCATGAATGATTCCTTGTTCCCGAAAATACGTCGAAAGACACATGAATTCAGTCCCATTGTCACTCCGAAGAATCTTAATGTTTCGATCAAATTGTTTTGTAATGAGAGCTACAAACTCACGAAGACGAGATGAGACCTGAGTCTTGTCTGGTAAAAGATATAGCCAAACAGCTCGAGAGTAGTCGTCAACGATTGTCAGAAAATATCTAGAACCACAAAATGCAGAAGTACGATATGGACCTTAAAGATCACAATGAATCAACTCAAAGGAACTTGTAGCTTTATTATAACTATCAGAAAACGAGTTTCTTGTTTGCTTGGACCTCAAGCAAACATCACAATTCGAAAGACAAAGAGCAGAACTGGAATTTAGACGAACACCAGGAACTAAACTAACAACACGAGAAGACGGATGGCCGAGACGACGATGCCACAAAACACCATCTTCGCCAACACTAGTCTGAAAAGCAGTCACCGTTTCGATTCCTCGGAAGCGATACAGTCCCTCACCCTCACGTTCACCCGCACCAATCATTGTCCTCGTGATGCGGTCCTGCAAAATCACCAAACGATCAGTAACCTGTCCCACAAGGTCGTTATCAGTGACAAGTTGGCCAAAAGAAATAAGATTCGTATGAAATCCATTCACAAAGTAGACATTCTGCAGGTGTAAATGTGAAGTCAGACGAATTGTTCCTTGTTGATTTGACAAAACGTTTTCACCAGCCGGCAACTTGACCGAAACCGGATAAACAGGTCGGATATCCTCAAGAAGATCAAGACGACCCGTCATGTGGTGAGTCGCCCCTGTATCCAAGATCCACAAAGGTTCGATAGTCTTACCACTGAAACGTGTAGGGTCGGAGTTGGAGTTCTTCGGGTTAAGTAGCTTCACCAACGTTTGCCACTGTGCGTCGGTAAAACCCGTCAAGCCCTGTCTGCCAGCTTTGGTGAGAGCCATGTTTGCACCAACTTGTGCTTGAGTGCCAACCACCTGTGTCGAGTTTGCTCGAGCAGTCGTTCCTTGGCCGCCTTGAAGATTGTTTCGATTTCTGGGTCGATCTCCCCACCACTCGGGAAAACCGATCACTCTAAAGCACGAAGCCGCTTGATGTCCAATGCGTCCACAGCTGGTGCACACTGTCTTGGAATCTGGGTTGGGCGGCCGTTGACGCGAGTTACCACCGTTGCCAGATCCATTGTTTCGATTGGTGTTCGGAAAAGACATCTGTGACGATGAAGCTTGCGCAGCAAATCCCATCACCGCAGTTGTTTCCTTCTTCGCATTAAGCTGGACAGTTTCGTTTTGCACAATCATCTGATACACCGTATCAAGGTCGGGGAGAGGAATCTGTGCACAGATTTGGGACCTCACTGCACCATGTATTGCGTCATCAAGTCCGAAAAGGAAGTCGTGAACACGAATGGTGTCACGTTCCTTTTTATGAGCAGATACGAGATCACACTCGCACTTTCCACATCCGCATGTCTTGCTTGTTAAGCATTCAGCCATGGCGTCCCAAATCTTTGTCAATCTGCCGAAGTAGTCTTCAACGGAAGAGCCCGTCTGTATGCAATTCGCAAGAGCTCCACGAAGCTGTTGGAATCGTGCTCCACTCTTGAGCGCAAACCGTCTCTTGATGTGATCCCACAGATCTTTCGCCACCTCTTTGTGAGAGATGTTGGATCGGAGCTTGGGTTCGATGGTCAGTTTGATCCAGGTAACTAACAGATGGTTGTTAGCTAACCAATCCTCGAGGTCTGGGGAATCATCTGCTGGTCTCGGGATGTTCCCATCAATGAAGGCAAACTTCTTCTGAGCACTGAGAGCAACTCGAAGATTCTGTGCCCACTCATCATAGTTTCGGCCGTTAAGAAGTGGCTGAGAGATAACCGCACCAGGATTATCGCCGGTCGTCAAGTCGTATGAGGAGATGGTCCTCCTTGTCGGGGTCGCCGCAGTTACTGCAGGTGTCGCAGGAATGATCACGTTATCACCCATCGAAGTCGGAGGTCAAATTCGAAAGAAATAACCAAATCGAAAGAGAAGAAGAACAGAGTTTTAGGGTTTCAAAGTTGTGGCTCTGATACTATGAGAAATCAAGAACAAGAGTTTGGAAATTGTTCTCCTTATTATTCACAGACCTAAAAGCCTTGTATTTATACTATTACATATGTCCATCAAGGATGAAACCAAATCTAGAGAATATGGAAATATGCCCTATTTACAAGATATACGATCATATCTAAATATACGTCTAATAGGATATACCATATATATGTTTCCGGTTTTTTCCTCTATAATATCCACATCTAATGTTTCCGAACATCCATATTCTAGTTTTTGATGAAATAAATGAATGCTTTTTAATAAACCCCTTTAAAGCTTCCTAACAATTCTATTTAGATAACGATGTGAACCTAGATGTCACGATGGTGCAACGTGACCAAATTAACATTGCTGGAGCTTCAGAATAGAGTGATGCATGTATTATTGTGTTATAAGATTGTATTGTAAATTTCTCTAACCGGTCGAATTGATCTTCGCTTTTAACTTATTCCTAAGATGTTTTTCTTTTTTCTTTCTACCCGAAATTTCCAATTTTGTAAAATCATCCCTAATGCATTATTGGTGTTTTAGTTCATTTTCGGACAAAAACATACAATAATTAGGAACAAGCGAATGGATCTTAGCCATCAATCCCTTTTTACTAGCTTTTCTGCTCGCCATCTTTACAGATTGTGAGTACGTGGCCTATGGCATGTATACACATGTGAAAAGAAAACTTTTTTCCAATAATGTTAATATTAGCCTAATATTTTCGTTGTTTATTTTCCTGGGTATTGTTTTGTTTTTAATTTAAAGTGTGATTCAAAAGAAGAAATAGATTTTAGCTATTCAAGGTTAAATAAGATAGAAAATAAAACAGCTCATGAAATCTTTATTTAAGTGTGACAAAAAGTAAAAAGGGAAAAGATTAATTCATCCTAAAATGATATCATAAAAAAATGGAGAACGATAATTGCACAACTTCCTAGGTTAGTTTCATGCATATATATATATGAAATTACTTGTTAGAAAATTGTAAATACATTGATTTGTTGGCATAACAGTAGTATTGGACTGGTGTCATGTATGTTTTGATATAAGTACATTAATTATAAGAATACTATCTGAAATTTTATTTTTTTACAAATAAAATGTTATTTAAAATAATCAAGAAATATTTTATTTTATCTTACCTTCTTTTCTGTCGAATTTTTACTTTCTAAAATTTATTTTAATAGGTTTTTAGTTACTTTTTGTTTGTCAAACTTTAAATTATCCCTTGGCGTATTTGTACGAGGAGGGTCCACATTCACGAGGATCCTACCTGGCTCACACTCACCTGGGCCCGCTTTAACTTGTAGCCACGTCGTCATTAGTCAAATATGGTACCGATTTAAACAGAGCAGTAGTACTAATTAAACACGCAATTATTCTGAATTTTTTAAATAATAAAACAATTAGACCATGATTATTCAGGTTTCTTGGACCGTTTCTTATACCCAGATAATATTATTTAATTTCATTTAAAGCTCAAAAATTAGAAAAACGTCTCTAATTTGGAGACAATAAAAAACGCTTTTCAGGTCACGAGTAAGCTGCTGAGTGGACTGAAAAAAAATAGGCTGAAATTTTCATTTTTCTGTGTTCTAAACTTTTTTGTCTGTTTCTAAATTTTGTTTTTGGGAGCCACATTTTTCAGGTTTCATGCAATAATCAACCCAAAATAAAAGATTTCTACTCACAGTTTTTAAACCTAAAATATTAATTAAATATAACTTTAGAAACCCAATTCTGTCTCTACGATAATTGCTCTTAGATTATCTGATTCAACTATATATAATATATATATATATATATATATATATTCAGAGAAAATACTTTTGACTTTTTAAGTTTTTATTGACTCTAATAGTAAATATTGCATTCTAATAATCAACTATAAACTGTTAAACATGATCAAAGTGGTGGAAAGATAATTATTATATACAGTTTAAAGGCTCACCTTCATACATACTCCATATGACGTCTTTTCAATTTAATCAAAGATGATGAATCGGTAGTCAAATTTTTTTTAAAAAATATATATATATATATATATATATATATATATCAATAAGATTTATTTTTACTGAGGAGCTTGCATATTTCCATTTTTTCCTACGGAGAATTATAAATTGTATACATTTTTATAGAAAAAGCTAAATATTCTAATATTCGTTGATAGAAAGACTAAAAGGATTAATAACCATATCCAAACATAGCTTAAAATGATGTCTTGCTGTCTCTATATTACTTCACATTCACATCAATTAGAAAAAATTAAATATCGATGCTTCTTGTTAAATGAGTACAGTTAAATTTCAATGGACAGCCTAATGCAAACCACATCGAATCGACTAAGTTAAAACATGGTAGAGCTATTAGAAAGTTAATAAATCTACAACAAAAAAAACTATAGAAACTCAATCGTCACATCTAGTGAAAGTGAAAAGAATATCATCTGACTAATCAACAGAATAAAGATGCCTGCTTACGCAGGCATTAATGCAAGTTTAACTGATGGAGTTCCTAAAAGTGTTCAACGTCAACATGAGAAGTTGTAACGTTCAATTTTTATCAGATTTCAACGTTAATAACATGAAAGGTTTGTTGTCCGCTGTAACGTTCACTGAGGTCACAGAAGAAGAAAGCAAAAACTTCTCAAAATATTATATCGCATATAACTGAATTTTTGTAAAATAGAATTCGAGTTCTTAGTTGAAAAATAGATAAATTAATTTTCAAACTTGACGAGTAATGGTTAAGTGATGATATTCGACATCTATGCAGCATGAGGTGTAAAATAGTACATAGGTTTCTTTTAAATAAAGAAAAATATGCTTCCATGTGCACTATTCATCATCATGATTCTTTAATGAAAAAAGAAATTAGAAATTATTTTAAATCTATATTTTAATTAAAAACATTATTGTAAAGCACTATTCTTTAATGACATTGTAGCCTAACAAAATAGATATTATTTTTAATTTATATTTTAATAAAAAACATTATTGTAAAGCAATTGCTTCTACTATAAATAGCTCTCCTCTTGATCAAAACTCTTCACTCACCAAAGCATCACATACACTTTTGCTTCTCTTCTTATTATCTTTAAACTAATTTTCCTCTTTAGCTTTTCCATTTCGAAATGGCCACCGTTGAGGTATAACTGTATAACTTTATAAGTACTAATTTTTAACCAATTTTTTTTCTTTTTAAATCTATATCTCTACTTAAATTTTTTTTATTATTATTAGTTAGATACGATTTACGATCGAATTATCTATATAAACAATTAGCTTGTATAGATATCTTTCTCAGTATATGGCACATATATATATGCATATGTAATAATTTGCTTTTCACGGAATTTCTGTATTGACTTTGTAACCTCGAAAAAAAAAAAACAATTAGCTTACTTACAAATAAATCATATGTCTATTAATCTATTTATCACAAGCCATACAAACAACGTCATTTTGCAGGCTAAGTGAGATGGACTACTCGCCATTTAATCTGACAAAAACGGCATACAGTGTTTATTTACGAGGTGTGTTTTTGCTAGCAGGTTGAACAAGTGGTAGCTCCAGCAACAGCTGAGAACGTTGAGGTACCCACAAAGACAGTGGAGGAGCCAGTGGTCGAGACAGAGCAGCCCGAAGAAGTCGCCGCCGTGACAGAATCTGCTCCTACTCCGGCCGCCGTAACAGAGCAAGAAGCCGAAGCACCCGTCGTAGAAACGAGCAAAGAAGTGGTTGTGGAAGAGGCAGAGAAAAAAGATGAAGAAACAGAGGAGTCGAAGGTAGAAGAGGAAGAGGAGAAGACAGATGTGACGGAAACTCCAGTGGTTGTGGAGGAGGCAAAGATAGAGGAGAAAGAGGAGGTGACAGAAACTCCGGCGGTTGTGGAGGAGGAGAAGAAGACTGAGGCAGAGGAAGTTCTTGCTGCAGCGGAAGTCGCCGTCGAGAAGGCAGCGTAAAGAGGAAGAAGCTATATATTACCTTCTTTGGTCTCATTTCGGTTTTTAATATTTTATTGTATCAAAATTTCATAACTCTTTTCTATCGTTTGTTGGGTTTTTTTATGATGAAATCGGATGTTTGTATCATTAAATGTCTTAGTGGTTGCTACATTGTAAACCTATGAACCGATGGAGAACAATATTAAAATATATCTATCATTTTATTGTAAACGTAAAACAAAGAGACCTAAGAATCTAATTAATCAATGAAATTGAATGGTTTTTATTATTTCATTGATGAGTTTATAACGTAAATTTGTTCAACTACATAATTCTTGAGTGCAAGACCTGATTATATTCTTCATTATGAAATTTGAATCAGAGACATAGAATACCAGGAACCTAATTAGGTTGTATTATAATATCTCACAGGTTGTTGACCCCAAAAATATATATATCACAAGTTTTTGACTTTTGAGATTCTTATCCTAATAACCCAGCACCGAACGATATATAACCAAATATTCATATACATCAGTTTCAACCCTTGCACCATACGGTCATATCATAGAAATCTAGGGCACTGATCATTATCAACAGCTAGTATCGAATAGTGTTCATACAACACTTGCTATAAATGGCTTTAGGCCAAAAAACGGTAACTAAATTCGAGACAATGATTCGTGTCAAAAAATAAAATAATAGTAAAAAAATAAAAATTGAGACAATGATTTCACGGTTCGGATCGCACTGAAGGTTGAAAATTTCAAACATAATTACAGTAGTAGTCGAGTTATAGCCATGGGCCGGCCTATCCATCTTTAGATCAGTCCGTTTAGAAATGGCCTGTTTTTAGTTCAATCAGTTTTCTGCATAATCTCTCATTCATTACTTGGCCCACACAAGGAGTCAAGGACCATGGGTGCCAAGCGTCATATTTGCAGACAGGTGCGAAATAACGAATCAAACCTTGTATTACAGAATGAGTTGTGTAGATGTCAATAGACTAGTAGTCACCCATGTCATATGAGCAAAAGCCCACCTTGCAACTTTCACGGGATGTCGTCATAATTTTGAATGTAATAAGAAAACGTATGTTATTATTATTGTTTTGAGGTTATATAGCGAGGGTTGAATTATATATGTGGTTATGCTATTATTGTTTTGTAACAAGGGTAGAAATTATGTTACTGTTAGATTGCTACCAGGACTGATTGCTACATGTAGTTTGTGTCCGGCATACATACTCTATTTAGCTATTTTAATTTAATGAACAAATACAAAACAATGCAAAATGTCTGAAATTTGTAAAATTAAAGGGGTCATATAACATAATGAAAAAAAAAGTTAAAAATTATTTGTCTATATAAGAAAAAAAAGGTTGATTAAACTCTAAAAAGGTTGTGGAAGCCTCTTAGTCAAGTGGTCGACTAAATGTTAATTAATGCTTCTACACTATGAGATCTGAGATTCGATTCTCAAAAGATGCGATTTCTGCAGGTTATTATGAAGGCAAGCTTATAAGGAAATTTTCAGCATGATACAAGGAAAGTCATTCGTGGTGATTCCGGGCTGCGTGAAAACTCTAGCAATTCACAGGAAAAAAACATTGACCTACCCAGCTATGTAAATCCAGATTTTACGACATTTCAAACTAAAGAAAAAATCCAGATGTATATGTTTTGGATTAATCAATATAAATTCATTTAGTAACTCATAAACTCAAACCGGTCGACCGGCTAATCCCGATCTCACGTCATTAAGTATCATTTCACAAGTCAATACCTAAAGATCCAAACCAAACCAAACCAACTAAACCAGTTTTTTAAAAAAAGATCCAAACCAGTCATTGTTGCAACATTTTTTTAACGAAAATCGTCGGAAAAAAGGTAATAAAAAAACATTTACAAAGAAAAAACAATATCCACTAGTTCTTCGTTTTGGATTTTAGCCCATGATAGTTCATGACTGAAACCCGAAAGATGGAGATTGCTTCCACTTCTTAATTAGTGGACACATAATAGTAAACTAAGAGTAAGAAGAAAACAAAGAGAGCTCACGGGCTCAATATATGCATAATGCATCCATCGAATTTATAATTGCTCCTAAGGGACCATTCAGCTCTGTGACACGCAACACACCGTGACAGATATCTATGATGACACAGATTGTAATTAAAGTTCTTTGGATTTTAATTATTTTTCTAAATATTTTTAATTAATAAATTAATTAGTTTTAGATGTTAAACATAACCAATCTCTATTAATTCCCTAGCATCTTCTGACTCCACAAGCAATAAGCATCGTATCTGTACGACTGTAACTTAACTCAGATATATAACGATGACACTGAAAAATAATAATAGTTTTTTTATATTGACCAAAAAAATAGTAGTTTTCTTTATCACCATTAACTATGATATTTGTTTTTATTACAAAGATTCAATTAACTTAATACGAATAAATCAAGATTCTGATGTCAACAAAAACAAACATATCAAGATCCTATATATAGGTTTTAAAACTTAAGAAATTGATGGTGACAGTATCTATGGTCACGGCACGAAACATTCCTCATTGATCGATTAAGACATTCACTCTATATGTATTTATTCATCTAATAAACGGCAGTTGCATACTAAAATCGGAACCTCAACGTCGCGTTTACACCCTTAAACATTCTTATCATTATTTTGATTTTTTTTGTCGGTGAGAGTTAGATCTATTAGTTGACTTAACTCTTTACAAACTAAGTACGAAACAACTCAATTCTACATGTCAATAGTTGTTTATCTTAAATAAATTACAAAAAAATATTATTATTATTATTATTAGATATCTATTCGCGCATCTAGTATTGGATAATGTTTTACGTGACTTAGAGAATATCGAATATTTAGTTGTTATTCTGAAACAAATAATAAAATACTATGAAAATTTCTCATCCGAATTGCATGTGGGTTTAGACCATACGTGATCTGGAATCTTTCAACTTTATAAAATGTAATGGTGACTGATCTCCCGAAAAGACTAAACAAAACAAAAACACACCTCTTTTGTTCTCCACTTCCTTCCTTCCTAGTCCTATGTCAATGTGACGACCAAAAGAGATCTTATCACTTACTCAAATGAGAATAGAGGAATATTAAAACTTACGCTCAATTATCTCCTTCACTAGATTCTTCATTCACGAGAAAGAGCCGTATTTTTGTACTGTTCGATCACTTAGATCTTCTATATGACCAACATATGGACAATTTTGAATATGTTCATTATTAAAGCCATCACCTTTTAGCTTCAAAATGCTGCACACGACTAAACGCGATAAATTTACTTCTTGGCATATAACCACACTAGAGCTTGTCATTTTATTCACCGTTTGTAGCTTTATTTTCATCAGACAAAAGATCACTGTTCTCAAAAGTTTCCAAGAGTTATCGAATAAATCACAGGATATATAGTTATGTATATCATTTGTAAATAGTGTATTTAATGCACTTAATGCCTTTGCATGAAGACAGTGATAATAAGGACGCAACATTTTAAAGACCGATCGAGACGTCAGGGCCACCCGACCACAGTTTGAGACAGAGTGTCTTCTAAGATATTTTCTTGTACCCGCGGCCCGATATAACTGGCCCTCTTTAAATAAGTTATAATTTCCCTAATTTTTTAAAAAAGGTATAATTAACGAGTTAATTTGTTTTAACGAGTTAATTTGATAAAGTGCAAAGTTTTTCTTGTAGTTTTAAAATTGCAATTTTTTTTCGATTAGATGCTATATAAATTCCCCCAAAGTGATAGCCTTAATTCTTTCTATTCGTTTATCATTGGAATTAAAATATATATATATATATATATATATATATATATATATTTCAATCGTTTTATTTTTTGGAAAACTGACACATGTATCCTTAGGTTTGTTATTGTCCACAATGTAGTGTGGTTTTTGGATAGAGAAGCCATTTGTTAGATAACTTTGTAATACTTTTCTTTCTTCCTTTTTTCTTTTGATAAATAAATGAAAAGTTTCTTGTAATGTAAGACCCATGCACTAAGAATAAAACTTAATCAAATGATCCATGCACTAAGAATAAAACTTATTCAAAAGATCCATGCACTAGAGATAAAACTTTTTCTGTTGAGGCTTATACATCAAAGGATCCGACATGGTATATCCGACAACTGATTATTTCTATTTTATTGTGACGAACGAATTTCATATTTCGTTATGTGCATAGGTGTAGATTATTATTTTGATGTGAATTATTTCAGATTTCAAAATAAGATTTCCATGATTTACCATTTCTTACAGTAAGTAACCCATAATTTGTTTAATTGTTGGCATTCTAATGCTTTGGTAAACAGCTTTATATTTTATATTGAATTGGTATATTAAATTAAGTATATTCTAGAATAACTTCGATGTCATTGCCACAATTTTCAGAAATGATTTCTGTTGTGAATATCTTTGCTTGAATCAAAATACAACTGGTTAAATATTCTCTAATATACTAACACGCAATTATTATTTTTTTCTAATAATTAACGATAAGATAAAGGGTAATGATAAAGTATATATAGACCATAAAAAACTCGTATTTGAGACTTCTCTTAAAAACTAAAATGAAAATAATTTTTTTTTGTTGAAATTTAAACTGATTTAATTATGATGATGAGGCTTTACAAAATGTCATTGTTTCCTATTGGTGAGTTTTCCCTGTTCTAAGTGATGACTGAGAGGATCTGACCAAAAGGATCAAACTTTTGAGAGGATTTGATACTCAAAAGGAACAAACCGAATGAATATTTTTTTGTATAGCTTGTCTACAAATGTGAACCCATAATATCACTTAAAACTGAATGCATAACATAATAAATAAATGCTTTTATTAATTCATAAAATCATAATAGAACCAATACATCAATATCCCCACCCCAATATAAGAGTAATTAACAGGAAATAATGAAACTCTGAACTTCAAGAATCTCACGGATCACACAGACAGAGACATAATATATTAGACTCCAATGAACACCATAAGAAGAAGAATAGAATAAGAACTCACAAATATAAAAAGGCACAATAAATAAGAGTACAGTATATAGAATCACCTTGCCTGTCCAAAACAAGAAGATAAATATACACATAAGTGTGTTTAAATTATATATGAATATGGTTGATTAGCACTGGAAGCCGGGAGGAACTTGTTTGCTGCAAACATTAAGGAGCAGACTTAGAGAGATTGGGAGGTTCAAGTTGATTCCAAGAACGTTAGCCTTAAGGGCGGTGCAGAGACAAACGGCTGCTTCAACATCAGCGAGTCCTTGGATGAGGCTGCAGCATGGCTCGACCGGTGGCTTGCCGAGAGTCAAGTCGAGGAGGCCGTTAAGCACATTGGCGCAGACACCGAGCTTGAGAGTGTCTTTGGGACACTTGTTCATGCCAGAGCTAGGGCTTGGGGTTGGTTTAGGTTTAGGAGTTGGTTTTGGCTTGGGAGAGGGGCAACCACCACCGCACGGAGTGCAGCTACCGCATGCGGAGATAGTTGTGAAGAAAAGGAGATTGAGAGCCAGGAAAAGGGCTATGGAGCTTGAAGCCATTTTTTGCTTAGAAGATACTGTTCACTAGCTATGTTGTGGGTGAATTGAGTGTGGAGAATATGAAGGGGATTGAGGTATGTTTTATAGTGGTTCAAGCCTTCAAGGAAAGCCCTAGAGCGTCCGTAAAATTATTATGAAAATATTTTATTATAAAATTGTGAATGATTGATTACAATTAATTATCGTGTTTTTAATGGTTGCCATTCAAAAAGAAAAAATGTACCTCAACAAAGAATTTTAAGATTTACAAAACATCAATAAAAAATATTGAAATTGCGTATTACCCATCGTTACGGGCTGGGATGGTGAAATGAAAAGACCAAGTAATTATAATACGTTAAACACATTTGTAAACGGAGTATACATAATTATTTATGCGGATGATCACAAAGTTTACAATAAACTACAAAACTCAAATTTATTTTTCAATATCCATTTTCTCCAAAAACCTCAAATTTTCATGTCAATTGATCACAGAGTTTTCTATATTCCCCATTCATTAAATTTCCATGTCAATTGATCACAAATTTTCCTATACTGTGACAATTGTCTTGAAAACGGAATCTTTGACGAATATCTTTTCTTCTCGATGGATATAGTCTAGCTTGGATTTCTGCCGTCGAACCTGACATGCTTTCCGATCTTATTCTTTTTTTTTTTGGGATAAATTCCCGATCTTATTCTTAATTCATCAATTTCAAAAACATGCTGCTGAAAATAGCGTGGCTTTTCGAATCAGGTTTTGGGCCTGGATTCGGTTTAGGATTTGATAACCGACAAGCCAAACTCCGGCATTGTCTGATTTATTTTTAGTTTTTTTTTTTCATTTTTAAGAGTTTTTTACAAAAAAATAAAAATAATTAAGAATAACTTAAATAATAAATTTAAAGCCATGCATTACTTTTAAACGGAAAATAAATAAACAGCTTCGTTATATATTTTGAAGATGCACACTAAAAAACTAATTTGAGGGTTTTTGTGTTAATATTTTTTTATTTAAAGGTTAGTTGCACAAAAAAAAATTTATTTTAAGGTTTACATTGTGAGTGAAATATTTTATAGATTTAACGGATTATTGGGTGTCATTCTAAGGTTATTTAATACAAATTTTCCTATAGATATATTATAATGCATGATTGCCATAGAAAAACCATGTGACAATGACAATGCTGGTTCTCCTCTGCCCTTCACAAACAAATGTAAAACAAGATAAGATCGATCATGAGAGTACAACGAGGCGCCTTACAGTACACATATATACCAAAGACACCTTCATCTACAGCATGATTTTTGTATATATAGATTACTTGATATCAAGTAGTCGATAAAGACTCGAGCGAAGACTAATTCAACAGTCGATTTTGTTTATTAATTTTTTATATATAACGAAGTATAAATAGAAGATACTAACAAGCAATAGATTCAACGAGATAAGCAATTACATTTAGGAAATCAAATAAACTAGAACATGCAAAACTATGAGAACTATAACAATGTAAATATTAAAATAGTCTACGATAGTTAATATTTAGTTTTGGTCAATTAAACGAGAGTTTATATTTAGTTTTGGTCAAAAAAAAAGAGAGTTAATATTTAGTATTACTCGACTCTCACTGGCAATCTAAGTGATTAGCTACAAAAGGAATAGGTCCGTTAAACTCATAAATTCTCATAACTTTAATTCTCGTTCACTACAAAAAAAACATCATAATACATCATTTATTTTATTTATTTGTATTATTTATAACTGATGTAAAAGAATTTTACATCATTTTTTTTCTGAAAGTGGTGATGCAAATACTTTATATCAGTTCATTAATAACTGATGTAAATATTTTAAATATTTACATCAATTAGAATAATTGATATTAATATATGTCAATTGTTTTAAGTGATATTAAATTTTACATCAGTTATTATAAATGATATTAATATTTGTATCAATTATAAATAATTGATGTTAAAAATGCTATTTTGGTATAAATTTTAATTTATTTTAAAAATTTATATCAAAACCCTTTTGTTTTTTTTATTAATATAAATATATTTTGTGAACTCTCATACAATAATTAACTAGAATTATTATTAAAAATATTTTTTTTATATCGAAGATTTTGGTTGAAGTTAATAAAATCATACGATTATTAACAATGATGAGTTTATTTTATAGTAGAGCAATTCTCTCCTCTCAAGTTCTCCTAACCGATGTGGGACAGATAAGTTTTGACCAAATTAAATTAAATATATTAATTGTTTAATTCAGTTCTTTGTTGGCATCACTTTTTAATTGCTACAAAATTTGCATTATTTTGTTCAAGTGATGCTAATATATACATCAATTATCTAATGATATAAAATTTGGTTTTGTATCAATATTGTTCAAGTGATGTGATTTAAAATAAATTAGTATCAGTTTTATGCAATCGATGCCATATAAACTAATAATTGTTGACTTAAGCTTGAAGTTAACATTCTAGAAGCAAGCTTATATGTTTCCTATTAGAATAAGGAATATCTTAGGAGTTATCTAAGGATTTGTTAGGAGTTATCTAAAAAGGAAATCATGTTTCTATTAGGAAAAGGAAATAAGTTATTATATAAGGAGATGTCAAAGTTGTGACATAACTTATGAGTTTGTGTTTGAGAGCTTAAGTTTTGAGTTATTTTCTTAAGCTAATAAAGAGAGTTATTCTTTGTTATTGAGTTCTTAGCAAACTTTGATTTCTATAATTGGTATCAGAGCTTAAAGGGATCGATCTAAGAGAAGAAGTTTGATCACGAAGATTCTGAAATACCAAACTATGGGAGATCTTGTTCCAAATTCGAACCCACGACCTAAAGAACCAAGCACTTCCACCATTCAATGTTCGATGCTGAATTCTACGAATTATACGGTATGGGGCATAAGAATGAGGAGTCTACTTAGGGTTCACAAGGTTTGGGACATAGTAGAAACCGAGACAACAGATACCGAAAAGAACGACGTAGCCATGGCATTGATTTTTCAATCCATACCTGAAACCCTAGTTTTACAAGTCGGTGAGCTGAATACTGCAAAGAAGGTGTGGGAGGCCATTAAAACAAGACACATGGGAGCTGAACGGGTGAAAGAAGCTCGGCTGCAGACATTAATGTCAGAATTGGATCGGCTTAAGATGAAAGACATTGAGACAATTGATGACTTCAGCAGCAAGTTATCAGAAATTTCATCCAAATCAGCTGCCTTAGGAAATACCATCGAAGATTCGAAGTTGGTCAAGAAATTCCTTAGCAGCCTCCCTCGCAAGAAATACATTCATATCATTGCCTCGCTTGAACAAGTGTTGGATCTTAACACAACAAGCTTTGAAGATATAATCGGACGTTTGAAAGCATACGAGGAACGCATCCACGAGGAAGAAGATGCTCAAGAAGATCAGAGCAAATTGATGTATGCGAATACAGATACCCAATCCACTAATGATTCCAATGGCGAATATAGAAGCAGAAGTCGAGGAGGACGCTTCTATGGCAGAGGAAGAGGAAGGGGAAGAAACATTGGACCGAGAGATATGTCCAAAATAACTTGCTACCGTTGTGACAAGATGGGTCACTTTGCCTCTAACTGTCCAGATCGATTGCTTAAACTACAAGAAGCACAGGAAGATGACAACACAGATACTCAAGACGCAGACAAGCTAATGATGCATGAAATCGTGTATCTGAATGAAGGAAAGGTTGTGCCGAGTAACAATGAAACGAGCACCAACAATGAAAACATGTGGTACCTTGACAATGGAGCTAGCAACCACATGACAGGGGATCGACGATACTTTGCACAACTTGATAGCTCTGTAACTGGAAAAGTACGGTTTGGCGATGATTCCAGGATTGATATTAGAGGGAAAGGAACGATTGAGTTCACAGATAGGAACGTCGAACCAAGAAAGATGACTGATGTTTATTACATCCCAAACCTGAAGTCCAATATCATTAGTCTTGGACAAGCTACCGAATCAGGATGTGAAGTAAAGATGAAAGGGGAACACTTGATAATGCAGGATCGAGATGGAAAATTACTAGCCAAGGCGAAAAGATCAAGAAACCGGTTATACAAAGTGCACATGGAACTCAAGAATGACGAGTGTCTGCATTCGACAATTGCAAGTAGCTCAAGCAGATGGCATGAGAGGCTGGGTCATGTGAATGTCGACACAATCAAAACCATGATACAGAAGGAGCTGGTATCAGGAATCCCAAGTATAGCCATCGAAAAACATCTCTGCGAGTCTTGCTTACTTGGAAAGCAAACGAGACATGTGTTCCCACAAGCGACTCTGTTTCGAGCAAACAGGATTCTCGAGTTAGTTCACGGTGACCTTTGTGGTCCCATAACACCATCAACAGCTGCAGGAAACAGATATATATTTGTCCTAATCGATGACTATTCCAGGTATATGTGGACAATATTATTAAAGGAGAAAAGCGATGCCTTTGAAAAGTTCAAGAAATTCAAGAACTTAGTGGAACAAGACTCAGGATCAAAGATCCAAACTTTTCGTACTGACAGAGGTGGTGAGTTTATATCAATAGAGTTCAACTCGTTTTGTGACAACTCGGGGATAAAACGCCACCTTACAGCTCCATATTCGCCTCAACAAAATGGAGTTGTTGAGAGACGTAATAGGACATTAATGGAGATGACGAGAAGCATTATGAAACATAGATCTGTTCCGAATTTTCTGTGGGGAAAAGCAGTGAGGCATTCGACATATCTTCTCAACAGGATATCAACAAGGGCCCTAAAGGACAAGACTCCGTATGAAATGTTTCGTGAAAGAAAACCTAACATCAGCCACCTGCGAATCTTCGGATGTATCGGATATGCAAAAGTAGAAGGACCGCATCTGAAAAAGCTAGATGATCGATCGAGGATACTGGTTCATCTAGGGACAGAACCGGGATCAAAAGCATACCGACTACTTGATCCAAAATCCAGAAAGGTGGTAGTAAGTAGAGATGTTATTTTCGATGAAGAAAAGGGATGGAATTGGAGTCATACTAACTCAGAGAAAACGAGTCAGGTGACTTCAAGATCAGCCTTGGAAGCTTCAGAAATCATGGAATCCAGCAAACAGAGGATGAGGCTGTCGAAACAGAGCATGAAGGAACAGAGACAGGGCAGGATGAAGACTTCGAACACAATAATGAAGAAGAAGATGTGTACGATACAAATGAGATCGGAACAGAGAATGAAGAGGTTCAACCTGTTCTAAGAAGGTCAACGCGACCTAGGACAAAACTGAAGCATCTTGAAGATTTCATAATGTTGTGCGAAGAAGAAGGAGAGATGCTCCTGTTGTGTTTAAATAACGAACCAAGAAATTTTGCTGAAGCAAAGGAGTCAAAAGAATGGATAAGCGTGTGTGAAGATGAGGTACGATCCATTACAAAGAATCACACATGGGATCTCACCGATTTACCTCAGGGAGCAAAAGCGATTGGCCTAAAATGGGTATTTAAGGTCAAAAGGAATTCAGATGGAAGTATTAACAAGTACAAAGCGCGTTTGGTCGCTAAAGGCTATGTGCAGAGGTACGGGATCGACTTTGATGAAGTTTTTGCACCTGTTGCACGAATAGAGACGATCAGACTCCTTATCAACTTAGCAGCATCATATGGTTGGGAAATACATCATCTGGATGTTAAAACTGCGTTTCTTCATGGCGAGTTAAAAGAAACTGTCTATGTTACACAACCAGAGGGTTTCGAAGTAAAGGGGAGAGAAGACAAAGTATATAAGCTCAACAAAGCTTTATATGGGTTAAGACAAGCACCAAGAGCCTGGAACCATAAATTGAATCAGGTTCTCAAGGAGTTGCAGTTCGTAAAATGCTCCAAGGAACCCTCGGTATATCGAAGATTGATAAATGGAAATCTTCTTCTTGTCGCAGTCTATGTAGACGACTTGTTTGTTACGGGAACAAAAAGAGAGAACATCTACGAATTCAAGGAACAGATGGTGTCCAAGTTTGAAATGAGTGATCTTGGTAAATTGACATACTACCTTGGGATAGAAGTGTGTCAAAGCAAAGAAGGGATAACATTGAATCAAAGGCGTTATGCACTAAAAATTCTAGAAGAAGCTGGAATGGAAAATTGCAACATGACTCATACGCCAATGGATTCAGGACTCAAGCTATCAAGGTCTGAAGAAGAGAAGGATATCGACGCCACAAGTTACCGAAAGAATGTGGGATGTCTTCGATACTTACTTCACACAAGACCAGATTTGGCTTATTGTCTAGGAGTCTTAAGTAGATACATGCAGAGACCTAAAGTGTCTCATGGAGCAGCAATGAAGCATTGTCTAAGGTATCTACAAGGAACAACTACTTTTGGATTGACCTTCAAACGTTCGAACTCGGAAACACCAAGGCTCACAGGTTTTAGTGATAGTAGCTACAATGTGGACCCTGACGATGGCAAAAGCACAACCGGTCATATCTTCTATCTTGGAGATAGTCCGATCTCTTGGTGCTCACAAAAACAAGAAACTGTAGCTCTATCATCATGTGAAGCCGAGTTTATGGCTGGCACAGAAGCTGCAAGACAAGCAATATGGCTACAAGATCTGCTCAGTGAAATCACCGGTGCATCAAGTCAGAAAGTTCTCATTCGGATAGACAATCAGTCCGCCATTGCTCTTACAAGGAATCCAGTCTTCCATGGGCGAAGTAAGCACATTCACACAAGGTATCATTTTATAAGAGAATGTGTTGAAAATGGGCAAGTAGAGGTCGAACACATTCCAGGTAATGAGCAAAAGGCAGACATATTGACTAAGGCACTAGGGAGGATCAAGTTCAAAGAGATGAGAGATCTCATGGGAGTTCAGAGTGTGCTTGATGAAGACTTCAAGCTTAAAGGGGAGAATGTTGACTTAAGCTTGAAGTTAACATTCTAGAAGCAAGCTTATATGTTTCCTATTAGAATAAGGAATATCTTAGGAGTTATCTAAGGATTTGTTAGGAGTTATCTAAAAAGGAAAGCATGTTTCTATTAGGAAAAGGAAATAAATTATTATATAAAGAGATGTCAAAGTTGTGACATAACTTATGAGTTTGTGTTTGAGAGCTTAAGTTTTGAGTTATTTTCTTAAGCTAATAAAGAGAGTTATTCTTTGTTATTGAGTTCTTAGCAAACTTTGATTTCTATAATAATAACATCATTTGTATTAACTGATGTTAATACTGTATAATTTATGTCACTTGTAAATAAATGACTCTAATTAGTATCAATTATTTTTCTGATATAATTTATTTGATGTTATCAACACTTTTTTTGTGGTGGTTGATTGGACTAATTTTACTACATTAGAGTTGTATGCATTAGCATTTCATCAAGCATTTTTATTGCATGGATTACTTTGGATTCTAAAACTAGGTGACCACCATTAATCCGAAACATTCTATAAGTAAATCACTAAAAACAATTCTAAAGAATCATAAATCAAGCATAATTCCACGAGTTTCTCATGCATGATGTATCTTATATCCACGTTGGGTAGCTACTCACACATCATAACTATAAAAACAAACAATAAGAAATGTTTAGACATGATGCATGAAGAATCTTCACTAAATAGAATGAGTGATCTTCATCATCATCCGCAAAGATTCGTTAAACCAACACAGCGAGGATTTAGGGAAAATAAAAGCTAAAAGAAAAACAGAAGTAGTGTTTAAATGCTAAAATGAGTCTAAAATACAAAAGTTTCTGAACCAGTTAAGGTTGAATTTTTATTTTTATTTTTATTTTATAAAGGAACTCAGTCAAAAAGTAGCTATTTTATCAAAGACTTCGAGAGACTGGTTTCACTTTAAAAATTATAATTATTTAATTAATAGTTTTTTTTTCCAGTTCAGTGTACCCACTTGCTCGTCAGTGCCTATGTAGCTATCATATCGATCTACCAGACGCCAATTTAAAAAAAAAAAAAAAAAAAAAAACTGTGAAGCCAAAACATTCTCACTATTAAAGACATACTCAAAGTCCGACCAAAAAACATAAAACTAGAAGATGTTCTGAAGAGGCGAATTTATTATTGTAAATATTTCAATATTAGTGGTAGTTTTACCCCGTATATATAGCATATACTTTTCATCGCTATATCGTTTTTAGCATATGCATTACGATAATTTTTTGGCCAGAAAAAATAAAATAAAAATCACAATTAGAAACTGTACCTTTAAAAAAAACTACAACTTGGTCTTCAGCCCCCACACATGATTTTAATTATTGTGCATAAGGAAATTTTATATTTTATTATTTCTTAAAACATATTATTTTTGTTCACTTCACGGGTTTGCATAAGAATTCTAAATCGCCCATTGGTTCTTCCTGTGATCCACACAACAACAAAATATTGATATTAAAGTATGCTTATCCTGGTAATGGCCGGATCTGTAATTTTTTTTTTTATATAAGGAACAATATCGGTTATTCGATATTTATTTCGACAGGTATAACTTTTTCTGCATATAATAGGGCAGTGTAAAACAATTTCAACTACGTAACTCGCCAGAAATTTAAGCATATTATTTGTCAGCAAGTCTAATAGAAAACAAAAAATAGATGATAAAAACATGGTTCGTGAAGTAATTTTCAGATCTTTACGTGATCTACTAAAAATTGATAAAATATGTGCCAGCGAAAACGAGCTAGTTATTGTAAAACAATACATTTGATCATCTAAAATTTTAGAAGATAAGTATTTTGAAATTTTGAAAAGACAGAAAATGGTAGTTATCATGAGATTTTGGTATTACTACTAGCCATCATACATATAGAAAATGAGGCATTACAACAATTTCCATATAAAAAATATTATTGCAACGTCTTGTTGAAACGAAAGAATATGATTTCACCGCATTATGTATAATATCGACAATGTTTAGAGTTTCAATTGTAGATGCGCACACACTGACACACAAACAAGTTCAAGTACGTTCATTATTAGTAATTAATAAAATATAACGGAAACAAGCTTATTACATACGTACTACGATTAATTCTATTATTATCTCCTAATTAATCGAAAAGCGCATCTATAAGAAATATCAACTTGGTAATTAATATTAGCACCTCCGCAGTAATTTTCTTAATACACGAATCTTTGTGGCTCACGTCGGAGTTCACTCGCTTGCGCCTATATAAGCCTTAATTGTCGGTCACACTTATTCCCAAAGCTAGTCACACTGTTAATCAAATCTGTTTAGGGTTTAGTAGCTTAGAGATCAATGGAATCCTACAGATCTTTTCATGCAGTATTCTTCCTATCTCTTAATCTCATGTTTTTTGCGTATGTAAGTGGCTGCAACACTTGCTTGCCACCTAAGCCAATCCCAAACCCTAACCCTAATCCTATCAGCAATCCTACAAAGCATAGCTGCCCAAGAGACGCCCTAAAACTAGGAGTTTGCGCCAAAATACTAGACGGTGCGGTCGGAACAGTCATCGGGAATCCACCAGACACGCCTTGCTGCTCAGTTCTTCAAGGGCTGGTCGATCTTGAAGCTGCCGTTTGTCTTTGTACCGCCATCAAAGCTAACATTCTGGGGATTAACATCGATATTCCTATCTCCTTGAGTTTGCTTATCAATACTTGCGGCAAAAAGCTTCCCTCTGATTTCATTTGCGCCTAATGAGTATTAGGATCCATGGATAGATAGATCGAGAAGTTCGATTTGTTTGTGTTTTTTATTGCTTCTGTTTGTTTCGTCGGTCCTCGTCTAATTCAATCAGCAAGTATTCTTGTTTAAGTCGTTTCCTACTTTGGTTGATGTAAGATTTTATCTGTTTAAGAAGAAGAAATAAGTCATGCGATTTGTTCACTGTTCAAATGTGTTGAGGGCGTGCAACTAACTATATTCAGATAGTTTGGTTTTCCGAGTAAAACTTAATTCTATTTTGCCAATATAAATGATGGGATACACTAGAAATATCAAGTTGGATTCGCCATGATACCCAATTTGTATTTTCTACTATGATTCCGATTTCAATCTTTCACCCTAGATGTTTTAAATTGACAAGAATAATCGATTCAGGATCTTGACTAATCAGATCACAACGGGTTATGAAGATTAATGAACCGGTTGCTAATATTCTTGCGCCGGCTATTATGTATAGAGTATATTTGTAGATTATAGCGAATATTATCTCTCTTTTGTTGAGATCGAATTAGTATGTCCAAAGCAGAAGCATACATGATACTTTTTACATTAACAATCAAAGTATATAATGGAGATTAAAATTATTGCAACTTGGTATAAAAAATAGGAAATGGGAACCCGTGACACGACCCATCTGCGTATGCCACCACCTAAAGAAGTAAAAGATAACTAAAATAATTTGTACGTAACGTGCATGGCTAGATCTTTTACCCCTTGGTCCCTTGTTGAATTTATCGATAAATAAAAAGTTGAGTTAAATTTTAAAAGCCTAAAATGGTGGTAATGCAAGTTGCAAATTCAATTTTTTTTTTTTTAAAAAAAAGAAAATTGCATATTCATATAAATCCAAGATCTACAGACTAGCTATACAGTTCTAACCTTACAACTTTGTTTTCTTTATAGTGTCGATCATACTACTTTCGAAGAAAACCCACGTTATGAGTGAAATTTTAAAAGAAAATTATGTGACTATTAAAACACTTTTTATTGAATTGCATAAGAAATAAAGAGATACGAGCCCCAAACAGGCTATACATGTATGTATTTAATGGGGAAGGGCAATACATGTCTACACCAGAACACAAGACAACTCGAACTTAACAATGAACATAATATGATATCGATGGCAAACTTCAACCTGGCCATCACAGTGAAGAGATGAAGATAAAGAGTCGCGACGTCCTCCACAGACTTCAGGAGCTACTTTGTTTGTATCGTCGTATCGATCCACCCTAGAGAAGTGTGCGCAGATCACATGTTCGAAATTATATCATTTACTGGTTTGTAGTTTTTATTTTAATCCTTATATTTTTGAATAGTTACCTATCATTATAAATTATCTTCAATCAAGATTCCACCTTCACTTGGCGAGAACAAAAAAACAAGAAGCCCAAATTCAATCACCGTAAGAACTCGAAGATTCGACCCATCGATAAATATTGGGCCCATAGTTAACTACCGTATCAGCTAGATTGATGTGGCTCATCAATAAGAGCGTGTAGTCAATTTTATCAAAACAACTCAAAACTTCTGACAGAAACTGCAAATCAAATCTGAGATGCGAAAACTCGATCGAGAGTTAAACTTGATTCATTAAAAGATTAAGAAACTGCCATTGCCATAGGATATCTTAAATATGAATTCCAACGATAATGTAATAAAAATAATATATGTATTTATATTTATCAAGTTCATGTTTCATTGACGACATTGATTTTCTTGAGCGTCATTGTGAAGCTAATATTTCAACGGCATTGAAATATTTATGTATTTATAGAAACTTTAATTAATTTTATTACGTTGAAATGTCTATGTAATGTGAGCTTCAAGCTAGTGACTCTTGGACAACTCCTCGAAGCGCAAATGGAGATGCGCGACGCGGAAACTTGGGATTTCAATGAAGATTTGACTCACAGTTTTGATTTATTTCAACGCTAATACATGGTGAATAGTTTCCGAATGTTAAATGTTCAAATAATGTTCTTTATTATATTATTTTCTCGAATAAATTATTTATTATTAGAGTGTACATTTCAGATCTGCTAAGAATAAGGTAAACGTTCAATATGGACAATCATACGTATTTCTAGATACCATATCCTACACGTTTTTACTAAAATCAGGAAATAATATAATAAACAAAATGATACACAACTATACATATATAACTATGTAAATATCTTGTAAGCTTTTAACTCATTATATATATATATATATATATTAATTGTATATTGGTTCAATGGTTAGGTGTACATTTTTTCCACAATTCAACATTTTGATCAAAAATATTTTCTAAACCAAGTAATTTCTAAATATAGTTATATTATTGCCATTCGATGATTCAAATGAAGTTGACTGAGTTAGTATATGGTAGCTAGTGGAGTGCATGTGTTCCTGTGAAGTGAGAAGCTCGGGTTGTGTAATTTCAAGTTGATCATTGGAAAAATCACTAGCCGTTCCTTTTTCGCCTACGTAGGATTTTTGTAGGTAATCTGACAACTTATACTGGTAACTTTGTAAGTCCCGATTACTTCAAGCTCAAAACAGTTTTTTTTTGTGTAACTTAATCAAACAGTTGTATACTTCATACTTGTATTCTATATATTATGGAGAGGACAGAGAGAGAAGGTTAAATAAAAATGTTGACGTGTAATTGTAAGTTTAAGTTAGAAGTAAAAGGAATTCACCATCAACTTGCATTAACGTTTAAAATTAAAAAGAAATTGATGAAGTATGAACATATTGTAATTTTGAATGCAAAAGCAAAATGTTCGCAAATAAACAAAGAAACGAACGGAGATAATAGTTGGGTGGGCAACTTGATCTTGATTTCCATGAAAAGATTTGACATTATTCAGGTGTCTTTTCTGGAAAAAATTAGCAAAACTAAAATTGCCTATGTTTTAGGTTGAACAAGTCTCCCTCCTACTTTTATTGGTTAGTGAATACTTAATACTTTTCATTGATTTTTCGCACATGGGTGTCTTTCAATTACATTTGCAAGGTGAACATTAAAATATATTTTAAAAAGTCTGTGAGTAATTGTCAATGGTTTTTTACTTTCTTGTTTTTATGTATATATACGAATGCAGGTATTTGTGTTTGTATATATCGATAAACTATAACCAAGACGAGACAATATGATCCATCAAATTCTGTAATATGTTTTTAGCAACATAAACCTTAAGAAAAAAAGGGAAAAATAATTTTTTCAAATACCCACGACGTGGAAACTTCATTGCAAGCAAGTCCATGTCTCACTTTTTGACGTGGGCTATAAGTCACATCTAACGCAGAGATTTTGAGTAACAAATATATCAGTCTCAAAATATTTAAGATATAACTATTCATACAGCTAAATTCTTTTTAAAAAAACAACCAGTTACAAAATTTGTAGAAATTCAGTTCCACTTAAAAGTATAGGTTGGGCAGCTTAAAAATAATTAAACGTCTATAAATAATATAACCAACATACAAAATAACAGTATCTAAAAGTCGTGAGTTCGCGACCTTGATCAATTAGTAGCTTCTCAACCACTAAGTTGTGTAGGTTGGTTTATATGGACACATTTTCGTTTAACTGCATGCTTTAAAGCATAAGCATGTTTCTATTTTTGAACAGCAAAGCGAAAGCATCCTTCCATCTAATTAGTGAACCTTTATGATATTTAATTTCAAAAATATTTGACAACGAAATAAATAATCTATTGTTAGTCGTCTTTTATATTTCGCCTATTTAGATATCATCTCTTTTACAGTATGTAATTCTTAATGCTGATGTATTATTTTGGAAAAATACTTTCAAATTGAGGAGAGACAGAATAGTTTGCCTAGTTAGCTAATTTTCTCACCAAAAAAAAACATGTATGTATAAGCTTTGCATAGTCACAACATAGGCAATAATTAGTTTTGAAGAGGGTAAGAATCTGTAAGATCTAACTTTTAAAAATTTAAACAATAAAAAGTTCAAAAGGATCTCTTTTGGCAGTTTCCTGCCTGGTGATATCTGGACACCAATAGAGAATCTTCTATACCAGTTAAGGTGTCATTTGCTTACCTTTTTTCATAAGCAGCCCCAAAATTAAGGCATTTTGTCCGTCCATAAATCAGATGATCTTATAAGAAAAACTTCAAATTTCACCAGTCTAATACATTTTCTATACTACTAGTTTCCAAATTCAAGATAAAAAGAAAATCATAACAATATTATATTTATAATATAATTATATTTTATAACACATTAATAAGAGACTAGACATACCGTTAATTACCAATATATAGCTGGAATAATGCCAGAATGCCTGTAGATTTTAGAATGTTTTTTTTTTCTTAATTCCATTTTTCTTAGAAATCTGTACGTGATTTTAGGCCGATCGACTCTACTTCACCTTATACGAAATAGGAAACTCAAAAACTCCATTTGGAGGCCAAAATAATTTCATCAGCTTCATCATAATTATTGTAAAGAAGCACACAAAAACATATTTCTTATTATTATTAAGTCAACCATTCGGAGTGGCATTACCGAATTTTAAATCCTGTAATGTGAGTCATGTGACCATGTCGACATCAATAATAACTTATTCATGTTCTTACTTCTTATAGCTTATCGAAAAGCAAAAACTTCTAATAAACTATCACATTTAAACTGCTATTTCAATCTTATATATGCTAACATATGAATTAAGTTAGAGAAACTGAAATGTTGTTGAATGAAGACTTTTTAACAAAACAAAAAAAAAACTGAAATGTTGTTGAAATATTAGAAATCTTCTGTATATATGTCTATTAAGAGATCGAAATTTCATTTCCAAAAATGACAAATTTGTTTTGTTTCGTTTTAGGACATTGTAAACGTTTATACAAACGAGTGAAACGACCCCGACTAATTATAAGTTGCCTTTGCTTAACTAACATTAGGTACAATTATAATTAGTAATTATATGTCTTTTGAGAGCATCAAAAAGCCCACGTTATGAATTGTTTGGTTCATTTCCAAAAAGCACGACGTACTTACCAATATCATTTTTATTTTGCAGTGATGTAAGGCATCTTTCACTTTCGATTCCCCTCTTCACGTTATCTGCTCGTACTATTTCTTTATCTTATAGTTTGCCTTTCATATATTTTATAAATATATACAAATGTCGTGATTAAAACTTGAAAACAGATACCATATTCCTTTTTATCCCGTTTGCAAAAATAAGTTGGGACTTTACCGTGATTGATGAATGCAACTTTGTACATATATATATGCATAGCCATATATGTGTTCACTAGTTTTGATATGTACAATTGCGTGTTCACTAGGTTTCAACAAACCGTTGCAATATTCGAATGTGAACATGAAAACGGATCGGATACCATATTCACGAAATTCTGCGGAGTAGAAACACTACAAACAGATTTTTCTAAGGTTCATCAACTATTCCTAAGTTACATAGTAAACAAATTCCTAAGTTACTCAAACCATATACAATTGTTAATTTAGTGGATTTATCCGGTCCGGACAAACTTTTATTTTAGCCGTTTTTACAAAACATAGATATGTCATATAATCACTCAATGATCTTCACAAAAAAATTTTTTTCCGCAAACTCAAAGGACTGTAAGCATTTATATCGAACCTCAGTAAATGTGACAGCTCCTCTTCTACTCTTTTGTCAATGGTTTTACGGTTTTGTCACCAAAAGTCCAAAAAAAATAATCAAATTTTTCGTTATATAGGATTTGACCTTTTTAATATTTGCTTGTGCCGCCCATCGGTCATCATCTAGTTAATGATGAGTTAGTTATATATTTCTTCGTTTTAAATATTGAGTCCGACCAGAGACACCCAAGTTATTGAATAACTCAACTGTGGTTACTTTAATCGGATGAGTGCAATGAATTTGATTAGTAACCTTCTACGGTGTGATACAAGGTATATATAACTTTAAAAGTTCCAATCACAAAAACAGTACTCAAAATGTTATCAAAAGTGTTACATTCAACTTTTTATATTGTTTTTTTTATATATTAAAAGTATGACTTACATCTTTTAACTATTTTATAACCATTTACAATTCTTTCTAATAACCTAAAAACCTTGTATCGCTCTAGGTTACTGATCATGATATTATTATATTGGATTTTGAAACCGATACTATCTTCGTGATTGGTAGACCACAGGTGAGCTATTTCAATACTTCAAATGTAATTAATTATTAAATTTACTAGTTAGATAAATTGTCAATTATAATTGTGAGATTTGAGTTGACTTGTGGTTTGCAAAGGCACGACAAATGTTTTCATTTTAATTGTGTAAACAAATTTGTAAAGTTCTCAAAATAAAATATATATGCAATTTTTTGCAGTAGAATCTCTTAAAATCCTTACGCCAACCTGGTTAAAATCACTTTCACAACTGCCCGTGAAACTATTGTGAATTTCGTTTGTATATATATGCAAATGTCTACAATGATTTAGTGGGGGAGGTTGTTGGTTAAAAATTTCAATCATAATGTTTTGTTTATCTTATTATCTATATAATTAAGTTTCTTTTTACTCAAATCACATCGTTCGAAATGCTTGATTAATTCGATTTCTCGCCTTCTAGAGTTGGACTTATTGAAAAACAAAAGTAATGATTTATCTATAAAAGCAAAAAAAAATTTGACGTCAGGCAGATAAGATTAGTATTGTTTCACCGTTTTGTGACAAGTGGATGTTTTCATTTCCATCCAATTTGATGTTTCTCCTAAACACGTTGTTAACTAATTTCATACTGATGAAATCAAGACGCCCAAACCGATAATTCTAACATAATCCTCTGTATGATAAGAAGAAAACAAATATATATTTACTATATTGTTTAACATTCTATTATTGAACAAGTTGTCATTCCAATGTTTGGTCAACCATGGCCTTTGGGATCCTCCGAAGGATTCATGTCCAATTCATTATATAATTCGATACTCTTTTCTTCATGATTCAATCAATCCGTCTAAAAAATTGAATCTGTATTTTCTTCTTCCCTCGTCACCTGCTGGAATATAAATATCATATAGTTATTATTAAATTATTAAGTTAGTCAATGTTACACTTACACATCAAACCCTACAGCTTAATTTAATTGAATCTGTCAAGTTCACAATTTTTTTTGTACCAACTCAAAATAAGAACCTTATTTAACTTTACCCTCGAAGTTGCAGGTTCGAATAAAAAGTGTTGGTAATTTGCGAATCCACACATCTGTATTCAGAAACGATACTTCACTTTGTGAACAACGATTCATTTTGGAAAAATTTGAGTCTTTTTCTTCCAAATCTACGTCTTTTTCCTAAAGAAAAATGATTTACTTCTTTAGCAGTAATATCAAAAGTTATTTTAGAACCAAAAGAGATTATGAACCTAAAACTGAGAACACATCACATAATAGTTATACAAATAAACAACTTTAGTTAATTGAGTTATTTTAAATATATGACATTGAGTTATTTTAAATATAAAGAAAATTTAAAACCGAAAACCACAAATTAAATTATCATTTTTAAAATATATTAGTTTCCACAGTTAGAATAAAGTATATTATCTTATCTAAATTGAAAATATTTTTAATGGTTTTTTGTTTTCTAATAACATCAAAAAAGGTTTACATGCACTGTGTATCGCCATTTTGTTACATTTTGTTTGTTCAATTCTAAAAAAGATTCATCCTTCTCCTGTATACTGAGTTATACATCTGTTATGAATTGTCTCTATTAATATAGAAATTAAAAAAAAAATTGATAATTTTACTTTCTTCGATTGTTTCGATTTTTTGAAGTAATCCGAATAAAATATAAAATTGATTTGAAAAATCGATAATTAATATAGTAACTATGCAGTACATAAATGATTTTTTGAATCATTTATCGTGACAAGTAAAACTAAGCAAAAGTTATGGTTGTTCGTGTTATATGGATTCATCTTCTTGAAATGACCGAGTCAACGCTGCGGGAGAGGGGAGATTCTCTGGTGGTCCCAGTCCCACTACTCTCACGTGCCAATAAAATCAGCAATGGAGCAACTGATTTTGGGATGCTTAACTATTAAATATTATTAAATTCAATAAACGCTTATGGGTCTCAAATAAGCATCGCTTCTTCATTTTAATTACTTTTTTCATTTTTTTTTTGGTTAAACATCGATGCAAAATGGGCTAAATATCACCATTGCTGATACTCTGAAATATACGTATAAGCAAAATAAAGCTAGCTCCGCCCAAAAATTATGATCCATCCATTTTCATCTTTATTTTCCCTTTTTGAATTTAGGGATTATCTTATACGAGTAGTAATGTATTTCTCTTTATTAAAATAAATTTAGGTTTGCCACTCGTTCTCCTCTTCTTTTTGGATGAGACTCCTCGTTGTCACCTTTGTTCGCTCTTCCGCAATCTTTGGATGTGTGTACACATAATCGATTGTCGAGGATATTACCGTAAATATAGCAATTTTATGAAACTACCAACGATAAATAAAGAGTTTTTTTTTCGGGTTCGAAATTTCAGTATCTCATCGATTTGATCATTTGGAAAGAGATGTCATGAGAAGGAGGTTACTCTAAATTTTCTAAATTTTCATATGAAATGATATAAATTCATTAATCAGTTTTATAAACTAATTCAAAAAGTATGTTTTAAGTATTATTCGTATAGTTTCTTGTATTTTCATGAAGATTGACTTGTTTTCATTTTTGAGACTTCGATCCGACTGATCCACTAAACTAGGTAACATACTTTCTCTTACAAATTTTTAGATGATTTAATTATTTTATTTTTTGGTTCTAAAATATGTGTCATTTTAAGATGTGAAAACTCCGTTGTTTCTTCTTCTTTATACTCCTATTCTCTCAAGATAGAAAGAGAACCATTGAAATTGCAAGGCTACAAATTAAAAGAACCAAAACTATGTAGTTCATGAAAGTCATGTGACTATTATAAGACACTTTAGATTAAAAAATATTTCATTTTAATTATCATTAAATGAAAAGTAAGATCATAATCCTATTCCAGCATGACTCATTTTAGTGGCGTCTAAGAAGCATACATTTTGAGCCGTTAATTTTCAAGCTAGACTTTCCCATTAACACAAAAGAAGAAAGTTGGTTCATTAATGTAATCATACCAAATCTACAAATCTCTAGATTCAATTTTGTAACAAATACCTAAGTTAACTTTTGTTGACTTTCCTTTATATATATTATATATATATATATATATGCGTGTGTGATTTGATAGATTTTTCGTACGATTTAATAGTATTCTCAAATGGTATTTGAAAAAGTTATAATTTGAGATGTAGAAATGTTTTACGAAAGTTCTTTGCATGCCATTTTTGTTGATATTTGGATTAGAGTGTATTTAGTATTTACATGTGAAAGTGAAAAAAACTTGCACACGACTCTCTATTTAGAACAACCAAAGAAGATTTTCAATAAAATGATGTTTTAAACAAAACAACAGATAGAAAATATATAGTAATCTTATACTCTGGAATGCAATGCATGTATATTTTTATATGAATTTTTAACTACGCTTTACTCTTTAGTATCCAGTATGATTCATTGGTAAACTCTACTACCAAAATTATAAAAATAAAAAATAATTAAAAAATGTAAAACCATAATATAATATTCTAATTTTTTAAAGAAGAAAAAAATCCAAGATCTAAAAAGATTTTTTTAAGGTTCCCGAAAAATAAATGTTTGTTATGTGCTATGGAACAACAAAATGGGCCTACAAGTAGAGCTCGATATCTAAGCAAACGATAAACAAAAAGGATGAAGAAGAAAAAAATAGCCTTGCGTCGACAATAACGAAAATGCATTGTAATGCCTCAATCAATTATGTTGAATTATTTTCCAGGGAAACATAATAATAGCTCATGATGGTGGGTTAAATTGATGCGTTTGATGCCATCGAGTCATCACTGACAAAATGACCAATTACTTTTAAATCTAAAGTTCAAACTCACAGTTCCAAAGTCAGAGGAAGTGGTAATATTTAGCTTTGGTCGCTCTATCTCTCTCTCTCTCTCTCTCTCTCTCTCTTCTCTTTCTATATATATATATATATATATTCTATTTTTATAATTATTTCACCAATCAAGCAACACTCATCAGAGTCACACATCTGTCACTTTTTTCTTCATCTTTTAATTTCTATGTATAAAGAACTATAAATCAAATAAATTAAAACTTTCTGTCTGAGCAAGTTTCCCAGTATAAATAGGTGTACCAAGACTCCAAGGATGTACACATTTGATATCACAAAAGAAAACCAAAAGCTCTCAAACAAAACAGCCTTTTTTCTTTGCTTGTGATTTACGAAACAACCAGTGTCCCCAGAAGAACAAAAAACCCAAAAAAGAAACTGCAAAAGAAATCTTTCATCCATCTTCAAGATATGTCTCTTCCTGAAACTAAATCTCAAACCCTTCTAGATGCTTGGGACTTCCAAGGCCGCCCCGCCGACCGCTTCAAAACCGGCGGATGGGCTAGTGCTGCCATGATTCTCTGTAAGTTTCATCACATTATTAAAGTTCTGGAGAAAAATCCATCGACAAATTAATATGCAGAGGAAAATTAAATTGAACATATTCTTCAAAAAAAATACCTGAACATTCATGCCGTTTAATAAATTATAAGTTCATTTAAAATGGGGTTGAGTTATTCTCTTTTTGTGTATGATTTGTATTTTCCATTTTCCCTAAGGTATCTAACTTTTATTTTAATAACTATGTGAAGGTATTGAGGCGGTGGAGAGGCTGACGACGTTAGGCATCGGCGTTAATCTAGTGACGTATTTGACCGGAACTATGCATTTAGGCAATGCAACCGCGGCGAATACCGTTACCAACTTCCTTGGAACTTCTTTCATGCTCTGTCTCCTCGGTGGCTTCATCGCTGACACCTTTCTCGGCAGGTTTGTGTTTAATATTTGTTATAGAAATTCACTATATACCTGTATAATTTAAAGAAAATCGTTTCATTTTCTTACTCATTTTAATTGAGTTAGTTAATTTTTTTTTCATATAGGTACCTAACGATTGCTATATTCGCCGCAATCCAAGCAACGGTAAGGACCTTACAAGTCCCTTTCGTCTTACCATAAATTATAGCCAAGAAAATGAAAAAATTATAAATGTTGACTAGACGATCAAAATAGTAAACGACATAAGTTTTTATTTTTGTTTTATTTTTCCGAAAAATAAATATTTATGTAATGACCATGATTATTATAGGGTGTTTCGATCTTAACTCTCTCAACGATCATACCGGGACTTAGACCACCAAGATGCAACCCAACGACGTCGTCTCATTGCGTGCAAGCGAGTGGAATACAGCTGACGGTCCTATACCTAGCCTTATACCTCACCGCTCTAGGAACCGGAGGCGTGAAGGCAAGCGTCTCCGGTTTTGGATCTGACCAATTCGATGAGACCGAACCGAAAGAACGGTCACAAATGACATATTTCTTCAACCGTTTCTTCTTTTGCATCAACGTTGGCTCTCTTTGTGCCGTGACGGTCCTTGTCTACATACAAGACGATGTTGGACGTAAATGGGGATATGGCCTTTGCGCGTTTTCAATCGTGCTTGCACTAAGCGTTTTCTTGGCCGGTACAAATCGCTACCGTTTCAAGAAGTTGATCGGTAGCCCGATGACGCAAGTTGCTGCGGTTATTGTGGCGGCGTGGAGGAATAGACGGCTTGAGTTGCCGGCGGATCCGTCGTATCTCTACGACTTGGACGATGTTATTGCGGCGGAAGGTTCGATGAAGAGTAAACAAAAGCTGCCGCATACCAAACAATTCCGGTACGATTTCTATTCACTAGTTAACTCTTATTTTTTCATTAAAATTTAAACAGATTACTACGAGAAACAAATCCCACGTACGATTCATGAAGCTTAAAATACTGTTTTAAAAATTGACAATTTAATATTATATAAAATGGTTAATTTCAAAATAATTGAGGTGTAGGGTTAATTGAATGCGAGATAGTATTAATAATCTTGAGAAATGTAAAATTAAAAGTTGGGCTGTGTGGGTGGGAAACTGGGAATGGGATGTATAACTCAAAAGGCTCGCGTCCTTTAATTATAGGGGGACCACAGATATTTTCATTATATGCCTACTTGGCATTAGAAGCCAACTAAAGGGAGTCGAATAATTTCCTTTGTCTCTCTTGTTATGAGAAAAAAACATTACTATCATAATAATTATATTATTTTTATTACTCGACCATACAACGAAACTGGTCCAGGATGTAAACTCTACAGCTAATTACAATATTTTTGGTTTTTTTTTCTTCTTATAGTTGTATATGTGTGTGTGTTCTTACGTTAGCTAGCACGTCAAGTTCAATATACACATAAATATGTAAGAAAGGAAGAGAATTTACTCTTAAACCAAAAAAATAGAAGAGAAGTTACTCCGAAAGATTTGATATAGTCAGATTAAAATAAATATAGATAGTTAGGAATATGCAAGTTGGTAATACTGTATTCCATCTTTAGTTTTTACCTATGTAAATGAAAAATCTTAGAAAATTTTACACCCTCTGTTGGATTATTTGGTTTTTACAAAAAGAGAGTAGCTTTAGCCACAAGTTGCGGTAAATCAAATGTTTCCGATATTTCAAAAAGGTTCACTTTATTATATTATAATTATTATTATTATTAATCAACAGATTCGCCTGAATTTAATAACTTAAATATATATACACCTGACTCGTGAAATTTTCTCCCCCCCCCCCTAAGTACAATATCTTCTCTTTTTTATTCCCAACCTTAAGTACAGTATCTTCTGTGCATCGATCCCTATGCATGCCTAAATAGACACACAAGAATGAAGAATCCAAAGGAATCAAATTACTTTTATAATTCCAGATTTATAAAAAGACTATTTACCATCTCTATATATTACTAAAAAAATAGGAAGACAGTTGTGTTGACGTATTGTGAAACGATATTGTTTCGTGTATTAACACCTACACTACTTTACACCTCCACCGGGCCAGACCCAAAATTAGGCTAAAGAGCCCTACTGTCACATGCACGGCACGTGTTTTGCGTGATCCTTGCGTCATTCAATTTGTCTATTTTTGGCCTTTTTGGTTATTTCTACGTTAATGGGAGTCAGGAGACTATTGAAATAACTTTCACTTTTTATACCTTTCCCCCTGTTTCTTGCCATGTGTAAAGGGTATATCATCTTGAATGATTCCACGTAACTATCTCCACATCATGTTTTTCTTTTTCTTTTTGTTTTTTTGTTTTTGTTTTATCTCCACATCACGTTGATTCGATGCTTAGGCTACATTCCAAAAAGAGGATATGTTAATAACTAGGGACATTTCACATATGTATCTATTTCAATTTCAACAAGCCAACTCTTTGTAAGAAACACACAAAAGATATTGAACTAGACCTATCTTTGATAAAAAAAAAAAAAGACTTTTTCTTCCATATTAATAATCTACATTTTGTTTGTTAACTGGTTAACTTTAATATATTCTAATTATTCCTGATATCATTTCTGATGCTGCAGTTCGTTGGATAAGGCAGCAATAAAGGACCAAGAAACGGCAATGACCCAAAACGTATTCAACAAATGGACACTTTCAACACTAACCGATGTTGAGGAAGTGAAACAAATCGTACGGATGTTACCAATTTGGGCAACATGCATCCTCTTTTGGACCGTCCATGCTCAATTAACGACATTATCGGTTGCGCAATCTGAGACTATGGACCGTCACATCGGGAGCTTTGAGATCCCTCCAGCCGCAATGGCCGTCTTCTATGTCGGTGGCCTCCTCCTAACCACCGCCCTCTACGACCGCGTCGCTATTCCCCTATGCAAAAAGCTATTCAACTACCCTCAAGGTCTAAGACCACTTCAACGCATTGGTTTAGGGCTCGTATTCGCATCCATGGCTATGGCTGTGGCTGCTTTGGTAGAGATCAAACGTCTTAGAACCGCACATTCACATGGTCCAACGGTGAAAACGCTTCCTCTAGGGTTTTATCTACTCATCCCACAATACCTTATTGTTGGTATAGGGGAGGCGTTGATCTACACAGGACAGTTGGATTTCTTCTTGAGAGAGTGTCCTAAAGGTATGAAAACGATGAGCACGGGTTTGTTGTTAAGCACATTGGCGTTAGGGTTTTTCTTCAGCTCGGTTCTCGTGACGATCGTGGAGAAATTCACCGGGAAAACTCATCCGTGGATCGCAAACGATCTCAACAAGGGCCGTCTTTACAATTTCTATTGGCTTGTGGCCGTACTTGTTGCCTTGAACTTCCTCATTTTCCTCGTTTTCTCCAAGTGGTACGTTTACAAGGACAAGAGACTAGCTGAGGTCGGGATTGAGTTGGATGATGAGCTGGATATTCCCATGGGTCATGCATGATCATGATGATGATGATGAATACTGTGTCTATGTGGATATGTATGAATTTGATTTTGAATTTTGTGGTATATTTTCTGATGATTTTCTCAGTTACCTCTTCCTCTTGTTTCCGAGTCGACAAATAATGGACCGACCGATAAGGGATAAAGGTTAAAGTTTCCTCATTTGGGTCTGTATACAAGCAGAAATTGTAAAAATTCTACGATTTAATCAACGCAGTTGACGTCTTTTTGTCTAAATTTTCCATATTACGAAAACAGAATATTTCAAGTTATTATTTTTTTCGTATAATTATATTAATGACCTGATTCTGAGGATCTGTAGGATCGAATGGTCCCCCAGTTACTATTTGTCAAGTGATTGAATTATTAGGGAACTATAATCCAAATATAATAAAATGATCATTAGTTGTAAACAAAAAAAAATCATGTCCCATAAGATCACACTAGCTAATTTGAATTAACTATGTGCTGATGCCTGATTGGATGAAGAATCATCGGTGTCCCATACGATCACAACGTGTTATGCGAAGAGATCGAGATAAATACAGTATTGTAATAATTATTTTTTCGACATATGTATAATTCAATTTATTCATATGCAACATAATAGTACGAGCTATGTTTTTTACAGATATTATTTTAATGTTTTTAGAGCAAAAAAAGAAGTAAAATTATATTTTCTTTAATAAAGAGTAAGCATTTATAGCAAATTTTTTTTACTCCCTCTATTTCATAGATTTCATTTTTTTTTTAAAAAAAGTGTCATTCTGCATTTTCAATGTAACTTTTTACTCTTATTTCCTGTTTTACCCCTCATTTAAAGATAATAGTCTTTGTAATTAAATGTTATAAAAGTATATTAATTAGGGGTATATTTATATATTTTATTAATTTCTTAATCTATGTGAAATGTGTCAAAATGACACTTATTATGAAACAGAGGGAATAAAAAAACCATTTTCATTCAATAACTAGATTTTTCCCCTAACATCGCCTAAAAATATCAAAAATCAATATCTCTCTTTTCTTTTCTTGTTTTATCAGTTTATTTTTGTGATGAGCTAGACAGATTAAATTCCGTTATTATTAATGAATTTGTTTTGCAATTGAACTGGGGTTTGAATTTGATGTCCCTAAAAGATAAACCATTCATGCATTTGTACTAAAGTTATAGAAGATGAGCTAAATGTATGGAGTTCTGTTTAGCAATTTCTCTAATATGCTTGCGATATAAAACAGTAAGGAATGTTCAGTGCACGTTTGTTTGTCTAACTGTTGTCTCCCAACTCTTATCTAGTTTTCAGATACAAAATGATCAATTTAATATTATAAATTTTCAAATATCCCCCCCCCCTCCTCTGGCCCTCTCAACCCCAATCATGTAGCTTTAAATTCTGACTTTGGACATATATGATAACTCCGGGCATGGACACTATATAGATCAATTATATATCCATTCCTGCATATGGACATTAATCAAACCCCATCGATTTCTGAACTAAAATATAATAATTTAACGATATGCTTCTGATATTTCTTTCAAAATCCGCTGTTTTAAATTGAGCTAAAATAAAGTCTATAGGTCGTGAGAGGTATAATCTATCTATTCTAACATAATTAGCTCAACTAGTTTCATTTTATAGTTTTTAGTTAGGTCAAAAAATTACAAATAACCTTTTCTTTTCTCATTCCGTGTATCTATAGTATAGAATATGAGATATCTACTTTATTCAGATCATTTTTTATAATCTCTTTTGACATATATTTTTTCTTCTTTTTCTTGTTAATATTATCCGAGTCAATAAGATTGGTTTGACCCAAAATTCGCATTACCAAAAGGTCCAAAGCAAATATCAATTGGCTGCGGTATACAGTAGAACCTCTATAAATTAATACTCGATAAATTAATAATCACTATAAATTAATAAATTTTCAGGTCCTGAGTCGGGTCAATGTAAAAATTCATCAAATTCGATAAGAAATAAGATAATAATTTGTTTGAAACTCCTATGTAAATCTATGGTCCCAACATAAACATAAATTAATAATTATATAAATTTTGTATATATATATATATAAGATACAATATACTAAAATATGATTAATTTGTTGTTTGTTATTATTTAAGGTTTGAAATTTTATTAAAAAGCATATCTTTACTTATTTACATTAATAGCTTTTAATGTTATTTTTTTTTATCTTTATTCAAAATTTGTGAAAAAAATTTAGATGTGATAGTTGATTTTCTTATGTATAACTGTTTCAAAATATAATATGTTATTGTCTTCAATTTTAATATAAATATTAAGGATACTAACCATAATTTTTATTAATTTTGTACTAATGAATATTTATATTCTTACATAGATAATTCAGCTTACAATTAACAAATAGAAATAACTATCCTATTGCAATTGCTATGATTAGTAATCATAATTTAAGTTTGTGCATGTTATTTTGTAAGCATATAAGTTTAAATTCTTAAATTTAATATCAATTAAAATAAATTTTAAGAAGAAAATAGAAGAAAAAACAATTTTTTCTATAAATTTTATTAATTTATTGATAAATTAATATTATAATAAATTAATAAAATAACACGGTCTCGATATTATTAATTTATAGAAGTTTTACGTCTTAATTCTGAAAACAAATTAAGAAATATGTTCAACATATATTCCTATTCTGCGATATATTATTATTATAACATATGATTTATGTAATGATTGGCAAAAAGCAATAATGTTAGACTTTTGGATCTGGAAATTACATGACCCAATCACGGACCAGTAATCATGAACTTTTGGTCTAAAGAACCGTAGTTCAATTTAAATGTGTCTTTCTTAGAAAAGACAGGAAAGGAAACTTTTTCTATTTAAGAGGTTATCTTTTAATTGGTCTGTAATGAACTCAATTATTAACGAGTAGATTCCTCTTTTGGCATCTATTTTCATTTTTATTTATCTGTTTTCATGTTGGTTCGTTAATATATTTCCAGGTTATTTTTTTTAACCTTTATATCTCCTGCTTTCACAAATAGACCTGAATATATGAACACAATAATATATTTTTATTGGGTTCCTTTTGCGATAAAACGCGATGAATTAACAGGTAACACTATTATGTAATTTTGTGGAAGAAAAAAATGAGTCGCTCACAGCACACAAAATTATACATGAAGACATGCTAAGAAAATTTTAAACCCAAAGTGGCAGAACCGATTCAACACGGTCGGTTACAACATTTAACTAACTTGGAAACTCAAACAGAGACTAATCAACATTGATGTGAAGATGGGAAGTCCATAACGATAATTTTAGGCATCTAAATCGAAATGGGCCACGGCCCATGAATGATCAGTTGATGTAATGATGTTGGATTACGAACTGTATAGGTTCCAAGATTCCGACATCAGAGAACACATTTCAGTTTATCCCCCAAACAAATCAGTAGCAACTTAAGTAACATTCTGAGAGAGAAGAGAATGAGAAACTGAAGTCATCGGCTCACTACCTTTGTCCTCTAACCATAATCAATGTCAAAAGTCAAAAAAGAAAAGAAAGAATTGAACAACATAAGACTGTTAAAGATTACATAATGAAGGATTTGTGTGAAAAAATCCGAAACAGAGGAAGATATTAAAAAATCATTCATTTTTCCGCCTTCCTTTACCAACATACCTCTGTGACGCTGAACGTTTATTTCTCGGGTTTGCTCCGAATTTGACATCTTTCGTCTTCCCCTGCATCTTCTTGTACTCTCTAGATCTCAAAACCGCTTCTAAGATATTAAGGTCTTCGCGGATCTCGTGCCTAGAGAGTGAACTTAAGCTCGGGAGTATCTCTTTCTGGAAGTTTTTCATTCTCCTCCCTCTTCTAAGCTTGAGTCCAATCTCTTTGTTGTTATCTCTCGTGATGTTATTAAGCTCATCCAGAGCCATTGATGAGACACAGAAGTCTTCTTCGGTGTTGGTTTCGCTTATTCCTAATGTGTGTAGCTCATATGAATCGCAGGAGCAACATCTCGGCTCCGCGGCGTTACCCATCTCTGGTTTATCTGGAAAGTCTTGATCTTGAGATGAGCTGTTGGTTCTTGAAACGGGCTTTGATTGCAAGTCTTGATTTTGATACGAAACCGCTGATATGTGGACTAATGATTCAGCTGCCATCTGAATAATCTCAGAGAACTCTTCTTCCTCGTTACAACATCTGTTCTCCGGTAAGACTTCCGTGGCAGGAAACTCAAGCCGGGTACGGCAAGAAGGATCCAGTGCTCTTGGAGAGGAACCTCTTCTTGACTCGGTCCTCGAGTTGTTTTCCGTGGTGCAGCAAGAAGTATATGAAGCTGGAGATGCTGTACCTTCTTTTTCATGGATGTTTTGGCATTTAGGAGAGGAAAGTGGCGTAGGACCATCATCTATTCCGCTCTTCTCACAGCTCGTTTCTGTCTCTTCGATGTACGGACAGTTCAGATCTTGCAAGAAACAGTAATGACGCTCGGAAACAAGCTCATCAGCCGGGATACTGTTAAGATCAAATAAACCTGACTCCATATTAGTTGCTTTGTTACTATTATTCTCAACGAGAGATTGATCGGCCTTCACTATATCTGAGCTGATCCGATCAGTCAAGAACGACGGCTTTGTTTCACAGTCTCTCACGGTAACATAGCTAACAGAATCTGCTTGCTCTGTTGTGGGAGGTTCTTCAAGATCAATAACTATATTTGGGTTTCTCTTGCCACTCCAATTAGTGGCTGGTGCTTCTTTAGCCTTGTTAGCTTCAAACACTGAATGAAATCCCAAGTCTACGGTATTTCGGGAAGCACCAACTTTGCCAGAACCAAGTGTCTCAGGAAAGTTCTTATAAGCGTAGTAGTGATCTGCAGGAAGCTGAAGATTGATATCTTTCACTAGCAGCTTAGGGGAGTTTATAGTCGTATATCCATCACCGGACTTGGTGCCGCTCTCGCTTTTCACTGGATACACCTGAGATGATAATCTGATGAACAATCTATTCTAACAACAAACATGGGAAAGGAACAAAAGGTTCACAAGTTGGACTAAATTAGAATCTGAATAAGCTTTAATCTTTTACCTGTTTCCCAAACAGAGTGACCATATTGATTGGGTTCTTCTTAAAAGTCTCTTTATATGATACAACATGTTTCTGTGACAACACTTCTTCCTTGGACAAGCCGAAGAAATACATTGCGCCTTTGTCTGCTCTAACTCTTTTTATTCTATGGCCCGTCCCTATCAAATGGGAACAACGCAGATAAAAATGGCAAAATCAGCTGATCAATAACTAAAATCAAACCCGTTAAAAGGATCAACATGAACATTCTAGCACAACGAGAAACCAACAAGAATATTGGCAACTAGAGCTTACCCAGAACATCCATGGAAGCTCATTCTATAACTTAAATGTTTGAATCAAGAACAAGATCAGCGAGCAGAACAACAACAGCAGCAATGTACATAATTGGACAGCTTAATCAAATGAAAGGAATCAATATCAGAATTCTGATTCTGTTCCTATGTAATCCGATTTCCGATAATCTAAAAAACCTCTGCAAAACCCTCATAATATTAGGCCCATTGATGAGAATAAACCTACATATTGATCATCCACACAAAAAAAAACCTTCCATAAACGATTTACAAGAATATAAATTTCAGTATTTACCTAAACATGCAAATAAGTGATGCTATTATGAAAGATTCCATAAACGCTTTACAAGATTTTCCAGAAAAGGAAGGACTATAGCACATATACATATATTCATTACGCACATTTACATAGATATAATACAAAGTAAGTATATAAATTTTCCTAAAATCATCAACTTTCAACAGTTAGAGCAATAAAGGGAAACGGAAAAGCATCAACTTCATGACGAACAAAAACATATCGTACTTCAAGTTTAGATGTAAAGAAAAACCTATAAAAATAAGAATCTAATAATTCAATGAATTGTTTTTTTTTTTTGCTTAAAATAAAGAATTACCCAGAAAAAAAAAAGCTTGAAGCTTTCCAATGGTCAGATTGACGAGCAGATCTGGGAGACGGGAAAAAAAAAAAGAGAAAGGGAGAAGAAAATATCTCAAGAAGAAATGAGATCCATGGTCAGATTCCAATGGTAATTGTCTCCATCAATATAAGATAGATATACGTACAGATATATAACGTGTATCTGTAATTATCACATAAAAATAAATATAAAAAATAGGATCATGAGGAGCGAGAGGGAGAGAGAGAGGAGACTCTCTCAAAATCTCAGAAGGAGAGAGAGAGAGAGATAAAGGGGGTCGTAGTGGTTAGTGTGCAACATCATCTATCGTTTTCTGAATTTATATATTAGTAACTTTTTTTGTTTATTATTATTGACAAAGATTTTAGGAGTGTTTAGGATTCCTCGCTTTTTTCCTTTCTTCCTAATTATGATCGAATGGGGTTGTTTAGTCATTTAGTGACAACTGACGATAATAGTTCTTTCAAAAAGTAGAGAGAGAGCGTTAATATATATTTTTTTAATAAGAAAATTATTGATGAAAAACAAAGATTTTTAAGAAAAAAAATAAAAATAGAGCTTTGGTTGTTGCAGCTGTCGTCGTGTAGTGGAGGTTTTTGGTTGGGTTGAGGAAAAAGGACCAAACATAGTCTGCAGACAGTAGAGGCTTTGTAGCCCAGTTTCCAGCTTTTGCCATCTATAATACTTTATTGCAAATCCCCCCCCACAATTTATTGATATCTTCCTAACTCTTAAGTAAATATGAAATATACGAACGGTTTTTTTTTTTTGAAATTGGTAATGCTTATAATGTTTGAGAGAATTTTGGATGGGGGTCCTTCTCGGTTCTATGAAACATCGTTTCAAGCGTTACGTAAGGGATAGAATGAAGGGGAATTTTTTATTTTCTATAAATGAAACATTACTAGTCTTGGTTTAGGATTTTTTAGGAGTTGTTTTCAACGTATGCAAAAACTGTACCTGTCTTGGTTTCTACATCTTGTTTAATGTTTTTTTTTTTTTACTTTAGTAGTCTGTCTACCTATGTTGAGAAGTCTACACTTATAATCTTTGAGTAAATATCTGTAAATATATCATTTTAAATTAGCAAAGTTATTGCTTTAAATGTTTAGTATAGGAAAAAATGAAGAAATCATTCATTTGTTTCAGTAATATATATTTTTTGCATACCACGTAAAAATTAAAATGATACATACCACGTAAAATTATAATGATACATACCACGTAAAAGTTAAAATGATTAAAGTAAATAAAATCGTTACTTTGGAAAATATGAGAAACCAATTTCGACTGTATATACAATTTAGGTTTACCCTTATAGAAAGTAGTCAAATACTCCAAAACATTAAAACTTTATTTTTTATTTTGTTTGAAGTCACATACCCACAAGCCTTTGAAGTATATATACCCCCAAGTCAGGACTTTTTTTTTTTACAGCAACACAGAGCAGTCCACAAGTTTCTCTAACCAGTTCTTTTTTCGTTTCACATGTAAACATACCGTTTTTAATATTACTACAAGTATTTATACGAATAAAAAGAAAATGTTTTTAAACTTAAAGAATGAAACACAATTCAAAAGTAAAATAAATTAGAAGGATATTATTCTTTAATGGGATTTTCTGGCTGGTATTAGATATTTAGTTGAAAGAGAGAATATATTTGTTCATAATTATTTCAAAGAAACAAATATTCTTAACGTTTGACTAGGAAAAAAAAAAGTTGAGCTAGGATAGAGCCTGACAAGCTGACACGCTTATATTTCTCTTACACGTGTCAGAGACTCAGAGTGAGGTCGCACTATCTCACTTGTAGTACTACATGGTGAAATTTGGAAAGATTCCATAATATATGGTCCAGTTTGAAAACGATATACTGTATGTTTTTGTTTTTATTTGATTTTTTAATGTTTGTATAGTAGATACATCACTACCACACAATCTTCAAGGAAACGAATAGTAATTCTCTGATACTATGTCACCACCACATAACTCACTCAACTCCCGTCACGTGGCCGTTATCGGAGCCGGAGCCGCCGGACTCGTGGCGGCTCGAGAGCTCCGGCGTGAAGGTCACACAGTAACGGCTTTCGAGCGTCAGAAACAAGTAGGAGGACTCTGGGTATACACTCCAAGCGTCGAAAGAGACTTACTTAGCCTCGAACCGGATCGAACCATCGTCCACTCGAGCATCTACGAATCCCTCCGCACCAATCTCCCTCGAGAGTGTATGGGTTACAGGGACTTCCCGTTCGTGACCCGACCCGGAGATGAGTCCAGGGACCCGAGACGGTATCCGAATCACAGCGAAGTTATGATGTACCTGCAAGACTTTGCCAACGAGTTCGAGATTGAGGAGATGATCCTATTCGAGACGGAGGTTTTACGGGTTGAGCCGGCGGCGGTTGACAACCGTAAATGGAGAGTTCAGTTTAGGAACTCAAGAGGTGTCTCCGGCGAAGATATATTCGACGCAGTCGTTGTTTGTAATGGTCACTTCACTGAACCTCGTCTTGCTCATATTCCTGGTAAATATTTTCTGGTTAATTAAGATGTATACTAGTTTGCAATTAAGCTTTACTTGTTTTCTTCATTTGTGCAAGTGTTAAAAGTGATGTTAATTTGTTATTTATCTTGTTCTAGGGATAGATTTATGGCCAGGAAAGCAAATCCATAGCCACAATTATCGTGTTCCAGATCCATTCAAAGATCAGGTATACTTTCAAAATCAAGGAACCCTTTTAACTATTTAGTCCGTTATCCAGTTAAAATTATGAAATTTTTAAAAAAGAAAATGTTGTTTGGGATGTTTGTAGGTGGTGATAGTGATAGGAAATCAATCCAGTGGAAGAGACATTAGCAAGGACATAGCAACGTTAGCAAAAGAAGTCCATATTGCATCTAAATCCGGTGCAAACGGAAAGAAGAGTTCCCGTTATAGCAATCTACATATTCATCCAACGGTAACAAAAGAAGAAGAAAATAAAACCGAGGAAATAACCACAATCCTTATAATACATGATCATTTGATTCATTTTTCTCCACTTGATATATTTTGTAGATAGAACGTGCCAAAGAGGATGGTTCCGTCGTTTTCCAAGATGGGATAGTGGTATACGCCGATGCCATAGTGCATTGCACCGGTTACAAGTATTGCTTCCCGTTTCTTGAAACCAACGGTCACGTAACCGTCCAAGATAACCGTGTTGGACCACTCTACAAGCATGTCTTCCCGCCTGGGCTTGCCCCCGGGCTCTCCTTTATTGGTTTACCTACAATGGTTAGTGTTAAATGTTAGAAGGATATATGTAAGTAAGTTTCAAAAAATGTTAGGAAGCTATGAAATCTCGAATCTGTGGAAATGTAGGATGGAAGGTTTTGTTGTCATGCCAATGCTACACTATACATGAAACCTATAGAGACTGCAAAACTACTAAAACTTAGTAATCTTGGAAGTCTACATGATAGTATTATTTATCTGATTCGAATTGATATGTTAGTAATCTTTGAAATCTCCTAAAACTCAATAGACTTCGATCGAGTTCTTTTAGGGCTAATATATCACTTGGTTTGATATTTGTTCATAATCCAGGCGCTACAATTTATCATGTTTGAAATCCAAAGCAAATGGGTCGCTTCGGTTCTATCAGGTCGAGTTAAGCTTCCTTCAGAGGAAAAAATGATGGAAGATGTTATGGCTTTCTATGAGAAGCTTGAATCTTTGGATATTCCCAAGAGGTTTACGCACTTTCTAACGGATCCTCATTGGACTCCGATGTTTCAAAACCTTAAGCCGCATGAAGCGGTTTTGATCTCACAAAGTGACTACTTCAATTGGGTCGCAGAACAGTGTGGTTGTCCGTCTATTGAACACTGGAGGGAGAAACAATACAATATCGCCATCAAGAAAACTGGTGATACTTACCGTGATGATCAATGGGACGATCAACTTATCGAAGAAGCATACCGGGATTTTGCTAAATTCATCAAACCGACCACTATAGCTTTCTAAGTACAGTAAAACCTCTATAAATTAATACTCGATAAATTAATAATCAATATAAATTAATAAATTTCTTTGGTTTCGAGTTGGGACCAGTATAAAAATCCATCAAATTCGATAAGATAATAAGATAATAATTTTTTTGAAACTCCTATGTAAATATATGGTCCCAACAAACATATAAATTAATAATTATATAAATATATATATATATAATATTTTAAAATATGAATAATGTGTTTACTTTTACTTAAAGTTGAAAGTTTATTGGTGTTCATCTATTTGTTTATTACATCTCTATCTCTTATTGTTTTTTTCGATATTCATTCAAATTTGTGAAGAATTTTTGGTATAATAATTGGTTTTCTTACACGTAAATATCTGTAAATGTATTGTAATATTGTCTTTAATTTCATCTTTTTGATAATAGCCACGGTTTCTTATAAATTTTGAACTTCTAAACATGTATATTTTTAATAGACAAATTAATATTCTATTAAAAACTATTTTGTTATGATAACTATATTTATTAATCATAATTCTTATAAATTAATAATTATTAATTTATAGATAAATTAATATCACGATAAATTAATAAAATTTTATGGTCCCAACATTATTAATTTATAGAGGTTTTACTGTACCTACATTTCCGGCTTAACTGGATTTAACCAATGTCCCAACTTCACATAACACGTTGGTCTTCATTTCATTTTCCCATCCCACACTGTTTTTCCTTTTTTTTCCTAACTATATGAATTGTATTTGTGACAAAAATGCTTTCAAATTGGATGCTTTTTACGATTATAACAGATAATTTCTTCTTTTTTAACGGTACCAAATTTTGGTTCGATTTTAGACCGAATCGGTTTATCGAAATCGACGCTCTTATATAAACCAATGAGCACAGACCTTCACAGTCCCCCAAAACTTCTTCTTTCTTTGACCCAAAAAAGAAAAAAACAACTAAGGAAAATGGCACCAGCACGCAGCCGAATCAACTCACTGCACGTGGCGGTGATCGGAGCAGGAGCCGCCGGACTCGTAGCTGCAAGAGAGCTACGCCGAGAATCTCACTCCGTCGTGGTTTTTGAACGCGACACACAAGTCGGAGGTCTCTGGGTTTACACACCTCAAAGCGAAACCGACGAGCTGAGCCTCGATCCGAATCGGAGCATAGTCCACTCGAGCGTCTACGAATCGCTCCGCACCAACCTCCCACGAGAGTGCATGGGTTACAGAGACTTCCCTTTCGTGCCCCGACCCGAAGATGACGAATCCAGAGACCCGAGAAGGTATCCGAGTCATAAGGAAGTCCTCGCGTATCTTCAGGACTTCGCGAGAGAATTCAAACTCGAGGAGATGGTTCGATTTGAGACTGAAGTGGTTCGTGTTGAACCGGAAGGCCGGAAATGGAGGATCCGGTCTAGAAATTCCGATGGGATCTCCGGCGATGAGATCTTCGATTCCGTCGTCGTTTGCAATGGACACTATACAGAGCCTCGAGTTGCTCATGTTCCTGGTAAATGGATTCAGAATCAAAATTTCTTACCCGATCCAGAGATTTTGGTTTCGATGATTTTGAAGTAATTCATGTTTTGATTGATGAGAAATTGTTTGCATGATTATTTGGGTTGTAGGTATAGAATCATGGCCAGGCAAGCAGGTTCATAGCCACAATTACCGTGTTCCTGACCCATTTAAAGACCAGGTTCTTTCAGAATCTATGAACCTTTTATTGATAGTACTTAAAAAATCGATTTTTTTTTCTTTTTCGAAAACTATCTTTTTTATTATATACGAGGAAATATTTTATTATATTCTCTAGCTCTTATCTTATTTAGTTATTATACACTTATTCCGGTAGACCCAAAAAAAGAACTTTATCTTATCCGACTTTGTATAGTGATTTATATTTTCTTCAAGGGATGGGTGTGATTTAGAAAATGATTCACGTTGGTAACACTGTAAATCTTGCAAACTGAAATCTGTGGAATAGAATGATAGAATCATTAATCTGAAAAACCATGGAATAATGGAATCAGTGAGCTAAGAGAAAGTTGATTTATCAAAGTTATATTGAATAGTTCGGCTATATATAAACAATGTCTAATATCCAGATGATTTCGATGCTTTCGGTATTTACGGTATAATGTTATTTTTGTGTGTTTTGGGGAATAATTTGGGTTGGATAAAGGTCGAAGTTGAGTTTGAAATCTATAATACAATACAGAGATTCATTTATCTCACATTATTGGTTTAGAATACAATGCATAGATTCATCATTCATTTATCTCACTTTGAGTATGCTCTGTTTTTGGTTTTGTTGAAACTCTGTTTTCATTTGATTTTAAATAAAACTCCAGACGTTATTAAAAAAAAAAAATCTTTGCAAGGTGGTGGTAGTGATAGGAAATTTTGCGAGTGGATCCGATATCAGCAGGGACATAACGGGAGTGGCTAAAGAAGTCCATATCGCATCTAGGTCGAACCCATCCGAGACATATGAAAAACTTCCCGGATCCAACAATCTATGGCTTCACTCTATGGTAAAGGATAGATAGATATATCAGAGTGATATTTGATCATTGTAGATGTGTCACTTCTTAAACTTTTGCAGATAGAGAGCGCACAAGAAGATGGGTCGATTGTCTTCCAGAACGGTAAGGTTGTGCAAGCAGATACCATCGTGCATTGCACTGGTTACAAATATCACTTCCCGTTTCTCAACACCAATGGCTATATTACCGTTGAGGATAACTGTGTTGGACCGCTTTACAAACATGTGTTTCCTCCTGCGCATGCTCCCGGGCTTTCCTTCATCGGTTTACCTTGGATGGTTAAGTCTCTCATTCATTCATTCTACTTTCTTGGAGCTTCTTCGCTGGATTTTTCATCGCCTAATCAGATTTTTTTTTTTTTTTTTTTTTTTTTAGACATTGCAATTCTTTATGTTTGAGCTCCAGAGCAAGTGGGTGGCTGCAGTTTTGTCCGGTCGGGTCACGCTCCCATCAGAAGACAAAATGATGGAAGATGTTACAGCTTTCTATGCAAAGCGTGACGCTAATGGGCTTCCCAAGAGATACACGCATCGGCTTGGCGCGTCTCAGATTGAGTATCTCAACTGGATAGCCGAGCAGGTTGGTGCACCGCCTGTTGAACAATGGAGAGGTCAGGAAGTAGAAGGTGGCTATTTTAGACTTGCCACACAATCAGACACTTTTCGTGATAAGTGGGACGATGATCACCTCATCGTTGAGGCTTATGAGGATTTCGTGAGACAGAAGCTGATTAGTGTTCTCCCTTCTCAGTTATTGGAATCCGGAAGATGATGAATGACCTGTCTGTGTTGTTGTTCTGTGATGTGAACTCTTAATCATTTTAAATGTCATTTATATTGTAATGTTGGAACAAAACAATGTTTTTATACACAGATTGAATCAAGCCCTCTAAGCATGTTGTACATTTTCTTGTTGACGCCATCTCCTCAGCTCACTTTCCACAACGCTCTTTGCTGCCTCTGCAGATTCTGCTGACTTCTGAGCCAATTCCGTTGCGTGTTTCATCTCCTCTATCGCTTTCAAGGTAGCTCCTAATTTCTTATCAGCTTCGGTTTTTCTTGCGTTGATCTCTTCTAGCTCAGCTGCTATAGCTGCCAACTTGTTTTCGATTGCAGCCTCTGTTTCCCCTGCTCCTCGTTTCAAAGATTCAAACTCTTGTACTGTGATTTTAATCTTGGAACCAGACGACTCGTCATGTTTCTTGCTCTCTTGCTTCTGAGAGATCATCTTCATCTCCTCGCGGACTTTCTCCTCAGCAGATTTCGCCTCTTCGACTTCTCTTATAACAAGCTCTAGTCTCTTTTCAGCTTCCTCTGCAGCTATCATTGCAGCCTCGGTTTCTTTCTTCAAGCTCTCTATCTTTTTATTCATCTTCTCAGCTTCGTTTCTTGCTCCCACAGCTTCTGATTTCATTTGCTCGAGTTTCAAGCTCTCTTCCTTGAGAGCTTCCATCTTTTTCGTTTCCTCGATCTCTAATCTCTCTGCTTCTTTCTGCTCCAACTCTTCCCGTTCTCTCCTCATGTCTTCTAATTCCATCCTGAGAGAATTCACCAAGCTCCGGAGAGAGCATTCCTCATCAGCAGCCTCTTGTAGCCTCATCGTAGCGTCGTTAAGTTCGTTTGTAATAATTTTAACCGTGATCATTTCAGATTCATGAGCTTTCTTCATCTCTTCCCGTAAAACCTCAATCTCTGAAGTCGTCTCTACCAGTTTTGCCTCAAGGTCCCTTGAGAGCTCAGGCTCATATTCTTGCCTCAAAACAAGCAGTTTCTTCTCTGCTTCCTCAACGGCTGTCTTGTAACATTCTCGTAAATCGTCCTTTTCCTTCACAATATTTGCGTACTCCTGAAGATTCTGAGTGGCCGCTAGCTTGAGCTGATGAATCGCATCTTTCATATCCGAAATCTCCTTGGAAAGCTCGTTGACCTTAGCAGAGTTTACTTGGAGTGCACGCTTGGCTTCTGCAGCCTGGTTTAAGGCCGTGGCTTTGAAGTCCATAGCGGAATCAAAGCTCTGTCTGATTTTGTTGAGCTGCTGTTTTGCAGCGTCGAGTTCAATGGTCGTTGAGAGATATTGCTCTCTGGCAACGTCAAGCTCGTGGTGGTGAGGAGGAGAGCCATGAGACTTATCATGCTCAAGCTGTTCTTCGCGTTGTTGGACGGTTTCTTTGGTGTCAATAGCGGATTGCTTAGACTTGTTGACAGCTTCAAGCTTGTTGCTAAGATCCTCCATTGTCTTCTTTGCCTTTGAGAGATCGGAAAGAGCACGAGATCTCGTGCTCTCAGCGTTGTCCAGCTTTTGCTTGATCTTGTTGAATTCTTTGTTGGCTAGCATCAGCTGTGTTTCTTTGTCGCAAACGCTCTTGAAACATATAAAAAAAAAACGAAGAAAGGTATTAAGCTTTGTTTTTATCTAGCGTGCATGATGTATTTGTTGATTTCTTGGATTAATTTACCTCAGAGGAAAGTCGAGACCGCCTAGGAGTACTTCTTTGCCTTGAGACGGCAACTTCACCGAACAAACTCACCGCAGCTTTCACCGACTGGAACGGTGCTCTCGTGTCTATCTCTCCCACCTCCGTCGTCCTCGGAGATTCCGGACCTTTTTGTACTCTAATGTTCACCATTCTCTACTATATATCTGCACAACATTCTCGAATCTTAATCGAACAAAACCCTAAACAAAGGCCATAATGCCCACATGATCGTTCATATTCTACTAAGTCTCTTTTTTATGTTGTATCTAATCCAATACAGAAGCAGCATTATCACATAGACGGTGTGGAACTTTGCAGATTCAATGGAGGAGAAGCAAATAGCAATTCGAAGAAATTAGATGAATGGAAAGGAGAGATGATTTACCTTTAATTTCTCTTTCTTCGTGTTCCTTTGTTGTTGTTTTTTCTATCGTCTTCTTCTTATATATAATCTTTTTCTTCTCTCTACAATTACGGGACTTTTGATTGGTTATTATCCTTTTTTGTCTCTTGGATCTATATTTAGAAGCTTAGTTACTGGCACGACACCTTTCCTTCTTCTGTCTGCACCCACGTCTCTGCCTGTCTCAATGTCCTTTCCTTTTTTATTTGCTTCTGACTTTTATGAGCCTAAGGTTGATTTTTAATATAAAAACCAACTGCCTTCTCCTCATGGTAACAATAATAGATATTACTCCATGCAGAGTAGTAAAATTATCATTAACGATATTATGAAATCTATGCAATGTGTCATGTATGTCTCTATAAATCTAAAAATAAAGAGGAGATCAATATTATTATTGCCAACATTCTATTTAATTTCACATAGTTTATATCATGAATATCTTTCAAAATTGTTTTAATAGAAATTATAGAATGATATTGTAATGGTATAAAATCATCTGTATTTTCTTGACCAAAAAAAATAATCTGAAAACATCTTGTCTCTGATCAGTGGCTTTGGTAAATCTCCATGTTTCCCGCTCTTCCTTTCCATTTGTCTGAGCCTTAAGGAGATTTGTGGGTTCATAAATTTGTAAAACATTATTAGAGGGTAAAATTTGGAAAGATTTCATAAATATAGGGTCCATTTTAATTAAATGCACACACTTTTTAACGAAACGGATAGTGACACTGACTTTTCAAATTTGTTTGATAACTGACACTATGACCCAACCATGGCCCAGCCTAATCACCTCACGTGCTCGTCACGTGGCCGTGATCGGACTCGGAGCCGCCGGGCTCGTGGCGGCTCGAGAGCTTCGTCGTGAAGGTCACACCGTCATCGCTTTCGAGCGTGAGAAACAAGTGGGAGGACTCTGGGTGTACACCGATCGAGTCGAACACGACTCACTGAGTCTCATCCCGGGTCGAACCATATCCCACTCGAGCGTCTATCAATCCCTGCGCACCAATCTCCCACGAGAATGTATGGGTTACAGTGACTTCCCGTTCGTGATCCGACCCGGAGACGGCGAATCCAGGGACCCGAGACGGTACCCGGATCACAGGGAAGTCATGATGTACCTGCAAGATTTCGCCAGAGAGTTCGAGATCGAGGAGATGATCCGATTCGAGACGGAGGTTTTCCGGGTGGAGCCTGCGACGGAGAGCGATCGAAAATGGAGAATCGAATCTAGGAACTCAAGAGGTGTTTCCGGCGAAGAAATCTTCGACGCAGTCGTCGTTTGCAATGGGCACTTCACTGAGCCTCGTATAGCTGATATTCCTGGTAAGTAATTAATTAAGGTGTGATTAAGTTTTTCATTTACGGATGCGATTAGTTTCCTAATCATCTCGTTTTAGTCTTAAAGGGATAGATTCATGGCCAGGAAAGCAAATCCATAGCCATAATTATCGGATTCCAGATCCATTCAAAGATCAGGTAATTGTAAAGTCTACTACTTTCCTCAGTTTCTCAAAGTTTGATACTTTTTTTTATGGTGTGTTATACATTCGCTTAAGATCTCTGCTTTGATTGAGGTGTTTGTAGGTGGTGATAGTGATAGGAACTCAATCCAGTGGAAATGACATTAGCAAGGACATAGCAACCTTGGCAAAACAAGTCCATATCTCGTCTAAAGCGGTTGCATCCGATTCATACGTGGAGCGTAACAATCTTCGGATTCATCCGACGGTAAAACAAAAAAAAAAGAAAAAAAAAATTTGAGCAAATTAATCCCGTTGATATATATATCCTTAAGGTTGATCTTGATATATATATGTTGTAGATATACCGCGCTTGCGAGGATGGTTCGGTGGTGTTTTGAAACGGGAGAGTGGTTTATGCCGATGTTATAGTTCATTGCACCGGTTATAAGTACCACTTCCCGTTTCTTGAAACCGGCGGTTATGTGACGGTCGAGGATAACCGTGTTGGGCCACTCTACAAGCATGTCTTCCCACCCGGTCTTGCCCCAGGGCTCTCCTTTATCGGTTTACCCTTCAAGGTTAGTATATGTGAGACTACAAAAAAAATGGGAGTTAGGTTTAGAATATGATAATGATAAATCTGGAAACACCTTAAGTATTCTTTGTTGTTATAATCCAAGGGGATTCAGGGCTTTTTGTTTGAAATCCAAAGCAAGTGGGTAGCTTCGGTTCTGTCTGGCCGGGTTAAGCTTCCCTCGGAGGATAAGATGATGGAAGACGTAATGGCTTTCTATGCGAAGCTTGAAGCCATGGGGATTCCCAAGAGATACACACATTTTCTAAGCGATCCTCGAGGGAATCCAATGCTCTGGAAGTTTGAGCCGCAAGATGAGGTTGTGGTCTCTCAAAGCGACTACTTCAATTGGATTGCGGAACAATGTGGTTGCCCGTCCATTGAACGTTGGAGAGAGCGACAATATAGTGTCGCCGTAAAGAATCTTATCTTTGGTGGCGACGGTTATCGCGATCGATGGGACGATGATCAACTTATCGAAGAAGTGTACCGAGAATTCGCCAAATTGACAGTTAAATCAAGATCTTCTTGTTAATTGATCAATTCAAGAAGATGATTGAAATGTGACAAAGGGGAACACTTGCCATCCAAAAAATTGTGAAGTTGATTGTTATGTTGTTAATTTGAGTGCTGATGGCCACTTTTAAAATGTAAGATTTGTAACACTGTTTGTTTAAATGAAACATCCTTTTGGCCTCTCTGTTTGTTTAAATGTAACACTTTTTGTTACAGAAGCGCAAACTGAAACAGAAGGGCGTTAGTAATTGTTATTGTCTGATAAAAGTCAACGAACATGTGATTAAAGCCCTTAGAAATAGGTGTTCAAACTGTCATGAACTTCATCCACACCAAAGTCATATTGCTTATGAAATAACAAATTACTAATACATATAGCAAAGAAAATTTAAAGTATGTAAATGAACTGGAATCAATCTAGGAACATAGAAACATTGGCAAAACTTATTAACATAAAAACCTTTTGGAATCTTTGTGGACTCATTGCCCCTCACAATATATATGCAAGCCTTTTGATCTTCATCCATACAACACATGACGAGGCTCTTCCGTAGGTGATATCGATGAAGTAACTTGGACAATGGCACTCATGAAAAGGTATCAAAACATGAATAACATCAAAAAAAAACCTTATACAGAAAAATAGTCTAGATGAGATTTTTAATGTTTTTGGATTGATTTCTTGCAAATGGTCAAGAATCTTCTATATATACATAAAACTCTACACACATAAACCACAAAATGTGCATTATCAATAAATAACTGGAACATTTTTATCTTCTCTTTGAACTTTTTATTGTTTGTTTGAAATGACCCCTCTTTTAACTTTTTTCAAAACTCTGTTAAGTGGCTTCAATAGTTCTTCTATCGATTTACAATCGATCATGATGTCTCACCAAAGAGCTTCTTTTCAATATTTTCCAATCAATAAGGGCACTAATGATCACTTCTTTGCAGGAGTGTACGATCGAGGGAAGCATATTGGGCCGCGTATATATGTACGATGTTATAGTAGATTTAAGAGTTGTATCATTCTCTATTTGTATATAAGGCAGTGTCTTTGTATTTAATCAAATTAACTTTTGCTACTTAAATTTTTCTTCACATAATATCATTTAAAAAAAAGCTTTGCAACTTAAAATTTATCTTCACATGATATCATAGTAAAGTTTTACTAAATACAAATACAGCTCCCTAACCTAAACATAATTGCTAACATCAACGTTGTCCAATAAACCTAATTAGGAAACTAATTAGAAAAAGAAATTGTACTGTAGATATACTTAGGGGGGTATAATTTAGAAAACATAATAGTGCGAGGACGTCTAACAAAAGACTGCGCCTCCGGTCTCTTGCTTTGGAATTTGGACTCATCCAAACTTCAGTACGTGAGATCATGCGGATTCAATAGATTCGACTTTCAAGGAACATCGATCTGTGGACAATTATTATTTATTTTATATCTAACAGTGGTGACTGTGATTGACCGTACTTATTACAAATAAATGCTAGTTGTTGATGTTCCTTTTGATAACCATTGGGCTGTTGAATGAAAACTGATAACCTAATGAAATTAAAAATTTCATAACATACTTGTATGGAAATGTTTAGCAGATTGTGATATGTTTAATAATATGAGATGTTTTAGCTAAAAACACACAAATTTGAAACTATTCTTAAGTTAAAATAATCCAACTTGTTATGAAAAAGACTGTATGTTATAATTGGTTACATATTATTCAATAAATAATATTTTAAACATCGTATATTTAGAACAAAGAGAGTACATACGACCATTTTTGTTGTTGTTTTTAAATCTGCTGTTTTTAGAAATGGTTTGATGAGTCCAACATGTCACAATAATATTTTGGTTTAGGGATTGGTTTATTTTAGTTTCAGACTCAAAATTAAAAACAACTAGAAAAATTGCAGTTGTATAAAAAAAATCAGGACCGCTGAATTATATAAAAAATATTGTGTGCAATAATTCAATTATCTATTGCAATCTAAAACCTAATTGGTAAATTTCAAGAAAGTTTGACGTGGTCAGTGGTGGGTGCATGTTACTTTTTTTCTTTTTCTTGTTAATATAAGTGGGTGCTAGAGTTTTATCCAAAAAGATGAAAGTGTCAATAAAGGAAGATAAAGAGAGCTAGACGTCGTTTCCATTTTTTAAACTACTTCGGTAATGGATTTGTTTGCAACTTGATGGATATTTTTCATATTTGGCGTCTATCATTTTCAAAGAACAATGACGTAGATGATTCAAATTTGCCGTCTTCTTATAGCTTTTTACTAATTTTGTAATATATTTAGCCCATGCCGTACGTAAAACTGCAAAAGTAAGTTCTGTAAATTTGCTTCTGTATATATTTTAATTATAAAAAAAACTTCAAAATCGATCTTACTTTTTATACAATCGGACTTTTAAACTCAGAAAATTAAAAATCTTCAAACTTCTGACTAACAAATTAGAAGATTTGTTTGTTTGTTTGTGTGTGTGTAATCGTACATTTTTTAAAATTAGGAAAGATGTTATGTGACAACGGAAAGATAAAACCTGATTATCAGTTTATGAATGGAAAAACTTCCTTCTGCATGCAATGATAATTGTCAACAGGATGTCCATAGTAGCATGAATATTTCATTATGAATATCCACACATCTGATTCCATGTATTTGTTGATTCTACAGAGATTTTATAATAGAAAAAGTTTCTTTTTGGGTAGGTGCTATGTTGAATAGTACAAATGATCCTGGACACTGATAGGCCGTAGATAACATTGGGCTGCAGCATGCCGTCAAAAGAAGTAACCAGAAAAGCTTATTACTACTTTTCTTTATTAATAAAAAACAAGTACTGTGGAAGAACACTTACTTGATCAAATGATTTAGAGCTTTCTATATATACTCTGTCTCTTGTTAATTGCAACTTTTATATTTTCTTAAGGTATTAATTATGAGTTGATGCATGGTGGATCGCCTATTGTGTGCTATTCATGAGATCATTCATTTGTAGATTAATAGAACTGTTTCACATCAAATAATAGTCTGTCTATAAAAAGAAAGTAAATTCATCTAGTGTACATCCAATTCTATCTGAAATACGATTATATTTTATAACTAAATAAATTATGATAGCATTAATGATAACTAATGAAAGTTCAAATCTTATTATATGCTATAATTTGTGACCCAATATGCAGGTTTAGTGATACAAAATATCGTCACACAAGTCTATATTCTCTTGTGGACATGCATATATGGTTGATCGATGTAACGCTACCTACTTAATTGAATTTAATATCCCTACGAGATTATGTAAGAATTGTCTACACTAAACTGACACGTCATCGTTAGAGGTACCTTGTTCCTCGTATATATAAAGCACATCGTTATAATCGAAACACAACACACCATCACCTTCTCTTCTTCATCATTATTATTACAATCTCTTCATTCATATATCCTTATTAATTAGATCACAATATATACTTCACCTGCAGCTAGCCTGAAAATGGCACCGAGTAAGCCTGATGCAACCACCTCTCTCCACGTGGCGGTAATCGGAGCCGGAGCCGCCGGACTCGTGGCTGCGCGTGAGCTGCGTCGTGAAGGCCACTCAGTGGTCGTATTAGAGCGCGGGAGCCAGATAGGTGGCGTGTGGGCTTACACCTCTCAAGTAGAACCTGACCCGCTAAGCGTCGACCCGACCCGACCCGTTGTCCACTCGAGCCTCTACAGATCCCTACGCACCAACATCCCCCGAGAGTGCATGGGTTTCACCGACTTCCCTTTTGCGACCCGACCACACGACGGGTCGAGGGATCCGAGAAGACATCCGGGTCATAGTGAGGTTCTTGCTTACCTGCAAGACTTTGCCAAGGAATTCGATATCGAGGAGATGATCAGGTTCGACACGGAGGTTGTTAAGGCGGAACCGGCGGCGGCGGCGGAGGAGAATAGTCGGAAGTGGAGGGTTGAGTCGAGAAGCTCCGATGGTGTTGCTGCTGACGAGATGTATGACGCCGTCGTGGTTTGTAACGGACACTATACAGAGCCACGCCATGCTCTTATCGCAGGTAATTAACCAAACCTTGATCACTCGTGTCCAGAGTTGTGTGTTTATTTATTTATTTTTGTTTTGCTTAATTTTTGTATACGACAAAAAAATTCTGTTTACGTTACATAATTTCTTTTGTAAAACAAAAGGGATTTTCAAACCTTTACTAAAAACAGAAGAAGAGATTTTCGCATTTTACAGAAAAGTCCATCTTTTTGTTAGAAAAACTAGACTTGGACATTTAATGAATTTCGGATTGTTATGTTTTTGAAGTATTCGGTTTTAAAATAATTTGTGTGTGTTACGAATTGGTTACGGTTACGAAAAGCACAGTAAGAAAATATATTTAACCTAATGAAAATAAAAATTTAGTTCAATAATTTTGTTTACTTTAGGTCATTATTGCTGATCATATAAAATTTTGATTTTGGTCCTAGTCTGATTTTGATTCGACTCGGTTTGGTCCAAATGATGCTTTCAGTTGTGATGAGAGGTTTTTGTTGTCGGTAACCAAAAAGCATAGTTTTCTTGAGGGGTGAATTAATAATTCAAATAATCAATAATTAGGCTTTTCCTTAAGATTTTTGTTTGGGTTTTTCCAGGCATAGATTCATGGCCAGGCAAGCAAATTCACAGCCACAATTACCGTGTTCCTGATCCATTCAAAGATCAGGTACTTCACAAGAATCTATAATTTAGTGATCTCAAATGATTAACGTTTCTCTTAATTCACCTAACTCTTTGATCGTTTCCGTTATGTTGCTCGTTTCGCAGGTAGTTATTGTGATCGGAAGCTCAGCGAGTGGAGTTGACATAAGCAGAGATATAGCGAAGGTTGCTAAAGAAGTCCACGTCTCGTCTAGATCGACTTCACCGGAGACCTACGAGAAGCTTCCCGGTTACGATAATCTATGGCTTCACCCAACGGTACTAACTAACCCGGCCAATGAATGATAGTGATTGTTTTCATGGTTTAACTAGTCCATAAGACCATAATACCAATATCTCTGATACATCTCTACGTTCATTTCAGATTGAAACTGCCTGCGAAGACGGTTCGGTGGTTTTCCAAAACGGAAAGACGGTTTACGCCGATACCATTATGCATTGTACCGGGTAAGACACACTTTGGCTCAGTTCTCTAAAAGAACTAATTAAACGCCAGAAGACGTTTTCATTGACCTATTCGATCTTATTATCTTTATAGGTACAAGTATTACTTCCCGTTTCTTGATACGAAAGGTGAAGTGACAGTCGATGATAATCGTGTTGGACCGTTGTATAAGCATGTATTTCCTCCGGCTCTTGCCCCGGGCCTTTCGTTCATCGGTTTACCATGGCAGGTTAAATACTCTTAATAATGTTTTCTAGTTTTGTTCACAGAACATCTTCGTTTCTTTTTTGCATATAATCTCATTATTTGGTTCAACTTGGTGTCTTAGATCACTCCCTTTCCGATGTTTGAGCTTCAAAGCAAATGGGTCTCAGCGGTTTTATCTGGACGGGTATCTCTCCCATCGCAAGACGAGATGATGGAAGACGCTAAGGCTTTTTACGATAAGCTCGAAACCTTAGGTATTCCCAAAAGATATACGCATTTGATGCCAGATGACTCCCAGGTACAATACGTTCTCACCACTAATTTATGAAACATGTTATCAAATATAAAAGTGGTTGAGACTATATAGTTAACATTCCTTTTTGTGGAACTCTTGTCGCAGTTTGAATATGATAATTGGCTTGCGGATCAATGTGATTATCCACGGATAGAGAAATGGAGAGAACAAATGTTTTACATCGGTTTCAAAAGAATTTATGCACAATCCGCTACATATAGGGATAATTGGGACGATGATCACCTCATCGTTGAAGCATACGATGATTTTGTTAAATTTATGTCAAGCTATCCAGAACTTTTGCCGATGCTGAAAACTTAAAATTGATGATAATATGATTTGGGAGCTTTGTTATTTGAAGACAGTACGTGTGTGTGTGTGTGTTGTAAGTGTGTCTTGTGAGCTCTGACCTAATAAGAATGTATATGGGTGCTGAATGTAAGAAAATAATATTTAAGAGTGATTTCAGAAATTTGTAATAATGCGGGGAGCATTTATGAAAGCGAGTTTGCGATGATTTGACACTCATCAGTCATCACGCATGACATCAGTTACCACTTCATCACTTTTGGACCCACTAAATCTCACTCGTGTTCCAATAATTGAATAATGAATGGGAGATGTTGTAATTAATAATTATAAATTGCAGCTTCTATATAATAAACAGCCTATCCACGCTACAAGACAATGAAACTTTTAGAAAAGCTTGAAAGAGGCTTGGAAAAAAAATTAGCTGACATTGATATTTGTTTTTTTTGGTCGAAGATGTAACATTGATATTTGTTGCTGTGAGTAATCATCTGAATGAAAAACAAACGTATTTAGGCAATGCCATTGGTCCTACTAGCATAGTAGAACATGATAGTGGCGGAGCTAGTGTATAATGAGGGGATCAGTTGACTCTGTCAAAATTTTAAAAATATGTTTTTTGTTTATATTTTATAGGTTATATGGTTCCAAATATTTATATTGACCTCTGTGTGCAAAGTTAAATTTCATCTGTTTCACCCTTTAAAAGAAAAAAAGAAATTAATATTGACCCCCCTTAAAAAGTTATTGTAGCTCCGCCACTGGACGGAACTGAATCCAAAAGCATAAAATTGATTTCTCAGGTAAATTTAGTGAGCTATGGTACAAACAAAACACCAAGTCTCTCGTGTGATACTCTGTTGCCGTTGCAGAGCTTTGGCGACTGACGAAGAGAAGAAATGGGCTGGAGATCTTTATGCAGGCCCAATCGCTTTTTCTTCTTGGTGTGGCTTTGGTGTGTTGGCCCATTATGTATTTGTTGTTGGTATACAACCCTCTGTTACTCTACTTTTGCAACTGTTTGAATTGGTGATCGTGCACTGTTAAAAACCATAAGACCAACAACACACGTGTTGTAGACAAATACTCTCCTTTTCGCTTCCTCTTCTGTCATTTGATTTGCATCAAGCTTCTCTTTCTTCAATCAGTGTGGTCGTGTTTTCGAATGTGAGTGTGCATTGTAATGTATATCTATGGTGTGTATTTAAAGTGAGAAGCCAGTGAATGACAGTTTGATTAAAAGAAATGAAATGTTTCATCGTCCTTAAAGATATAGTGAATGAAAGTCCTAAACCTTAATTAATTAATAAATAATGGTCCCCCTTATCTTGTGACATTTTTCGGATAAATAAATAAAAGAGGGACCCACTTTAATCGGAAGATATCAACGGCTGGATTTGTACACTCCAGATCAAACGGAAGCTAAAATGTCACTCTCTTTGCAATCTCCGCCTTCTCCGACTCTCTCTGCTTCGATCCAAGTACTCTCTGAGTCTCTGTTCTACCTTCTCTTCGATTACATTCTTTCCAATCGCATGTATGTGTTGTTACATTGTTTTTCTGTTTAATATCTCATTTATGCGATCTTGAGCTGCTCAGAAGGGACGATGGAAGCCGGTCGCCGCCGGATTCTCCGTTGCTTCTCTTCCCGCCGTTAACTTCAGTGTCCGTCGATCGCTTCCTCGGATTCATGTTTCCGCTAGCTCCTCCTCCTCTTCTCCATCTTCTCCATCTGTCGGAGCTGGTATTGTTTTATGATTGTTTAGATGATCGTGTTTGTCATCAATTTGATTTATGGAAAGATAACTACTTATGGGTTCCTGATATATTTACTAGGATCTCAGGCTTCTTGTAATTTCTGGAAGCACTTTTAGATAACTACGGTAGACAAAGTTGCTATTTTTTTCTTCTTTTATTTTGGTCTGGAATTGATGATACAAGGGCTCTGCTTGTTTTAAGTTCTTTAGCTGAGTCGTGTTGATTTATGGTTGAAACTGAATTGTTAAATGTGAAGGATAAGTAAAAAATTGTGTCTTTGGTGTATAACTTTGTTCTTGGATTAGATCGGCTTCTTAAAGTTCTGAACTTTATACTTTTGGATGATCATTGCAATTGTTTGATGAAATTTTGCTTTCCAGGTGAGAACAACGAGCTAGATGCTGTATCAGCTTTAAGCGAGATTGTTCCTGATACAGTCGTTTTCGATGACTTTGAGAGGTATAATGTACTTCTAGTTCCTGAGACTTACATAGTTAGAAATTGTGTGTAGCTTAAGATTGTCTTAGTTAATAGTAATACAAGACTCCCTTGAAGTTCTTTCGACATAGACTAAAAGTCTAAAATGCTTCAAACTAGCTTTGATTGATGTGAATTTTCCTTCTTTTGTTTTGGCGATAGGATAACTTTCTCTAGTCTAATATCTGGATTGATTCCTTTGTTGTGTGTAACTGAACTGCAGGTTCCCGCCAACTGCAGCTACTGTTAGCTCTGCTCTCCTCCTTGGCATCTGCGGTCTACCCGATACGATTTTCCGAGTAAGCATTATCAACCGTTTTGATATTTCAGATGATACCATATATATGATACCATGTTTTGGCCTTACATTATTGACTTTTTCTTTTGTTTACATCATGATTAGAATGCTGTGGACATGGCTTTGGCGGATGCTTCTTGCGCGGGTCTTGAAACCACCGATTCCCGACTCTCTTGCTTTTTCAACAAGGTTGATCTTCTAAGCACTCCTCTGTTTTCTTATCTTTATATCTCTGCTCAAAGCTATTTTTCCCTATTACTGATGAGAAAAGTGCAGGCTATTGTCAATGTAGGTGGGGATCTTGTCAAACTCGTTCCAGGTCGAGTTTCAACTGAAGTGGATGCACGTCTTGCTTATGACACAAACGCCATTGTCCGAAAGGTAGTTTCTATTCTATATCATATATACAACATAACCAGAGTATGTGTTTCCTATATATATATCTTTAAGTCTCTGACATGTGATGTGATTGATGTGTGTAGGTTCATGATCTGTTGAGACTATACAATGAAATCGATGTACCCCACGACCGGCTGCTATTCAAAATCCCTGCAACCTGGCAAGTAAGAGTTTTCACTTTTCAGAAAAATACTCAAACAAAGATTTCGTTTTTACGTCTCTCGATATGAATAGTATCGTGCTTAATCGCTCTCATAGGGTATTGAAGCTGCAAGATTGCTGGAATCCGAGGGAATCCAGACACACTTGACCTTTGTTTACAGGTTTAAACTCATAGTTCTACTCTCTATTTTTCATAATTTTTCATCTCATTCATGTTCTTCGTGATCTCATTTTGCATTCAAAATCAGCTTTGCTCAAGCTGCAGCAGCTGCTCAAGCCGGTGCATCTGTCATTCAGATTTTTGTCGGTCGCCTCAGGGTAAACTATGTTCTTTAAATCAGATGCTGTGAAATTTTTGTGATATGCTAAAATTAATATGTTAAACCCTTTTTAGGATTGGGCGCGTAACCACTCGGGAGATACTGAGATTGAAGATGCTATTAAATCCGGGGAAGATCCTGGTTTGGCCTTGGTCAAAAGATCATATAACTACATTCACAAGTATGGTTACAAGTCCAAGCTAATGGCTGCTGCTGTCCGAAACAAACAAGACTTGTTCAGTCTTCTCGGGTAAACTCAAACCAAAAAAATCTCGCAGATTGGACAAGATTTTGATTCCATTTTAACTCTCAATGGTGTCATCAAAATCAGGGTTGATTATGTCATTGCACCGTTAAAGGTGCTGGAATCTCTCAAAGACTCACCAGCCATTCCCGATGATGAAAAATACTCATTCGTTCGGAAACTTTCTCCTGATACTGCAACACATTACAACTTCACCAACAAAGAGGTTAGTTCTGATTTCTGAAGAACCTAACCAACACTCTTTTGTTTCTAGTTTCAGCTAAACTGATGTCTAACCTTGTAATTTGTTTGATTCTGGTTTAGCTGATCAAATGGGACCAGCTAAGCTTGGCTTCCGCTATGGGTCCTGCATCTGTGGAGCTTTTATCAGCTGGTGTTGAAGGTTATGCGAATCAAGCGAGACGCGTTGAAGAGCTCTTCGGGAAGATTTGGCCTCCTCCTAATGTCTAGATCAAACCTTTTCTCATCATCACTAAGCATATGAATCAATAAGAGAACTAGACTCATGTGTCTTGTTCATTACGGTTTCTGGTCTGAGACTTGGGCTACAAGATAAGAGACTTTCAAGCTGTACTGTACTAAAGCAATCGTTGTCGTATTGTTCGGTCTGAAACTTAAGGGTTTTTTTATCTTATGCAAATGGCTTATTAGCTCTCTGATCTCCGTCTTCATGGACGGATGCCCATCGAATTCGACGAACCAAAATTGAATTCTTGAAACCAATCGGTTCTATAAAAAGTCTAAACCCAAACTGAAATTGAACTTAATTTACAGTATCACGTCTAGAATACATTCCAAAAATGTTATCACTATATGAATAATTTAATACAATTTCTCTTTTGTTTCTTTTACTTTTGTCGAAACCAGATGGAGATTTTCCTACACAGAAATACCGGTCTCGGAAGAGCCTGAGTTTAGTGCCTATTTGCATTTGATGTATGCTCTTTTGGCTGACTCTAGATCAAAATGTGGACATTAATTGGCATCCAAAAACGATCTACATTATTTAACAAATTTCTAAAATATTTAGGAAAAATAAGGAAACTATTCATTTTTTTTTTGTGGAAGAGAAAGAAAGTTTATATACAAAAATTTATGCGTGAACCAAAGGAAAAAATAGCCTATAGATTTTTTATTTTTTTGAATCTAGAAATAGCCTAAAGATAATGAAGATGATGAACATAAACTTGTCCGTCTCAGTCAGATCCATGATCTAATCTCTGGTTACTTCTCTATCAACATCTTTGATGTCAAATTCTATAATTTAGTAATTAACACAAACACGCACTTACGTACAATTCGATTATCTAGTATAATAATTATCTTTTAAATGTTACATATATATATATATACTGAATAAGGTTGTTGACCAAAAAAACATTGAATCTAGCTCAGTCATTATTCTTCTGTGTGATTGTGTTTTTTTTTTGACGACGACGTGTGTGATTGTAAATTGTTGTGGGTTCCGTATCATTACGAATAATAATAACAATGCAAGATCGATTTGAATGCGATTTCATTAAAAATTCGAATAATTTCAGTGATTGACTGAGTGCATATCCGTTTGATTTATTGAAACTGAGGGATAAATAATACTATTATTGCTTTTTGGAAACATGTTATATTTTCGTATTCATTTCTAGAATTATTGTTTAGCAACAAATCATAGATTCTATTTCTAAAGGGAGACAGATAACGTGGGGTCTGCCAGAAACCTATTGGTCTTATACATGTGGATCTAGTTTTCCCACCTCCAACAATCATACAAGATCTTGTCTTTTTCAATTTGTTGGTTTTACGTAAAAGAGTGTAAAAATCCGTTGAATTGTGTTTCAATTAAAGACTTTAGAATGACGATAATTGTAAGACGAAAGCTTTTACCAACATATGGTAGACTATATTAATTTTATCAAATAGATCTTATCCGTTTATATCCATCACTGAAACTCAGATTCTATTCATGTTTAATGCTGGTACCGCATAATTATGGATTTGTTTATACTTTATAGTATGCTCAAGTAACTTTTTAGTCCCAGAGCGATAAATTTTTACAAATCAACAAAAAAATGAAAATGAGAACGTGAATGCAATAAGAGTTAAGAGAGACAAAAATAATTAAATTTTAGATCTTAATTGCTAATTAATAATTACCTCTCAATCCTTCAATCCCACATGCAAGTTGATATGTGGCTACATGAGGTTTCACGTGTTACAATAATTGTGTATTCTTGTATAAATCGACGTTGGTTGATTTCTTCTCACCATTATTGGACATTGGTTCCTGACAACACTACTGTGATTGATTGAGATAGTGTATTATATTTAACCAAATGTTTCATGTGCTTGACCAAACTAACAAGTCCTTAAATGTATATTTAATTGCATAACTAGTTTTCCTAGTAGAAAAGAAATTACTTCCTTACAAATTAGATCGTCGAATGAAAATGTTCGGTAACTAAAAATACGTTCGGTATATATAATTAAATCTCCATACTCGATCGGCCAAATCAAATCAATAATCCTCGTCGTTAATCAAATATTGTTTATCAATTTTGTGATCTTATTTCTAACAAAAATGAAATTTCCGCAAGCCCATGTTTTATAGATCTTAGATCTCAAAATTGTTCTTAAAATCTACCTGGAATACATATTCGCCGTTGAATTGTATTTCAATTAAAGTTTTAGTTCATCTTTACACTAATAGTTGGCCGGTGTGTGTCGAGTTTTTCTATGTTTATTTATTATTAGTTCAATATTATTCCTCAAGTTAAGTTTGTATAATATCAATCTTGTACGGAATTCGGAATTCAAAGTCTTGGAAAAGATAAATTAGTTTCGTGTAAAACGAAATGAATTTCGTATATGAGTCACTAATCTCTTCATCATTAAATTTAGTTAGTTAAAAGGTTTTTTTTTTAAGTATCGTATACATCATACTCTTACGCTACAAAAAAAAATTGAATTTAGGTATACGATAACAACACTATAACCTACATTGGTGGGTGCGTATGGTTCACTCGGACTCGTTTGTAGTGTTCTTACCACGATTACGATAAAATTGTTAAAGTGGTAACATTATCCAACGAGGGCGCAAAAAAATATATTTGGTTACACCAGTTATAGGCAACAATAAAAACGTGTGACAAGCAATTAAATGTTCTGAGACTAAATAAAGCTTTTACTGTAATTAAATTACATTTTCCTACATTTTTAAACTAACTTACAAATCTTGGAGTGAAGAGTAGTACATTTAAATCGGCAATCAGCAGAAGGATAGGATCATGACTTGTTCCATGGAGTATAATTTAGTTAACAGATACTCCTAATTACTAATTTTGAAAAATATTCGTTTTTGATTTGAATATAGAGTTGAAGTTCTGAAAATGCGTGAACAGAAGATTCATAACCGAGAAACATATTAAATTATGAAGTCTATACTATAGTAATGGGGTAAAATAAGGTAAAGAAAATCGTTTGACGGTAAAATAAACATTTTCCAACACAACCGTGAAATCGCCTTCCTCCTAGGTGGAACTCAACTCGCGTTGCATTTACCATGGCTTCGCAAACCGAACTTGGTGCAAAAATTAACTAATGAAACCAAAAAGAAAACAGTAGATAACATATGCATTGCAAAAATGAAAAAAAAAAAAACATATTTGGATCTTCATCTGCAATGTAAAAAAAAAAAAAAACCAATCTACCAAGTCAATTTTTTTTTTTTTTTAAGTCCAAGTTTTTCTCTCTATGGATCAGCGGTTCAAGTTCAGTTTTTTTTTAAAAAGTGTAAAGACGTGGACAATTCAGTATAAAACTCATATCATTGTCATAACCATTCAAACAAACGAAAGACTAATAAACAGATAAGGACGAATACATTTGTTTTCCTAATGAAATTGTTTTACTTTATTTTCCATTTTGAGAAATTATATTAGTTTAAGATTCATGAGCTAATCCAGTGTAGAATGGTAAAACTACTAAAATAGAAAATACAGAAGAAAATAAGAAAAGAATTTTTATATTTACTCCACTTGAAAAACTTAAACTAAATAATGTTTTTTCTAATAATGATTTAGACACGGCATTAATAGTCTAATACAGAGAAATTACAGTTCTAATTTGTAGACCAACCTCTTTACTTTTGACATTTGGACACTATTCTCTCTCTTCCAGCGAAGCAGGAAGACATAATTCTCTCTCTTCTTGTGTGATTCAATTTTTTTTTTAAAAAAAAAAAATTTGCCGATATTATTTATATATAAATGCACTTGCCCTTTCTCGTGCCATCAAATCTCAAAAAGAAACTCGAAAACGAGAAAAACAAAAAAATGGCGAGCTCCGATGCTCTCTTGCCAATCTCCGCCAGAGAAGAAGACCCATTGTTATCCGACGGGTCAAGATCCGACCCGAATCTGGAAACCCATTTCCGTAGACGACCCGTTAAAGGTCTCCTCGCTGTCTCATTTGGGCTTTTGTTTATCGCCTTTTACGTCGCTCTCATCGCCACACACGACGGATCTAGATCCAAGGACGCTATAATCGACGAAACAGCGACGTCAACGTCACGTGCTCGTCTCGCTGGCGTGTCGGAGAAAAGCAATGATCAGCTATGGAAACTTTCCGGCGACCGGAATACGGCGGCGTTCGCCTGGAACAATAGTATGTTGTCTTGGCAACGAACGGCGTTCCATTTCCAGCCTGAGCAGAATTGGATGAACGGTACGCGAAAATAATTAATTAATTAAAAAAAATTATTGATTTTAGTTCTTGTTTAATTAATTAATTAAACACGAATTTATTGATTTTAGTTATCTGTTAATTTGGTAGGACATAGCAGCAAAAAGAAGAAAAAAAAGTCGTTCTTCTTTTTCTTACAAATTCAAAGAATATTCATTCTTACTTTTCATATATTTTTTTTCCATAATCTTGGAAATAATGTTGATCAGATTGCCAAATCATCTTGGAAATAATGTTCATTAAAATCTAGCGAATTTTAATTTCATACTAATAAGTAATTACTAATTAGTCTCTGATTTTGTTCTAATCTTTTTGTTGGTTCTTTTGTTTCCCTTTCTCCTCTATGGTGTTGCTCAATGGCATTTTTGGGCTTTTCTTTCTGCAGATCCTAATGGTATGTTCACTTTCCTCTCTTTTCTGAATTTCCTGCTCATAAAGAAAAGGTTCTTTTAATGTAAAATATGAAAAAATTATAAGAAATAATTGGAGCGACAAGAGGTAGTAGATCACAGAGCATCATATCACACATTGCACGTTGTAGCCAAAGTTGGTATTAAACAAAAAAAAATACTCCTAAAAGAGTAAAAGGTTCACAGACAAAATCAGAACAGAGTTACCTCACAACCAATAGCAAAATGAATATTATTTAGTTTAACAAATTAACCAATAGCAAATTGCCAGTTTGCATCCCACGTGAGATATACATGCTAAAAGGATTGGTTGCCATAGAAAAATAATCTTGATTGTATAAAGGATCTCTTGTATAAATCATCATGAATGCAAAGTTTGGATCTTGTCTCGAATTGGATAAGCCAGTGGGGTATACTCAACTATGATATATTTCGATATGAAACCTAGAACTTTCTCAATGTACTAATCAGAACCCCCAATATTTCAGAGTTATTCTCATTTTGACCCCACTAAAATAAAACGTTTTTACAATTCTCCAGGTCCATTGTTCTACAAGGGATACTACCATTTCTTCTACCAATACAACCCAAACGCTGCCGTATGGGGTGACATTGTTTGGGGTCATGCCGTGTCCAAGGACCTGATCCATTGGGTCCATTTGCCCTTAGCAATGGTTGCTGACCAATGGTACGACTCCAACGGTGTCTGGACCGGCTCAGCCACAATCCTCCCTGATGGCTCTATCGTCATGCTTTACACCGGTTCCACTGACAAATCCGTACAGGTATGCATCTCGAAATAATTTCAACTTAACATATCAATGTTTGAATATTGGAACAAAATCAAACTGACGGTTTTAAGGCAGTACCATTATAAAACAAAAACCAGATCTAACAAAGTTTTGTGATTTACTACCAATTTTTGGCTCTATATATAACAGCTTATAAAACTCTAATAAATATGGTTAGATCCAATAAACGATCAAATCCAACAAGTTTTTGTAAGCAAAACACTACTTTTTTTTTTTTTACTAATTTAAAACCCTTAGAACTTGGTTATATTCAACGGTATTTATATGAAATTATGTGTGAACATGTGATAATCTTTTTTATTTATAAAAGTACTATTATTATTTTATATAGTATAGTAGTAGTTCACGAAAATGATTTTTTGAATTGTTTAGGCAGAAAATAGACTTTTAAGTTTATACAGCCAGATTTTTGGCAAGTTAGATATTGAACATGTAAATTAGGTTTAATGATTTGATCAATGATCTGTTTAATTAGGTCCAAAACCTTGCCTACCCTGAGGACCCCAACGACCCTCTTCTGTTGAAATGGGTCAAATTCTCTGGCAATCCGGTTCTCGTACCTCCACCTGGTATTCTCCCAAAGGACTTCCGTGACCCAACAACTGCGTGGAAGACATCAGAGGGCAAATGGCGGATCACAATTGGTTCCAAGATCAACAGAACCGGAATCTCGCTCGTGTACGATACAACCGACTTCAAGACGTACGAGAGACTCGACACATTGTTGCACGCAGTTCCAAACACCGGGATGTGGGAGTGCGTTGACTTTTATCCTGTCTCTAAGACCGATGTCAATGGGCTCGAGACATCAGTCAACGGACCGGACGTGAAACACATCGTAAAGGCTAGCATGGACGATACCAGGATCGACCATTATGCCGTAGGGACGTATTTTGATTCGAACGGGACATGGATCCCGGATGATCCAACTATTGATGTCGGGATTAGTACTAGTTTAAGATATGACTACGGAAAGTTCTATGCTTCGAAGACGTTTTATGACCAGAACAAGAGTCGGAGAATCTTGTGGGGTTGGATTAGTGAATCTGATAGTGAAGCTGCTGATGTACAAAAAGGCTGGTCTTCTCTTCAGGTATGTTTTGTTTCCTTATTTTAACGTGCTGTTAAAGTTAGGTTATTTTCTTGTGGTTGCTTGTAATTCAAGCTATCGGCTAATCTTTTGCTTATAATATGATTAGGGTATCCCAAGAACCGTTGTCCTCGACACAAAGACAGGGAAGAACTTGGTTCAATGGCCAGTGGAAGAAATCAAATCTCTTAGACTAAGCAGCAAGAAATTCGACATGGAAGTTAGTCCCGGGTCGATGATACCTATCGATGTGGGTTCCGCGGCTCAGCTAGACATCGAAGCAGAATTCGAGATCAAGAAAGAATCTATCGACAAAATCCTCGGAAATGCTTCGGTGGTGGCTGAGGCTGAGGAATTTAGCTGCCAGAACAGTGGAGGCTCCACCGTCCGTGGTGCTTTGGGGCCATTCGGTTTCTCAGTTCTCGCGGATGAGAAGTTGTCGGAGCAAACTCCGATTTACTTTTATGTGGCTAAGGGAAAAGATTCAAAGCTCAAAACTTTCTTCTGCACAGACACCTCAAGGTATTCATTTCTTGATATTATCATAAATAAAAAGTCTAACCATAACATATTCAACGATTAGTTTTCACATTCTTGGATTATGAAAAATAACATTTTCTTGTAACAGGTCATCTTTTGCAAACGATGTCATTAAACCGATATACGGTAGTGTCGTACCGGTTCTCAAAGGGGAGAAATTGACCATGAGAATATTGGTAATTTAATTTACTAATTCAAAACTATCCTTGCATTTCCCCATCATTAATACAACACAATGTGGATTGAATTTTTTTTGTCCCTTTCATGTTTTAACAGGTGGATCATTCGATAGTAGAAGGGTTTGGACAAGGTGGAAGAACATGTATAACGTCAAGAGTATATCCGACAAAAGCCATCTATGGAGCAGCGAAGCTTTTCTTGTTCAACAATGCTATTGATGCCACTGTTACGGCGTCGTTTACAGTCTGGCAAATGAACAGTGCTTTCATCCACCCTTACTCTGAGGATGTTGTCCGTGCTCTCTCCCGCAACTAATTATTTACCCCACCTCCATTGAAATTCGTTTTTTCATAATCTTGTGTAGATTATTTGTTATTATTATATATGGTCTCGGGTTTGGTCTTTGATTCATCATGTATAAGAAAAAATGGCACTGAAACAGTATCATATGATTCTTGAGAACTTTTTTCTCACTATCATTATATAAAGGGTTGAAAATTTTGGTGAAATAAAGTTTTTTTTTTTGTATTGTATTATAAAAAGGGTTGAAAATTCTGGTGAAATAAAGTTTTTTTTTTTGTATTGTATTATAAAAACTAAAAAAGGTTGAAAATTCTGGTGAAATAATTTTTTTTTTTGCATTGTATTATAAAAAGGGTTGAAAATTCTGGTGAAATAAAGTTTTTTTTTTTTGCATTGTATCATAAAAAGGTTGTAAAGTTTGGTGGGATAAAGTTCGGTTGTTTTGTATTGTAATTTTGATTTTGCATTTCTTTTTTCATGAAATAATTAAAACCTTCGGAACTGGTCAGAAGGTTCAAAAACAGAGCTTTCTTTGGCTCATCGTCAAAGTGTTTGGAACTGTTTCGCTTCTTCCTACTGCAATGTGTTCTCTTCAATATTCTTCCTCAATCGAAATTTCATTCGAAACCCAAAAATTCGTTAAAATCCCTCTCTTCCCTCGTCTATATCCCATCAGATCCCGTAATTATCCTCTTGTGTTGAGGGCAGCGACGTCAAATGAAGAAATTCCTCCTAATGCCGTTCGCCGGAAAATAGACCCGGACTGGAGAGGTGGGTTTAGTCTCGGCGTAGATTTGGGGTTATCTCGGACCGGAATCGCCATTAGTAAAGGCTACACTGTTCGACCTCTCACGGTAGCTTCGAAACTCTCCATCTCCTGGCTGCTTAAGAATTAGTGAATTGATGTGACTTGGGTATTATTAGGTTCTGAAATCGAGAGGGCAAAAGCTCGAGACCAGGCTATTAGAAATTGCCGAAGAAGAGGTATAAATTTCGAGTTTTTAGTGTAATTCACAGAAATCGACGAGTATAAAACCGGATTTTTGCAGGAGGTTGATGAATTCATAATTGGGTTGCCGAGATCTTCCGACGGGAAAGAGACGATCCAGTCAAACAAGGTTCGATCTGTTGCCGGACGGCTTGCAGTCCAAGCCGCCGAGAAGTGAAGCACACTCTCACAATATACATACGTTTATGAATATCGACGAAGTGTGATTTGATTAAATTGGTGAAAGTACTTGGCTTTTCAGGGGTTGGAGGGTTTATGTATTGGATGAACATGGGACATCATCTGAAGCTTCGGACAGAATGATTGTAATGTTAGTTCCTTTTTCTCAATCTTTCTGCTCTTGGTTTAGCAATTTTCAGGTTTGATGCCTATCAAGGTTTCATAAGCCTGCAGAGACGAAGAAATCGAAACATTTGAACAATCTTAATGCTCCTAAAACACTGAGCTTCCATGAGAATTCCGGTTACTTGTGTGAATGATTTGAAACTGCATCCTTTTCTTCCAGGGGACTCCGCAAGATTGAAAGACAGAACAGAGAAGATGCATTCGCTGCAGTGGTAAGGCAATGAGAACACGATCTTGAATTCTAAATTAAGTTTATATCTGGGGTTATGATCGAATATCTTACGTTACAGATACTGTTGGAGAGATATTTCTCTACGCAAGGTCTAGGAACCGAGATTATTCTTCCAAAGAGTTTAGACCTTCAAGAGAAGATCAAGAAGGGTGCACTTGTAGACCCCGACTTTTTGCCAGAAAAGCTCGAAGAGTATTACACATTCTGAAGTAGTTTCGGTATATACATTCAAACACAAGAATAAACTTTCTGGTTATGGTTGTGTAGTCACAAAATGTTTTTGAACAAAACTTCTGGTTAAGCAAAGATCCAATTTTTCTCTGCTTTTGTGTTCTGTTTCACAAGTCAGAACAGAGTCGAGTTAAATTGTTTGAGACTAAGAAATTTAGAAACCAAGAACAAAACAGGTGAACAAAAGTGATATACGTGTACACATCTTGCCCAATCAAAGTGGATAAAACTGAAATCTTTCACACGTGCGAGACCATGCCTTCTCTACAAAGTTGAAATTAGCATTTCTGTTCTGCAAAGTTTAGACCTTTAACAATGGCTTTCTCTTCGCTCTCTCCTTTACCCATGAAGTCACTTGACGTTTCGCGATCCTCATCTTCTATCTCAAGGTCTCTGTACCATTTTCCGAGATACCCATTGAGGCGTCTTCAGCTAAGTTCTCATTCAAACCCAGAAATCAAAGATTCGTCAAACCATAGGTGAGACTCGAACACTTCCGTTGCAAACGGAGAATCTCAATGTTTCCTCGTTTTCGCAAATTTTGGGTTTTCAGAAGCTTATGGCATCGAATTGTTTTTCGAAAAGGGAAGATTGCTGCTCCGGCGTAGAATCGAAGACGTGGAAGAGGATTTTATCTGCAGCATTAGCAGCGGCACTTATCGCCTCGAGCTCCGGCGTTCCGGCCTTGGCAGAGCTTAACAAGTTTGAGGCCGATACACGTGGCGAGTTTGGGATAGGATCGGCTGCTCAGTTCGGTTCTGCTGATCTCAGGTATCATATTAGGAGGGTTCTTGCCAGATTTGCGTTGAAATATAAAACTTTGGAGAATTTTCATTTGTTTTCGATGTTGGATGTTCGCTGAGATGAACACTGTTTGTTTTGCAGCAAAACAGTTCACTCCAATGAAAATTTCAGGTAAATATTTGCCTATCTTCGGTGATGGAAATTGGAATCAACATAACAAAGTTCAAAAGTTTGTATCTTTTACGATTTGCACAATTTCTCTAATTGGAATCTTGGATCAACAGACACTAAATAAAACCAAATCTGAAGAAGCAAGACTTTTGTTATACTTCTGAATTATGTGTAGTGGATTACTGATATTGTTGCAGAAGAGCCAACTTCACTTCTGCAGACATGAGAGAGTCTGACTTCAGCGGTTCGACCTTCAATGGCGCCTATCTCGAGAAAGCGGTTGCATACAAAGCTAACTTCTCAGGTAGTCTCTCTTAACTGTGCTATCACTTAGCCTTCCATTTGCAATGCTTATGGATTTTTGGGTATTTTCACAGATATCCTTTTACTAGACTTTTCTGAATCTCATTTCCTTTGCCTCCACAAATCATACTGTCCGTGTTGCATTATTAATTAGATCCATCATTCCTGACAATTTTAGCTCTCCTAGAATTCCCCTAGAATTCGCCTGGATTTTCTTTTGGATTTGCTTCTCAGAATTCCCTAGTCTTTCAAATATATGTGTTAGCCTCAGAAACCTGAGATATGATGACTTGATTACGTGTGTGTCCCAATAAAGTCTGGCAAGTCTCTATGAGCTTACACAATTATTAGGTTGGTTTGCTGTTTCAACTACTTAAGCCCTTGAAACAAGTTATATTTTAAATAAAATTTACTTTCATTCTTCTCATCTTCCTTAATCTTATTTTGTGGTTTGGAACTCTGAAAAAAGTATAATTTTTGATTCTTCAGGTGCTGATTTGAGCGATACATTGATGGACCGGATGGTAAACTCTGTACTTTGTATATATACACTTGCATATCATGCATTTTCATTTCGGTTAAAGCTCGATTCTTTTCTGGCGATTTTTAGGTGCTAAACGAGGCAAATCTGACAAATGCCATTCTTGTCCGTTCGGTTCTAACCCGTAGTGACCTCGGTGGTGCAAAGATCGAAGGTGCTGATTTTAGTGACGCTGTGATTGATCTTCTTCAAAAACAGGTAACCTTGTTACTTAACACACCATTACATTTATCCGTAGCTTCCATTAACAGAAGCTGAAAAGGCATTTTTTACAAATTGTGCTCAATTTTGTTTTCGAAGGCTCTGTGTAAATACGCAAACGGGACAAACCCATTGACTGGAGTGAGCACAAGGAAGAGTCTTGGATGTGGAAATAGCCGAAGGAATGCATATGGCTCGCCTTCGTCTCCTTTGCTCAGTGCACCGCCTCAACGTCTGCTCGGCCGTGATGGATTCTGCGACGAAAAGACCGGTCTTTGTGACGCCAGCTAGTTTCAATTTGTTAGAATCATGTGTGCGATTACAATGCTGATATACATTTGTGTCTCTATATGTTGTGTAACGCTAATCATGTATTGTATGTTTATAGTAGTATTGAATTGTAAATGACCGGAAAACAAAAAAAGAGATAGAGATAGCACTGAAAAACGGAGATAATGGATCCATTTTGTCTCTAAGACAAAAAATAAATAAATCCAAAAGCCTGTTTAACCGGGGAATATTTCTATTCTCTACCTAGGTTGTCCCCTAGCACTCGGCAAGTCAGTAATTTAAAAAAAATATTTAATTACTTTTTTTCTTACATAGATGATAGATCACATAGCATGTGTAAAAAAAATGAAATCATAATCACAATAGCATTTTTGAAAAACAAACGGTTGCCCTAAGCAATATGATTTCACTATGAGAAATTTGACATCTTGTTTGGCATTATTTACAAAAAAAAAAAGTTTCGAATAAGAAATAAATGTTTTAATATGTGTGACAATTCAAAGAAACTGTTGAACTTGAATAAATACAAATCTACTTAAATTCAAAACATATTATGGTCTTGGGATTTGTGGCCTAAAAAGAAAGTGAAAAACACTAATGATGACACTTCACATGCTTTTGTCTCATATTATGCTTACTGAATGTTACTCTGAATTTTAGATCGGTACAGCATTGGTGATTAACTGGTATATAATCGATTTCTTTTTTTTTTAATGGGTGATAATTTTTTTTTTATAGGTTACCGAAATAGTAAGAAATTTTTGGATATATCATTACCCTGTTTGTCAAACCAAAAGAGCACGCCCAAATCATGATGTTCCTTACACCAAAATTAATGGGGGAATGATTTACGAAATAATTCCACATCGACAAATGAAATAATATTCGTCGCTTTTCGTTGGACTATCTTGCAGCATATATAGGCTCATAGCGATGAATGTTTTTACGGAATGTTACAAATTTACAATGGACTATCGTATGGGATGGAATTTGCGATCAAGTAGTTTACAATATGTATAAGTTCGAGTTTAAGACAACTGATCATTTGGTCCTATCAGCTTTTGGTGAAGGTTTAAAGAGTAGTGGTCTATGATGTCGTATATCACTATGTATCGCAGTATAACCACAAATTATTCATGTTATTATGAGAAACAAGAAAAAAAGTTGTCATCAGATACAATACATTTATTCATATTATTACATTTAATCATAAATTATATTCAATAATCGCAGTAAAATAGTTATTAAAAAGATTATCGAAGTAAATTCTAATCTACGGTTTCTTTTTGTGCCGACCTTGAACCAAACACAATAATTATAAAATCCTTGATGAGAAAATTTAAATGCTTTATGCTTTAACTTATTCTTTCTTGTGACCAAAAGAAAGAAGAAAAAAAGGTTCTTCGTTCTTTTTCCACGGTCTGTCTCTATATAACACAATCTTGACTCGAGCCAACATGTCATTGAAATTTCTATACCTCCTTCACGCCATATTCTTCTTCTCCTTGTTTTTCATTATTTATGGTTACACACACTCTTCAGGCTTCGTTGGAGTTATTATACCCATGAACACAACTCAGGTAAGTGGTCAGACCTCATGTTTTCATTTGATGAATTCGCTACATACCTATGAACTTGTGTAGATTATAATTTATAAGTATGTTAGTACTGTACAGGTTCAAAAAAAAACATCATTCAAGCATAGTTCTCCAGAATATGAAATTCAAGAATCTTAAATTTTTATATTAAAATTGAACACCTCTAATGAACAAACTGAGATGTGGATATAGTACAGCGTATCTGATACAAGTAAATTTGAGATAAATAGCTCTTTGTTTTTTTTTTAAGTGGACGCGTATTCCTATATATAAGTAATAACTAGGAGATTATTTAAATTTATAATAATAAGAAGAGACAATGGTCTATTAGAAAAATTATTAAAGTTACATTTAGATTAGAGTTTATATGGTTAATCATATTGATTACAAGTATACATGCATAGATACGCAATGTATCTCTATGCATATATATAACATAAGTTGAATAATGTAGTAAGAATCAATCAAAGCAAATATAAATCTTTACCACCATCATCATCATCTACACTTGATTAGTGTTCGTGTGTACGTATATAGATATATGTATATATGCATTTATATGATATCATCTTCTCCTTCTGCTCACTTCCATAGATCAATCTGACAACTCGAAGAAGTAGAAGCAGCATATTCTTCTCCCATGTCTGAAACCCTTTTTGGATCTTTTTCTTCATCAACTTGGTACTCCGCGTTGCTTGTATCCTTGGCATTGTTCTGTAGAGAAGCAGAAGCTGTGGCAGCCTCCTCGTTGCTTAGCTGAGAAGCAACAAATTTATCGAGAACTCTCCAGTCCGTGAGTTGGTCCATCGCTTGCTCGTTTCCGCTATTCATGTATATAGAGCTGAAACTCTGATTCCCTTGATTCAATCGTTCCTCACGCGCGAGATTAGACTGCTGCAAATTAGCATTATGGCTTGAGTTATTATCGATGTTGCTTGTTCCATAAGGAAGAGAGTTGCAATTACTATTATCTTGTTGGATCCTAGGGCTTTCAAGTTGAGGAAGTTGGAGGTATGATAAAGGAGATTCATGAGGAAGATGATGTTCTTGTACCAGATGGTTGTATTGTAGTTCTAGCTCTTGCTTGCATCTCAAGCTATTGTCATTGAGAGTGTAAGCAGACGAATTGAATCCATATGGCAAATGCTGTTGGTGCTCGTGTTGGTGCTGCTGATGATGAAGATTGGGGATAATCCGTCGTGGACCATTTGTCTCGAGCTCAGAGGCCATAAAAGAGAGCTGATCGTCATACCAATGTGAAGGCGACGAATCGTAATCTCCCATTCGTCTAACTGCAGCCAATCTCTTCTTGAAAACCCTACACACAACCCATCCTTCTTCCTACAACCAAATATCATATATCAAATGGATTTAATTAGGAGATGATAGATTGTAAAGATAACTTATGCTTTAGGATTGATATTATACCTGAGGAGTTCCGTTTTCATCGGTTTCCAAGCGGTATTCGTGCATTATCCAATCGGATTTTTGTCCATTTGGGGCTCTTCCCTTGTAAAACACAAGTGTTTTCCTCATACCAATGAGACTATGCCTCAAATATATAGCCTTGTCTCTTCCGGTTGCTTTCCAGAACCCTGCTTTTGTTGCTCTATTGGTTCGAGTCCCTGTGGGATACTTCTTATCTTTATGGCTAAAGAAGTACCAATCACTCTGCTCTTCATGCCCAATTTTGCACAACTCTATGAAAGAATAATAAGAACATTTATAACAATCACTCCTTAGGAAATCGAATCAGATGATTGAAGAAGGGTAGAAATCGTGGGATTTGGCAAACCTTGAAGATCCCATGGCTCAATCTTGTAAAGATCAATGTCCTTTATGAAATCGATTTCTATTCTCTTCGATGCAACTTTTTTCCTCAAGTAGTAGTCTACAAGTTCTTCGTCTGTCGGGTGAAATCTAAAACCCGGAGGGACGTGGGAAAATGAATTCATCCTTTGCTCTTCTTGATTGATTAATTACCTGCTTCTAAGAGAATTACCAAACAAATTGGAATTAAAATATTACAAACATAAGATATTGTTATAGCTAATTACATTTTCTACGTAATGTGGTTGTATATTATTTCGACATAAACTTATGATTGCGCGTCTATATAAGCTTAGTTTATAAGAGAATGATTTCTACATTCAAAATCGACATAATTAAATACCGTCATACATTTATTTATTACAAGAAATAGTTTTGGTACATCTATGATATATGAATTAAGAACATTCAAATGGTTAGTTATCTTTCTTCGAGAAAAGCTAATTTGTTTATTTAGATTTATGGTTTAGATTTGCTTTTTCCAAAAAATAAAATCAGTGAAAATAGCCGAACAAATTTCCTATTATCATATGATGTTTAATTTATCTAAATAATTAGATGCATGAATTTCAAATTTATATGTACTAGATGTAATAAAACTGAAATTAATTTCTGCTTATTTATTGCTTCATTTGTATAACACCATCTTGTTTTTCTTTTTTTTTTTTTTTTTTTTTCATGCAAGTAAACCAAATAAGTAAAGATCAGACGATGAAGAGGAGACAAATCTTTGAAGAGATGATGATCCTACAGCACAAGAGGTTAATTGCCTAGACTGTTGTAGAAAATCTTATGGTCTAGCTATCTCAACAAGAAAAAACCCTACTTCTTTGTGTTTTTGGGTTAAAGAACCTTACTTATTTGTTTTATATAGTAAAATGATATTTCAGATTTATATGATACATATTTTGCTTTGCTTGTAACATCAGCAACATTGAGTATGACGAGATGATGATGCTTAAGGTGATTATCGAAGATGACGATAATAAAGGATTAATAAAGAAGATTCAAAAGCAAATAAATTACCGAAAGAAGAAAAAATACCCAAAATATCAGAGACTGAATCGAAAGTTGACAGAAAATTAGGGTTTTACCTGAAGAAACTCTAGATGCAGGATGATCAAGCTGAAACCTTTTCAATAGCTTCTAACAAAGCTTAAGTTTCGGCTATTGTATGATCCTCTCGTACTTGCTATAGCTAACATCAGAAGTTTGAACACTCGATCACAAGACTAGAGAGAGATCCCTGAAAGAAGAATGGACAAGATTTGACAGTGCCCCTCGGGAATAGGTTACTTGAAAGAGATACCGGATCCCGAGAGAGAGAATGATAGAAAGAATGGGAAAAGAGAAAGAGAGTAGGGTTAAATAAGAAGATCATTCGATAAAGAAAAGAAGGAGAGCGCACACAAGACACAACACAAAAGATGACAATCGTGTCCTAATAATCTATTATATTTAACTTACTCTCTCTCTCTCTCTCTCTCTCTCTCCCTATCAATCATACTTCCTATCTCTCTTAGTCGTCTTACACCTAGAGCGAGAAAGAGGGTACTTTATTTGTTGCAAAAGCTTCGGGGGAGAAGAGAGAGGAGGATAAGGGGGTAAAGTAAGATTTAGAGAGAGAGAGAGAGGTGGCAACATCCATTACCACCCACCAGCTCTTGATGGATATGTTTGATAATCAATATTAAGGTTCTTTTATTTTAAGTCCTCACATTAAACTTATTTTCTTGTTTTTAATTTGGACTTCTTTTATGTCCAATAAAATGTCTTCTATCCTTACTAAAAGTAACTCAGCTAGTTTAGAACCCAAAGATATTTGCTAGTTTGATGGTAGATATATGAGAAAATCTTTGTCAAAATATCTATAGAGATCCAGAAATATTAATATATAGTGATCATTTCGATAGCTACTGTAATTGTTCCAACGTCACTGCACACAAAATACTTATCGCTAATTGACTGACATTTTATCTACAGATTTCATATATTTTTGTGATTTTCATTTCGTAAGGATTTGAAGATAATTTAGTAACGAATTATTCACCAATTCATAGGATTATTACCCAATCAAGATTTGAATATACGAGTGATTCATTCAAAACCGTGTATCCCCACCAATAATTACTTTATTATGTGAATTTACAATTTTCTTATAGGGAATTGGTTTTCATTCCCCCCCCCCCCTTCAAATTCTTTGTGCTAATATTGAAATGTCCAATAGATATACATTTTGCAATGTGACTAAATCTTGGAACTAAACCAATAACAGATAACATCACATAATTATATTATTTTGTTTCTGTAAAACAAAAATTTCCCCAAAATTCACATAATAAACAAATATGCATATACTTTCTTTTTTGGATAAAATGGTTAAAGAAAAATAAAATATGTAGGTACTTCCACTTACATAATCATTCCGATGAAACGAAATGTGGAGAATTACCAAAAATACTATAAAGAGTATGTATCTCTTTTTGTGTGTGTAAAAGTGTATGTAACTTCTTGAAGAATACCTGCAAAATGAATTTACATGATACTTTTGAAAAGTAACTATTACTCTATATGTACGCTATTACATAATGTGTGTATATATACTTATATATTGGCCTGAATATTTTCATTCTTTGGAAACTCAAAAAGTAACCATAGAGTCATAAACATCCACCCGCTTCGTTTGTACACATCTTCTTAGCTTGTGTAAAAAAATTAACATTCTTTAGTTATTCTCATCTAAAGGCTTAACTCACAACCTTTTTTTTTTTTTTTTTTTTTTAACTCACAACTTTTACATAAAAGTTTTGGCCATTGATTATTATTCAACAAAAAGAAAACGTCAAAATGATTAATAATTTATGTGTTTTATATCTAAAGCCAGACTAATCTTCCGGATGTACATCTTTATGTAAAAAAATAAAAAAATTTCAAGTATTCAACGATAAGATGCATCCAACGAAAATCAATATCTAGCCTTGGTATTTGGTAAACATTTAAGTGTAAAATATCTAGCCTTGGTATTTGGTATAAATTTACAGATTAAAGGGTTTAAATTTATTTTTAAACAATTATTTACACGTTATACAAACTACCGAATTTGAACATCTTCTTAGGGTTTGGTTGCATTAAAGTAAAACTGTTAGCTTCGCTAAGCTCAGAGCCGCCGAAACAGCTGGTAAAACTGTGACTCGTTCATAACCAAAAAAAAAACAAAAAATAAAAACAGCGAGGAGTTTGAGCGGGTGTAAGTGGAACGGGGGACCCACAAGGAAAAAAAAACGGAATGATGTGCTGACGTGGCGGCTGCCGGTCCGGCGTGAGCGAGCCCTCTATCATTATTCTCACGATTTGCTGTTGCAGGCCGGTTGGCCACGTAGGCCCCATCCCGTTTTCCCGTTCTCTTAAATCTTAATCCCTCCTTAATTTGTTTTCTTATTTGCCTTAAATTTCTTTTACTCGGTCCAGTTAACAAATTACTAATTACACATTCTTTTTTGAAAAAAAAAATTAATTGTGTAACTAATATATGATATACAGTTTTTATAACACAAACGAACTTTTTTTAGCTCGAGTCCATAGATTACTCAGTCATAATTACTAAACAAATTAATGGATAATAATGTAATCTCTGAGTTGAAGAAAATATATCTTATCACCCATATTTTATAGTCATACATATGTATATATATACATGGAACTACAATTACTTTCTTCAATATATGAAACAATTTCTACATACACGTATTTACACGCTATTTAGAGAACAGATAGTTCTCCTATGTTTATATCTCCACATTTTATGATCAATCTAAGAATCCAACACAACACATTCGTATACTTTAGTTTCTAACCCGATGCAGAAATTTCCTTACAAAATATTGTGCGACTTATCAAATTTCTTAGACATAGGTTAAAAAAAAAATTTCTTAGACATGTTTTTCTTGCATACTTTAATTTCTTTCTAGAACTTTTTAAATTCTATCCGTGAACTTTTAGATTTTAAATTTAACAATAACCTTGACATGATCATTTTATGTTTTTCGTAAATATGTTTTATTCTCTATAAACTTTATATAACCCTATTATGGAAGGGCAGGATGTTGAACGATTAAGACTAAACATTCGATTAAAATTACTGTATTGCATCTAATCGTATTGCCATTCAAGAATATGATGTTATCACATTGCACCCTAATCGGATTTCCATTCACAATTCTAAGTTCTATCTAATCACACTACTTTTACACTTAGATCATAATGTGCACATTCAAATAAATTTCTAAAAAAGGAAATATATATACGATAAACAAAACTGGTTCCCCTATTAACTATATCAATATCGTGTAATCATTTAACTAATTAACTAACCAACTAACAGGATAATATTTTAAAAGTACATATTAGGTAAGTTATATTTAGAATATAGGTATAGTTAGTGTTTAGGTAAGTTCATCAAAAATCGGATGGTTATGCGGCTGATGTTAGGGACTTCGGGGCAAAGATTTGGTGTCTAATATATTATATATCATAATTTAATAGAACTCCAGTAAAGAATTATAAAAAAAAAATTAAATAGAGAGGAAATTGGATATATAATTAGTTTTTTTTTTTTTTTTTTTGCTTTTGTGTGTTGGTGAAACGAAGCATAGAAGTGAAGCAAAAGTAAAGACCGTGATCCTCAAAGTGTCTTTTTTGGTCCCACTTCGCCTCTTGTCCATTACCTATTTGATATTGAAATTAAATTATTGCAAGCAATTCCACACTTTTACTGTTTATATTTCTAATAGCTAAAAAGTGTTTCTAGTTCACTAGTTGATTACTATAATATAATGGTTTCAACTAAGGCACAAATGACAGTTTCATTAGTTAATTTTCTTTTGTTAAATATTAATATAAGTTTTGGTTTGGATTGGTGAATGGTGAGCTCTCATTGGGCCACCTACCATATAAGAGTTTTCATATAGAATCCAAAATTATACGTTACAATTAACCCACAAAATGGTCAATATAATACTTTTCACATAGATCCTGCTGAAATTGCAAGTTACCAAGTATGAATAAATATAATAAATTTATTAATTATAGTATTGGATTCTAGAAGAAGAATATCCACGAATTTCTACCGAGACTAATAAAAATTATATCATGCTAACATTTTCAATTGATTGTATAAAACCTTCAAGACAACTAATTATACTATCCTATATACGCATGGGACGAGGTGGCATCAAATTTCTTATTAAATCTAAAATTTTAGTTACCTTCTTATAAATATCCTGCTACTATACATTATCTTATAACCTATAATGATTTTTTTTTTTTTGGACACAATAACCTACAATGATTATCATGACACATTAAGTATAATTAAGGCCTGAGATATTATTATGACTATATATATATATATTGTGCGAAACTCTATATATTATGTATAATTGAAACTAAATCAACGGTCCAAGTCCAAGGCTTTTTATTTTAGGGTTTTAGAGGGAATTTGCGCATGACCACGTGGAGTAAATTTATTCGATGAGAAGGTATATTTCTTTCACAATTTGTCCATAACCCTAATCATTTCGAAAAACCCTAAGAATTAAAACCACGTGGGAAAGTTTGTTCCTCTTGTCAGCTTCTTGTCCCATGAGAAAAACTTGTTACATGTGAAAACACTTCCATGTGAAAGATTCTACCATCCTACTGAATTAGCGTTTGGTTTGATCTTACAGTTACCGATATATAGTTTTTATGCTGTATGTCAAATTGGTCTAGTTTTTTGTCCGATATTCGAGTGTAAAAGAAAATATTTTTAGTATTCGAAGTATACTCTGCCCCAGTAAATAATTTTTAGCCCCACCACAGTACCATTATTTATATATGTAATAAACAAGCGCACATAAATTTCTAATAATTAGTAAACTAATTATCATTAATTATTATACGTAACAATAATCTAAATGCATGGCTTTAATCACTATACCATGCACCAAACGACTAATTATTTCATGCGATATATATATGAATCATTGAATACGAGAAATTACTGGATGATTTACAATTCGACGAATACTAACTCAACAAACTCAACTAATAATGACCTTTAATTAGTTTCGGTTATGATTCCAGTATTCCACTCCCCAATTCAAGAGATATAAAGTAACCCAATGAGATGTAGGAAAACGTTTTGGAACGCATCAGCAAGCATATGTAAGCAAAATTATATTTGAGTTGACTGTATCAGGCAGTATTCAGCATGTATGACTCTAAAAGTCAACCATTTTGCAAAAACAAATATGCACACCGACCCTCATGATTTCACAGTTGGGTGCAGCTCAAGGCGTGTGACTAATAATTACAAGATATATTTTATTTATATTTTTCATTTACACATAGTTTTACAATTGAGATGTAAATGGAAATGGGAATTATGATTGCATTTTGGTTTATATGTCTTCTTCGGAACAATAATACGAATTATAGTAGTAATCATATAAGTTTCCAGATCTATCTACAGTATACACCGACATTTATATTTGTTTTTAAGTGTATTGAAATTACTGGATGAATGTATGTGAAACTTGCTAAATTTTTGAAAATAATATAATTTGCTTTTGCATCCTTCATCATAAGGAAAAACACATAACATAACTGAAATCTAGGATTCAGTGTAAATGTCATAGTAACCATTAATTAGAGGCTTCAAGATGAGAGAAGAAGACGAGAAGACGGTTTCAGAACATGCCTCTTCATCAAAAACACCTGTGCTTAAACTGAAAAAACAGTGGAGAAACACCAAGAACAGCTCTCTGCAACCTCGCATATCAAAAACATCGAAATTTACTTTCCTTGTTGCATCCAGAACAACTTGTGCAGGCAGAGCATGAATCAGGACAGGTTTACTTTTCGCAGGAACGCGTACCGTGACTTTAATTAGAGCTTTAAATAAATGTACATTGGATTCAGAATTGCTTAGTCGTCCTTCTCTAGAATCCTTGCCTTGTTTCACAAGCAACCCGTGTTTCTCAGCTACTATGCGTAGTGATGGTTTCTATTACAATTTTCCTGTAAGGAATTTTACACCGAGACAGTAACCTCTGGCTTTACTGATCTGTGAAGCTGCGTGATCAGCTGCTTCATGGACCTTTTGAGTTCTCTTATAAGCATGGAGAAACTTTATAAATAGACCCTATCCCATTTTTCAGCACACTCACGGCATAAAACAATGCCGTTTCCAAGAAGTCTGATTATTATTAAAGGCGATGAGGATAATTATAACCCGGATAAGCACCTACTAACAAACAATACCCTCGCATCCAAACAGCTCCCCCTTCCTCAAAACCCCAAACAAAAGTCTTTTACAAAGATTTTAATTTTTATTTTTCGAGTTTCCCAATACACAAGAAAGAAGAAGAAGCTCAAGCGACTGCATAATCTCAGATTCAACCATGGCGGACGAAGCCAAAGCTAGAGGAAACGCTGCTTTCTCTTCCGGTGACTTCACCTCCGCGATACGTCACTTCACCGAAGCCATCGCTCTTGCTCCAACCAATCACGTCCTCTTCTCCAACCGTTCCGCTGCTCACGCGTCGCTTCACCACTACGCCGATGCTCTCTCAGACGCGGAGAAAACAGTCGAGCTCAAACCTGATTGGCCCAAGGGTTACAGTCGTCTCGGCGCTGCTCACTTAGGGTTAAACCAGCTCCAGGAAGCCGTCGCGGCTTACAATAAGGGGCTAGAGATCGATCCGAGCAACGAGGCGTTGAAATCTGGATTAGCCGATGCTCAGGCGTCTGCTTCGAGGTCACGCGCTGCGCCTTCGACGCCGAATCCTTTTGGTGATGCTTTCAAGGGGCCTGAGATGTGGACGAAGCTAACGGCGGATCCTTTGACTAGAGGTTTTCTGCAACAGCCTGATTTCGTGAACATGATGCAGGAAATCCAGAAGAACCCTAGCAATCTCAATTTGTTCTTGAAGGATCAGAGAGTGATGCAATCTCTTGGAGTTCTATTGAATGTTAAGTTCAGGCCTCCTGCAGGGGATGACGCGGAGGTTCCTGAGTCCGATATGGGTCAGACTCCTAGGAAAGAGCCGGAGGTGGAGAAGAAACGAGAACCGGAGCCTGAACCAGAGCCGGAGTTTACGGAAGAGAAGGAGAAGAAAGAGAGGAAGCAGAAAGCCAAGAAGGAGAAAGAGCTTGGGACTGCTGCGTACAAGAAGAGGGACTTCGAAACTGCAATTCAGCATTATTCTACAGCAATGGAGATTGATGATGAAGACATCTCATATATCACAAATCGTGCTGCTGTTTATCTGGAAACGGGAAAGGTACGATTTAACAATGTCGATATGCTAGAGTAGTTTTTCATGAGCTACTACAATGGTGATTAGTTTTGAATGTTAATGTGTTTGATTTGTTCAGTACGATGAGTGCATTAAGGATTGTGACAAGGCAGTGGAAAGGGGTAGAGAGCTTAGATCAGATTACAAGATGGTAGCTAGAGCTTTGACTAGGAAAGGGACTGCATTGACCAAGTTGGCCAAATGCTCAAAAGACTACGAGCCTGCAATTGAAGCTTTCCAAAAAGCACTTACAGAGAACCGTAACGCGGAAACATTGAAGAAACTGAACGAGGCAGAAAGAGCTAAGAAAGAGTGGGAGCAGAAGGAGTATTTCGACCCTAAGATCGGGGATGAGGAGCGTGAAAAAGGTTCTTTACTTTTGCAATTAAACATTTTTTTTGTGAGAAAAGAAAAAGCATTTAGAACCATGAAAACAAGAACGAATTAGCATCTTTACTGCTGCTGATATGGTGTTTTTGTATACAGGTAATGAGTTCTTCAAGGAGCAGAAGTATCCTGATGCTATAAAACATTACACTGAAGCAATCAAAAGGAACCCAAAAGACCCGAAAGTAAGGCCACTTCGTCACTCATATGTTCTCGAGGTTTTTTCTACAATGATTTCTTATTTTGACTGTTTGAATAACTATCTGCATTTTATTTTCCTGCACCTCATGTTAGGCATATAGCAACAGAGCTGCATGCTACACTAAGCTTGGTGCGATGCCTGAGGGACTAAAGGATGCAGAAAAGTGTATTGAGCTCGATCCAACTTTCTCCAAAGGATACAGCAGAAAAGCCGCAGTCGAATTCTTCTTGAAGGAGTATGACAACGCGATGGAAACATATCAAGAGGGTCTCAAGCATGATCCTAGTAATCAGGAACTTCTTGACGGTGTTAGAAGGTATATGTATATATATTTACTCTCACATGCACAGAGAGATTATAAACTCTCTGTCTTATGCCAATGAATTTGCCTAACATGGTTCATATCTATTCTGCAGATGTGTACAACAAATCAACAAGGCTAATCGTGGGGACCTTACTCCTGAGGAATTGAAAGAGCGACAGGTTAGACTCTTGACGATTCTCATGTATATTTCCCACTTTCCCAATTAAAAGAAAATCTCTGGTTGTGAACTTTGGATTTTCTCCATACTTTTCTTGTGTGTAGGCAAAGGGAATGCAAGATCCAGAAATCCAAAACATCCTCACAGATCCTGTGATGAGACAGGTAAAGAAACAGATTTCATCTTTCAACTTGTAAAATGTGAATCAATTTTCTTAATACCGATATTACAACCTCTTGTGAGTTTTTAGACAGGTCTCACTGTGTTTGAGAAATCGGATTTGTATATTAGTATATGCCTCTTAGACAATCTAAAAACCTTCTTCTCCAAACAGGTACTGAGCGATCTTCAAGAGAATCCGAGCGCGGCACAGAAACACATGCAAAACCCAATGATTATGAACAAGATTCAAAAGCTTATTAGCGCCGGAATTGTCCAGATGAAATAATAAACCCAGAGAATAGGTGTCAGACATCAAATATCGTTTTATGCAGAATCATTTTTTTACTCTTATTCTGATCTTTTGAAACTTGCAACAATTATAAAAACGGCCTTGGATTCGATTGTTCAACAAAACAATCTATTTCAAATTTCATTTCTCGGTTCTTCTCCATCTCCATAATTGGATATTTGTTCTGTCGTAGAAAATCCAGTACAGAGTGAACATACTCAAAATCGAGTACGAAACGTGTGATCCGAGCAAGAGAGGATACAGAGTGTGTAGTAGATAGTCTCGTATTCTCGGTAATGCTGAAGAAGAAGACTAATTGGCTTAATCTCATGATCTGATCCGGTTTAGTCCATGCTTTTCCCAGTTCGATTACAATATTTATAAGCTATTACAAATATATAAAACAATTGTATATCTTCTAGGATAAATCAACAACGTAAGAAAGATTATATGAATATATCATATATAATTACAATCCAAAGAACATCATAACAGACAATACAGTAATAGAGAAGATAGAAGGTCCATGAAGATGAGAGTCTTGTTGAGACAGATGATTTGTTTGAAGCATTTTTGCGGATGCTCATTGATTGTACAAAACCAACTTGCATGATGGTAAGAAACGGAGTCTTGTCGCTTCGTCTTCCCATTCGACCTTAGCTTTCCATTCTTCATCTCCATATTCTATGACAAGCTCTGCACCCGCACTGCAACTTTGAGAATCCAATGGAAGCTTTCTCAGCTTTCGACAGTTGTTTTGTACGTTGATCTGATTCAGACATGGAAAAGGCAAGGTGCTCCAATATATGCTCTTCAGTTCAGGTAAATCCCACAAGTGTAGATACTCTAGGCTTCTAAAAGGAACAATATCAAGCCTTGAAGCTTGCTCTTGGCTTATTATCTCTTCTACTTGGCTTGAGTTCCAAACATTGAGATGAGTGAGGTTTGGAGCAAACAAGAGCCACGTCAAATCCTTGAGACCATCGCAACCAGTTATCAAAACTTTTGTTAGCTTGGCAAAACATGGACTTGTCAGATTTGTGTTCCTCTCTATCACTATCTCTCTCATTCCACATCCCCCTATGAAAACTTCACGGAGATCTTCTACCGTTGGCAAAGTCAGAATTCTGACTGATACTTCGTCGAGGTACTTTATAGATACCTTTTGAAGACATCTCACCAACCTCTGAGAGCATAGGAGTTGTTCCAATGGCGAGCTTGACGTGATCTCTATGGTTAGAACTTCTAAATGTTCCAAGCGTTTTAGCTCCTCCAATAAGCTCATAGTTAGCCACATTGTGAAGTTTAGTAGTCTCAACGTCTTCAAACTCGACAAATGTGATATCCCTGAAACACTCTCAAGGCACAACATAGACTCTAGATTCAGATGCATCAGGTTTTTCAGCTTTTGCAAACCAACCGGCAATCTCCCTATGTTTGACTCTGACAAGTCGAGATACCGCAAGGAAACCAACTCTGATATTTGCTCCGGCAAACTATTGAGATTGACGTTCCATGAGAGATCCAAAACAACTAATCTTGGCATACACCGGAAGAATTCTCCGGAGATATTCACCAGATGGCGATTATCTTGAAGGAACAATGTTGTGAGTTTAGGACACTCAGGACTGCCATGTATCTCTTTGATCCTGTTATTCACCAATGACATCCTTCTCACAACTTTCCAATCCTTGACCTTTGGTATTTCGTTTAAACCGGCACCGGTTCGTACGATATATTGTCCTTTATGCTTCCCAAGATCAGATGATATCCAAAGAGCCATCTCTCGAACCACATCATGCATTTTCACATATGACTTATTGTTGTATTTTCCTCCTTCCAACAATAACGAGGAACACACAAGTGTACCGAGTATCGTGTAGCCTTGGTTCACAGCTCCTTCTTTACTCTCATATCCATCAATGAATCCTTCGCATATCCAATAATCTATCAACCTCTCTTGCTCTATTAAACTGTCTTCAGGAAACAGAGAGCAATATCGGAAACAAGACTTGACACTGTCACCTTCAAGATTATCGTAGCTGTACTTCAAGATCGGAAGAATCTTCTCCTTGACATCACTAAAATCCGCAGCATACGTTTTCAAAGCATGAAACGCGTGACACCATTCTTGTGTCGTCTTCTTGCATGACATTGTCTCTCCGATGACGTTTAGCGCTAGCGGCAAGCCACGGCATGCTCCGGCAACTTTTCTTGCTATTTTGGGAATATCTGGATGTCTTTCTAGTGTGGCTTGTCCAACTTTCTTCTTGAACAAATCCCACGCATCATTTGTACTTAAACATCGTACTTCCAATGGATCATGAACCCCCATGCTCGTACATACGCCTAGACAACGAGTGGTGAATGCTATTTTGCATCCGTTTTCACTTGTTGGATTCGGGATTCCAATCTCGGTTAAATCTACTTTCCTCCATATGTCATCTAAAAGCAACACAAATCTCTTCTTGCTTAGAAAATTGAGTATGTCTACTGCCTTTTGGTTTTCTCTTTTCTTGCGCCACTCCACACTTTTGTATCCTATTTTTTCTCCAATCTCGTCTTGTATCTGTGGATCTTTTGATCACCAGAAACCACAACCCAAATGACAATCTCAACGCCATCATTTGCGTCACACAAATCAACAAACTTATTGTTGATTTGTGTGAGAAGTGTTGTTTTTCCTACTCCACCATACCGTAGAGACCCATAATCTTGGTTCCATCATGCATGAGTCGGTTCCATGCCTTTTCGAGAATTGTTTCCTGACCAACGATCTTTGGTTGTAAAGGCCTCTCCTCCCACACAGCTCTCGTAGCTGGATGAGCCACCTCTTCGAAAACCCCTTTATCTCTTAAATCTTGAACCTTTTTCAACATCAAGAAGACCCTTTTCCCGTAGCGACAACTCAATCTTAAGTTCTTGGAAGCAGCACCATAAAAACACAACCTTTGAAGTTCAACAGTTCTACTACTATCTAGTTCGTGGAATTGAGATTCGATAGTCTCGACTCTCTTAAGCCATACCTTGATTTGGTGAAGCCTTTGTTGACGACCTCCTTCTTCTGCTGCTTGCACCTTCAGCAGCAGATCGGCTCGCACTGCCTTGAGATCTTCCATGGCTGTCTCCAGAGCCGTGAGATTCTTCTTGAGATTTTGTATATATTTAAGTTTGCTGCAAAAGCAGCTACCGAGACGGTTCAACACTTGATCGCATGATACTTGGAGTTGGAGAGAGACACAACCACCCATCTTTGCACTTGACACACAAAAAACAGATTGCAAATAGGAAGCTTAAATCTTGACTTTGGAAATATTATAGTCAATCAGAAGCGAAAAAATTAGGTGGAAGAAAGAGAAATTTAACTCTCCACCTTGGAATTTGCTGGAAATGGCTTGAATGAGTCAAAAGTCTTGTTTTTTTTGTCTCGTCCATATGCATGGTAGCATCGTATTTTTTATGTAATATAAGCAAGATTCCAAGAACATGACCATTGTAGACGCAAATACACTGGCTATGTCACTTTCATTTCTACTAAACTATCATTGGGAATTTTTTTTTTGATTTTGCGCCTAATAAGTTTTTTTTTCCTTTTTCAAAAGCTTCCTTTAGTTATTCGTTTAATTTTTCAAAAAAAAAAAAACAAAGAAATTAACTCATATCGTAACAGATAAGTGGACATAGTTTTAACACAACGTTAATGAAAACAGAGCGTCTCTTCTTCTTCTCTCTGTTTCGATCTTCATTTTCTTCCTTGTCTCTATGCAACTTCAATAAGAAAACTGACGCAAACTGATCTGCAATGATCCAGAGGTTTAAACAATGTAATTACCAGGAATTTCAGAGAGATATTGGTGCGAAGAGAGTTTCGGCCTCTACGAGTGACTGTCCGGAAACGACAACTGTCACGTGGTGCGAGGAGGAGTCGTTATACAACAATTCAGTGGAGATTCCTATTCAGTGGGTCCACGTGCAGCAACTAACACAAGCGAACAAGTCACAACACTCATAAATAACTCATAACTGGTTTGAGAACGATTAGTGGTCCAGCGAAATATATTATATATTGCCTGTTATTGATAGGAACAACAGTACAGTATATAACACAAACCAACAAAATATATTGTGAAACGCTCACATAACAATAAACAACATTATAATACATAAATACGTTTTAATAAAATTCGAGTAATCACACCAATTTTCGAAAGAAGATGCAAAGCGAGAAGCAGAAGAATGTGACAGTAGAGACATAGATTGAGAAAACTGTATGGGCTTTAGATGAAGGAAGATTGGAAACGGAGTTTCGTGGCTTCGTCCTCCCATTCAATACCGTTGATCCAATGTCTCTCTATGCATTGGATAGTAAATCCTTCAACCTTGGCAACACTATTAGAACCCAATGGAAGCTTTTTCAGGTTTGAACACCCTGCTACCCTAATTCCTCTCAAACATGGAAATGGGAGACAACTCCAATAAATGCTCTTCAACATCGGTACATTATAGAAGCTGAAGTGTTCCAAGTTTCCAAAAGGAATGTTGGTACCTGCCTCCTTCTCTGTGACAGCTTTCTCTTCGCTTATTATATACTCTAGTTGCACTGAGTGACCAACGTTAAGAATAGTAAGGTTTGGAGCGAACAACAGCCACGTCAAATCCTTCAGACCGTTGCATTTACTTATAGACACGGTAGAAAGTTTGAGGAAGGATGGAGTCGTGGGACTTTTGTTCCATGATGAAGTTGCTCCCACTGTCTTTATCTCCGTCATTCCACATTTTTCTATGTCGAGGTAACGAAGCTTATCCATAGTCGGCAAAGTCAATATTTCGACTGATTCTTTCTCAAGGTCTTTGATATCTAACATCTGAATACATTTCACCACCCTGTCAAAAGACGACAATTGCTTTGCAACCAAACTTGACCTTATATCTATGGTAACAACTTCTAGATCCTTCAAGAGCTGCAACTCTTTCAATAAGCTCACATCTATCAACACGGTGGAGTTCCATAGTCCCAATCTCCTCAACCTCGAAAATTTTGATATCCCCGATATACTACCAAGTCTCCTCGTGGATTCCAAATTCAGATATATCAGCATTTTCGACGACTCCTGTAAACCAATAGGCAGTCGCTCTATTTGTGAGCCTGACAAGTTAAGATACCTCAAAGCGACCAACTCTGATATTTTCTCCGGCAATCCATTGAACCAGCTATTTTCCGATAGATCCAAAACGAGTAGCCTAGGCATACGCTTAAAGAATTCGCTTGAGATGCTTGCCAGCTTGTTTTCTTGTAGAAGCAGAGTGGTAAGTTCAGGACAGTCCGGACTTTCGGAGACATGTGCAATCTCATTGTTCATCAGTGACAGCCTTCTCAGAGATCTCCAATTCTCGACTTCCGGTATCTCACGTAAACCAACTCCGGCTTTCACAACAAGTCTCCCTTTATGCTTCCCAAGATCAGATTCTATCCAAAGAGCCAGCTCACGCATAACATCATGCATTCTCACTTTATAGGTTGATTCTTCTTCCACCAGTAAACAGGCACGGACAAGAGTACTGAGGATGGCATGACCTTCGTCGAATGCATTTTCTCTACCCTGTTTTTCTTGTATGAAACCCTCACAGATCCAATACTCAATCAACGTATCTTTTCTGATATTAAAATCTTCTGGAAACAGAGAGCAATATAGGAAACACTTCTTCTCATGCTCTTTCTTGAGGCTGTCGTAGCTATATTTCAAGATTGGAAGAATCATGTCATCCATTCCAGAAAATTGTGCAGCAGATGAAGTCAAAGTTTTGATTGCATGACGCCATTCTTGTATTGTGTTCTGGAATGACATGGTCTCACCAATTACATTCAGCGCTAGTGGTAGGCCATGGCATTTTCCTGCGACTTTTCTTGCGAGTTCGGGAATGTCACGGTGACTTCTCAGTGTGTTTTCCCCGACTCTCTCTTTGAACAAATCCCAGGCTTTGTCGGCGTCCAGACAACCGACTTCGATCGGGTCCAAAACCCCCATGCGTACACACACTTCCCTTAAACGAGTGGTGAACACAATCTTGCATTTGTTTTCCCTGGTCGGTAATGGAACTCCGACATGATCTTTTAGTTCCACTTTGCTCCAAATGTCATCCAATAGCAACACAAAACGCTTCTTCTTCATGATTTCTTTTATTTTAGAGGCTTTTTGTTCTTCCGTTTTTCTGTTCCACGTCTCCCCTATAGACATGCCTAGTTTCTCAGCAATCTCATCTTGAATCTTCTCGTTCCGTTTATCCTTAGAAACCACAACCCAAATCACTTTGTCAAACCCATTTGCGCCACAAAACTTATTGTTGATTTGGTCGAGAAGAGTTGTTTTTCCTACTCCGCCCATGCCATATATACCCATAATCTGGGTTCCCTCATCCATGAGATGGTTCCATGCACTTTCGAGTATTGTTTCCTGACCAACAATGATTTGTTGAAGATCCCTTTGCTCCCCAACATCTCTCATAGGTGGCACAGCCACCGCATTGAAATCTTTAGTTAAATCTCGTTTCTGGAGCTCTTCAACATCTCCCAACATCGAGAAAACCTCTTTCCCGTAACGGAACCTTGATACTAATTTCTTTGAGCGAACGACACAAAAAAGAGACAACCCTTGAAGTTCACTAGTACAAGCCATTTGCGTTTTAATTTCAAGGGCCTGTTTCTCAATGGTCTCGACAGCCTTAAGCCATACCTGAACTCCTTTAAGCCTTTGTAGTAGTCCTGTGTCCTCGACCCTCTCCACCTCTCCCGACACATCATCTCGCCTTGCCTTGAGTATTCCCAAGTTATTTTCCAGAGCCTCCAGATTCTTGTCGAGACTACAAATATGGTTGACTTCGAGACAAAAGCAGCTACAGATTTTGTCCACCAGGAATTCGGTTGCTTTTGAGATACCACCATCCATCGTGTACTTGACAGACAAAAGAGAGATTCAACGATTAAGAAGAACTCGGATGTTAAGATCTTGGAGTTTGTTGGTAATTTTTGTGAAGGAGTCCAAGTCGTCTATGTAGTTGAACACCCTCACAACTTGAATTTCAATATAGTAAGATCCCAATAATGACAAGGATTAATTACTAATATTTATACCACAACTTGCAATTTTGTTGTAGTTTCTCACTTCCAAGTCGTCGCTCTGTAGTAGAATCAGCAATAATGGAGAGTTTTCCTATGATTTTCCAAGAACAACAATTAACAAAGATGATGCTGGTTTCAGACGCAATTTAAAATTGTTCTGTCTTTTTCATTTGTTGAACGATAAAAAAAAACATAATAACGAAAAATCAATAGAAATGAAATAAAATGGGGAATCTATAGACTTACTAACTCACAAGCAAGGTATGAATCGGTCTTTAGTGGCTCTATCTTCCCATCGAACCCTTTTAATCCATTTACCATCTCTGTAATATATAACAACTTCTTCACCACCAACGCAACTTTCAGAATTAAGTAGAAGCTCAGTTTTGGACAATTTTCTACTTCAATATTCTTTAAATAATCTATCTTCCATTTCCTCCCAAAAATTTACCGCAATAGATAGAGTAGCGGTTGTGTTTGAAGAAGTACCTCTTGTCTTTTTGAAACACTAAACCGGAGTTGCACAGTTTCAAGTCGTATGTGCTAGAATAACCCCCTCGATGCACCTTGGAAACTGCACTTCATCTTTGACCTCCTCGGTTGAGTTGCCCAAAAGAAGCATTTACAAAGAAATGGATTCACTTGAATTACAAAGAGCCCGCTTCAAGAAATTCTTCACATAGACAATTCATCATACAAGTGGTGAGCATCTCACTAACACCTCGCACTTAATCTCCTGAGCTTCCATATCAAGAATATAACCGGAACCCGAATCAATCAGGTAAAAAAAAAAGAACCGGGACCGTCACTTGGATTTGTCTCATGGGGATCCTTCCTTCCAATTATTATTATTTATGTGCTCTTGTTTGCTTTTATATCTGTGTTTTCTGGCGGGTATTTATGAGTCACCGCTGTGTATATATCATTGGCCCGTGTTCTCATATATTGCCTGAGTCAGTGAACCGAAATTTTTACTCACTCTATTGCTTATATATATATATATATATATATATGTATATATGTCCTTTTTTTTTCACCGCTACATTACTTCTTTCTTATCACGAATATCTTATATATTTGGTTTTCACACGATTGTTGTTGTTAAAAAGGTAACAAGAAAGATGCATCTAAAGAAATCAAGATTTGGAGCATGCATCAGATTTAAATTTCGGTGAGAGCTAGCATGTTCTCTGTTATTCATTTACAACATACTATCCCCAAAAAAGAGACAAATTAGCAGAATCCAACAGCAGACAAGATCATGAGATCATTTCGAAATCTTTTTACTTTCCATTTAAGATACCAACACAAAAGTCCTGGGTAATGAACAAGAAGATAAATGTCCCGTACAAAGATGAGCTATTATGCTTATTTACGTGCAAAAGATTACATGATGCAGAACACGAGATCAATTCATGAACGAACCCAAAGCTACAGGAATTCAGTGTTGGATATCGAAATCAGACACATTTCAAGATCAAAAGAGTATGACCCAATGGAATCAATCAGATTGCTTGATCCAATCCAACGAATTACAATAGACATAAAGAGTGAAACTTTTTTGTAAACAACGAGAGCTTTAAACATTCTTGGAATAAAAAGTAGGAATCACCACACAACATTTCCATTAGAAAGGAAACAAACAGGAAGAACAATAAAGTTAGTACACTATCCCAGAGCAATTCCCAATTGCAAACATCCCTAGGATTCGCTCGAATCAACAGACAAGAGTAAAAACAAATAAAAATTCGAATCCAAATTTCAAAAATTCAAATTCCAAACTTAGATCTCACTTAGCGACCATCCTGGCTATGAAATCCTCATACCGGATCTTCCCATCGGATCCAACATCAACCTCCTTGATCCACTCATCGAACTCGTTAGGCTCCAGCTTCTCTCCGATACTGGTGAGGATATGCCTCAGATCCGCCACCGCCACGAACCCCGTACCTTCCTTGTCGAGCACCTTGAAGGCGTCGCGGAGCTGGCGATCGAAAGGTTCCGTCTTCAGGTGTTTCGCCATGAGATCTAGGAATCGGTTGAAATCAAACGGCGACGAGAGGTTTTCCGATGCGGTGATGGATTTCAGCTGGGCCTGGGTCGGGTTTCCGCCGAGGGATCGCATGAGGATCCCGAGCTCAGCCGGCGCGATTTTGCCATCGCCATCGGTGTCGAAGAGCATGAAAGCCTCCTTCATCGACGAGACCTGGTCGTCGCTCAGACCATCCTTGCCCATTTTTCAGATTCTTCCGGGTTTTCGGGTCAGATTCCGGGTCGGGATTTCTCTCTCTTTGGAAACAAAGCTCTTTGCTTTTTCCTGTACAACGAAATTTGAGATCGGAGTGTGGTGTTTGCAACTTTTAACGAGATAGGCGATGATACGGCATCGTTTTAGTATAGATCTAAGGCCCAATCAAGCCTGGCCCATTTCATTTATGTAATCTCTCTTCAGATTTTGGAAGATGATGAATATCATAAATATACCCTACGAATCATAAATCTAACCAGTTGTATCATTTCCCGCTAAAAATTGTTCCCGTAATCATAGCGATTATCTTCAATGTTGATGAGTGAAATCAGTTGGATAAATGAAAGACCCGTAACTAAATTCGATGATGTGGTTTACCTCGTCATCATCATTCTTGTTCCATAGAGCTAAACTTGATTTACGATTTATTGTTTTGTCGGTTTGTCTTTTATCAAATAAATCATCTAAGATAAATGTTTAAGTGTGTGGGAGCTTAAAATGCTTGATTCCACCATACAACAAATGATTAGTTTGAGAAAGTGGGGTAAAAAGGAGTAAACATGACCTAATATTTCTTTAAACCATAGCCTATAGAGTCGTTTTCAAAGTGACATAGGAATTATAAAAAGTTTGTATTTGTCCCACATAGTTGGATTTATGGGGCACAAAGACAATCGGTGAAATGCATTGGTCACAATCGTTGTATATAGCATATGATATCATCATGTGATTTAAAAGGCACCTTCCACTTGGATTATATTCACATGTTTGAGTTCTATACTTTATCTTTCTTTAGTGTGCTTTGAAAAGTCATTCACTTGTTTGAATTTTATGCATTATCCTTGACAATATCCATTACCCCCTTCTCTAGATGGAAAAAAGTATCCAACACCTCTTATCAACGATCGTTGAGACATTATCTATTATATAATCCAACTGAGAGAAGATTATTCAAAGTATATTTAGTGATCATTTAGTGCACCTAACTTAACTATTTAGAGAACAATTTATGTTGATGTGAGATTCCACACCAAATATGGACAAGGACTACTTTACGCGTTACAATACTGATACATGTATTATCAAACATCATAGATCACATTAGTTGCACGATCTAGACCAGATGTTTTAGATTTTAGGACGTGTTTATATGTAATGTATAACTTCTAACAACTATCATGTTGTTTCTACTTTTAAACCGATGAAAATGTTTAACCTAGCAAAATAATAGCCGGCTTTGTTTGGCCAAAAAATGTAAATTGTAATTTGTATTACTGTTGTATGTGTCACCACTGGAATTTAAATCCGGTTGAATGCATGTTATTGGGAGAAGAAAAAAACGATTTTGTTTTGTTTTGTTTTTCATATGAATTTATGATGTGGGTCGTATGAATGAAACATAGTAATACTCAAGCTAAATCCAAATTAAATTGCCGTATTAAGTGATCTGGTTTTAGTTATGTAAACTTACAATACCAAGTCAACACAACTTGAGTCTGGTTAGCATTTATTGTACCAAAATTAAAAAAAAAAAAAAAGTTCAGAAGCAGTAGATAAATCGTTTTGGACTAAATATAGGCTAGTTAGTTTGCGTTCTATCCAAATCTAAAGCTTACACACGTCTTATTCGCCTGTAATAGTGTCAACGTCGACGATCTAGAAACACGACCCTATCTTTAGAAGAAAAACAGATGAATAAAGTTTTACAAAACATAATCATCTTCTTAAAAATTTATTTATTGACCCCACCTATTACACAGTTTCTGAATCTTACCACAAATTGAAGATAATAGTACTCTACATACAATATATCAGTTAGCCTTATACATTATCTCAGTTATCTATTCATAAGAGATGCATTATATATGCTAATTTTCTGAATTAAAGTTACATGTTTCAACTAACACAAAGTTAAATCTGGATGTAGTTAATTAAATTTAACAGTATTGGGGCTGAATCCGAAACATAATTAAAGTACATGGGCCATATCGAAATGTTTACCCAATAAAAAGACTAAACGAGACTTTCCTTGTTGTCAAAGTGTTCTATAAAAGCAACGTTAACAGACTAAACCCCAAACAACAAGAAGAACCCAAAAAACGAGAGAAAGTAGGAGAAGACGAAGACGAAGAAGAAGAAAATGAAATTGGTTTGGTCTCCGGAGGCTGCATCTAAGGCTTACTTAGACACAGTTAAATCGGTAAGATTTCTTTTTTTCCGGTGATTCGTGTCGGAAAAACCCAGGCTTCGTATCAATTCACAAGGATCGTGCCAAAAGATTCGATTTTTTCTCGAATTCTCGAACAACAGATCTTAATTTCGACTAAATATGCGTGATTCGTTCATGTACTGATCTCTCTCATTCCTTTTTTTTCTCTTCAGTGCGAGAATCTTGAGACGCCGGACGCGGCGGAGCTAATAGCGGCGATGGCGGCAGGATGGAACGCGAAGCTGATCGTGGAAACTTGGTCAGACGGAGACGAAATAGCCTCAAGTATTGGCTTAAACGTCGCGAGCCAACACGCAAACGCGAAACACATGTGTATTGTACAAAACTCAAGATCAGAATCGGCTTATCTCCAAGCCATTCAAGAATCTTCATCTCCCTCGAGCTTACCAGAGACGATCGTCGCTGATGAAACCGAGAACGCGATGAAGAAGATACAGGGAATCGATTTCTTGGTCGTGGATTGGCGGAACAAGGAATTTGCAGCGGCTGCGTTGAGAAACGCTGCGTTTGGAAGAAGAGGAGCGGTTGTGGTTTGTAGAAATGGGTATTCGAGAAGTCCTTTGGGTTTTAGCTGGAGAATGGCTTTAGGAGACCGGAAAGTTGTTAGAACGGTGACTCTGCCGGTCACCGGAGGTATTGAGATTGCTCATGTGGCTGCTCGGAACTCGGGGAAGAGTGAGAACAGGAAGAGAAGATGGATCACACATATTGATCAGAGATCAGGAGAAGAACATGTATTTAGTATTTAGAAAGTTAGAGACAAAGACAATTGTGAGAAATGTTTATTTGGATTCTTGTATTTCACTTTGTACATAAGATTCCATAGATGTTATATTTGTATCATACTTTGTCTTAAAATCTCTGCTATAACTGATTCTATGAAAAAAAGCCTACATCGTTTTATCATCACTTTCACTTAATTAGTCCTCTTTGTCTTCTAATTAAACTTCTATACGCTTGAAAAATTGAAAACAATTTAGCGCAATTAGTTTAATTTGCATGGCTTTTATCGGCCATATACTTGTTTGAAAGAACTATTTTGCTTATAAGGTGATAGGCCAGGGCATTACTTGGTTTTTTTACGTCTTTCACAAATTTTTTCTTTTGTTAGAAATGCATCATGTGATGGAGTAAAACTAAAGGCAGACAGATCAAAAATAGTATGAGGAGAGTGGATCATTCCACCAGTGCGTTTCATGTGATGAGGTTCAAACTTGCAAAAGATGATCCACTGGGTCAAAAGTAGCATTTATTTAAGAACCGACCATTGAAGATAATCATAGACTCATATAGGCAGAATGATCACTAAATGTCATCACGTTGGGCTCAAGAACAGTTCTTTAGGATTTGCTTGAGCCCATCACATGAGAAACTCTCCATGATTCTTGCCAGAGGAAAAACTAAACCACTTATTTCCGGTTTAATATTGGGAAATATTTCAAGACTCCCAATCTTTACCTTCGGTTAAGGTAAAAAAAAAGCAGCGGTTCTGTTAACGCTCTATCAACCCAATCTATTAGGGCATAGAATGGGTTAATCTAAACTCAACTACTTCAAAATTGAAAGAGGCTTTTTGTGTTCTTTCAAAATTCCACTTGAATAATACCAAAGTGAAAGGAATAAAAAAAGGTTTGATGAGTGAAAGTGTACGTTGAGGAAAATACAACATGGGAGAGAAAACAGATGACGCTTGGCGTTTGTCGTGAACCGAAGTTCCCTGCGGTGTTGGGCTGTCCGGATCTTGAGCGGTCTGACCAGTTAATGCGATCAGTAATATTATCTCAATTTTATAAATAAATAGAATGCGAAAAAAATTAGGAAAATTAAATGAGAAAAGAGGTAAGGAGAGGCGTCACGTGCACATGATCCAACCGATGAATAGAGACATGTCACGCAAAGTCAGCCAACTTTCAGAGCCCAAAAGCCAAAACCAAAAACCCTTTCAAAAATTTATCGTTTTTGGACGATCTTACCCTCTCATTGTCCCATTTATTACCATCACATGCCCCTTGTTCTTCTCTCTTCTTTTTGTGTGTGTTAGCTGGCTTTTTTCCCTTAATTGAACTTATAAAAAGAATTATACGATATCACCAGGATGCTGAAAACTACAATAATCAAAATGATTTTGCCTTAGTTTCTCAATTCTCGTGCTTCTTTATAAATTTCAAAAACACAATCACATGAAATATAGAATGAGAATTAAAAGTTGGGAGCTGAAAGAGAAGAAAGACCCAATGAATAAGGCACACCAATCTAACAAGTCATAGGCCAAGAGATGTTTTTGTTTGGTAATGTGGGTCAACCAATCTCATAAATGAGTTAGCTGGATTTGCATTTGATGCTCTTCTCACTCAGAATTCAATGTGACAATTCCCCCTACTCTATATTTATTACTAAGCAACAAATAATAAATACAAACTTTCATATCTCATTTTAAGCAATTTGATGTCTATGTTTTCTTTCGTATTCACGAGATCTAATGAATTATGGAACCACATATCATAAATTCTTTAACTATGAAAACAATGATCTAAGTAAATGAAACATGGTACAACGGCGCAGTAGAAATTGGCATAAGCGGTAAAATCAATACAATTCTTATAAATAGGAATCCCCTTTATAGGTTATCATTACCAAAATTGATGCTAAAGCTAGGATTCACAATATTTTGATTATTGGTATAATTTTTGAAGTTTCCACTATAGGCTGGTCTTTTGTAGTTTCCACTATAAGCTGGTCTTTGTAGTTTCCACTATAAGCTATGTATGTTGGATTCTAATGGAAGCAGAATTAGAATACAAAACATAACTTCCAAACACCAAATCTATATGCAACCCAGTATGCATTTATTGGAAGCAATTTTTTTGTACACTTTATATGAAAAAGGAAAAAGATTGAAAAAAGGTGCATATAACTCTCTCTCTCTTTTTCTGACGGTGATTGTCGTTACACAATAAATATACGCCTACGTATATGTATAGCTTTGTTTGTATTTTGTATAGTTCCAAGTAGATGTCTATCAAGACATGGAAATCACGTCAAAGTACTCTGTGAGTAAATTCATTATGTGGATCTTATTTTCAATTGTTTGAATCCTTGCGTGTCGAATTCATGATATAAGCAGGATAAAAAGAGTACTTTCTTGCGTCAATAAACAATTAGCTGCAGATTAAATCACGTGTTATCGCATGAACTATAAAAAGAGTTCCGTGTATTACAAATGAAATATATAGAAAACTAGACATAAACAAAGAATTATTTAACAAAATATAAGCTATATGCAAGAATATATATATGAGTTATGCATGTGTACTATATACACTAGGTAGTTATAGATGTTATTTTATTTAAATTGCTAGGATTTTTTTATAACAAATATAACGCTTAATTAGGTGCGACCAAATATTAGTAATACATATTAGCAGCTATAGCGGCAGTATTTCAGCAATAATCTTGGTTACTTTAATTTTAACGGTGGAATTGGACTGACGGATTAGTACGTTGCAGACTAAGCTTTTTTTTGCTGATAGCAGAGACTAAGCTAATTTTATTTTTGGACGAGTAAAATAATCTGTGTAGTTACTTATTACTTACTTCTTCAACAACAAGAGGGTCCCTTATTTATTTCGTCTGCTATTTTTGCTGATGTAAATAGCTTTTAGCAAAACTCTCTGGTTTGTTTCAGAAGAAATGATCACAAGCTGACGAGATGATTTATAGATAGTGAGAGAAAACGAAAAGAGAGAAACTTATATATCCCTTCTTCTACATATCCAAGAAAACTATAATCATTGCACTTCATATATACACACACATTTTTTCAAAATATAAAATAAGATTATACTTAGTATTTGAGTTACAAAATTTTTAAGCGTTGGCAAAAAAAAAACTCGAAAAGTAACACTAGGGTTAAAGCTAACAAAAGACGTACAATCATTACAAAAATCAAATGAATGAATAAAACAACCGCCAAAAAATGAACTTTCATTATGTTGGACATTTATTTGTACAAAATGAAACTGGCGGATCGATTTATGATCTAATGGATATACTGTTGAATAATAGGGATTGTGTTTTGTTTTTGTGGAGCAATAATATGAGATTCAAATGCATATAAATAAATAATAGTATTATCTTTAGAGCGACGACAACAAAACATGTCTAAGCATAGTCTTCATTTTGGTTTTAGCTTGAACTAAGATGGAAACAAATTTAATCTTTGACCAATCTTACCGGCACAAAACCATAAGAAAAGAATCATCATTCTACGATTATTATAGTACATCATTTTTTTTCTTTACAAATTGACTTGATAATAATTTATATTATCATGTTATAGTGTCTGTGTATAAAAGTGAGATATTAAAGCAGACACAAAAAAAAAAAGAGAGCAAAGGAAAACAAAAAATGGCTCCGTCGTCTTCATCTTCTCCTTCCAAATCTCCTGTTCCATCTCTTCACCAATCCCTTCACTTCACTCCTGTAAGTCAAAACTCAAACCACTCTTCTTTGTTTCCCGGGAGAAACGCAGGAAAACAGACCTCAAATTTGTTTTGTTTTGTATTGCTCTGTGACCAAAAATGGGTTTTATTCAAATAAAATCGCGGAATTGACATTGTTTAGCAAAAATCTTCTTGTTCTTGCGTCTTTCCTCCTGATTCCCATCACTATTTTCCGAGAAAATGAATGAAAAATTCGAAGAGGCACTTCTATTAACTTTTTGTCTAAAGTTTCATCCTTTGATCTCAATGATTCCACTACAATCTGATATCGTGTCAGTTGAAAAGTTCTTCAAATCCAAAGGTTATTTTTCTCATTTGGGCATAAATTTCACCGAGTAATTAAAGAAAAATCATTTTTTTTTCCTTTTCTGTTCTTTCAGATTCCAGAATGCGAAGAAGACGACCTCTACGAAGAAAGATACAAAAACAGAGCAACCCCAAGCAGCGACGGTGGATCCTCCGCTACCCCAAGCCACCACCACCACCACCGCCGCAGCAACAACAACCACCAACATCCTCTAACGCCTCTCCACCACAACGGTAACGGAAAACCCCAAAACAAAAAACGACACGACGACGACGAGGACGACGGAGGCGCCGTCTCATGCAACAAGTGTCGGCCTCACCACTCTCACCGCGACAAATTCTCCGTCGTGCCTCTCGAAAGCCACAACAACCCTTCCTTCATCTCTAGCCCCAATCTCATTATCAAATCGATCTTTCAGTCCCTCACACGGAAAAGCCCCAAACCATCTTCGACGGCGGCGCTTCCACCGCGCTCTTCCTCCTCCGCCTCCGCCGCCGACGCTTCCAGAGAAGAGCAGTGGCGGTTAGCCGTGGCGGAGCTTTCCCATAAACTGATTCAAGCCACGAAGAAGAAAGAAGACGCGGTGATAGAAGCTTCCAGGCTGAAATCGTCCATGGCAGAGCTCGAGAAGAAACTCAATAAGCTCGAGATTTACTGCCACAATCTCAAATCGGGGCTTGATGAGTGCAGCAACAAGAAACAGAGTGTTCCGATCAGAAAAGACGGAATCAACGACAGGATCATCCAGCAATTCCTCGTATCCGTGTCGGAATCCCGATCTTCGATCAGGGCTTTGAGCAGATCTCTCGCGTCGCAGCTACGAACCGTAGGTGGAAAAGTCTACGAGCGACTCTCTCTACTCCTTCAACCTTTCGATGTAAAGATCAATTCTTTCGCCAAAAACCCTAAAAGCCTCATCTTTTACCTCGAAGCGATTCTGAGCAGAGCCTTCTTCGAGGATTTCGAAGCTCCCGGGTTTCAGAAAAACGGGTCGACCCGGATTTTGAACCCGATTGATCGTTGCGAATCCAATTACGCTTCGTTCAACGTCTTGATGGAGCTCACGTGGGACGAGGTGTTGAGCAGAGGAACAAAGCATTTCTCCGAGGAGTTTAGCCGATTCTGTGACCGGAAAATGAGCGACGTCGTTTCGATGCTTTGCTGGAACCGAGCCTGGCCTGAACCGCTTTTACAGGTGAGCGTTAATCCGAACGGTATAATACAGATTCATTTGGTTTACTGCTATTGAACCGGTTTTATTTTTTTTGTAGGCCTTTTTTGGAGCGTCGAAGAGTGTTTGGTTGGTTCATCTCTTGGCTAACTCGGTGAACCCGGGTTTGCAGATCTTTCGAGTCGAGAAAGACGACCGGTTTGATCCGGTTTACATGGAGGAAACTGGTGGAGACCGGTTTAAGAGTCTGATTCGAGCTATGGTTCAACCCGGGTTTTACGTCTATGGGAGTGTGGTTAAGTGCAAGGTGGTTTGCAAGCATGGTGGCAACGACGAGGAAGAAGTTGTAGAAGACCGAACGGTCAAGGAATGCAATAAAAACGACAAGAGTTTAATAAGCATTTGTAGCCCCCTAGGAGTTTAATTACGTTTATTAAGAAGTTATAAAATTGGTGGGTTTTTGATTTGTTTTGTGAGCTTGTAATTAGAAAAATGAATGACCTTTGAAAGTGAATATTTTAAAACTGGTCTTTAGTGACTCTTACGAGAAAATGTATAAGAATTGGTTTGTGATGATTTTTTTTTTGGTTCGTTGTCAAAAGTGATTCAAGAAACTGTCCAATAAAGGAAAATAGTGGAGTTTTCTCGTTAGCTTCATTTTCTTGGAGTTGATTACATGTAGTTTATTGTGACACCTAATGGCTGTCGTTACTCGTCGTCATATACACATATGTTACATTTACCAATCATAATATGTTACATTTACCAATCATAATCTTTATGATTCGTAAAATGGTGTACTTAGTGTAGAGAAATTATATCAGCATTTATCTTCAAAATGTTAAGGGAATGATATATTTTGATATAGAAAAAGGTGAAATAGTAACAATCAGTTTTGAAATTATAGCATTTTAAAGTTAGCGAAAATAATTGGCCACGGATTGGAATTTATCACACATGTAGGAGTAGTATATATATATTTATTTATTTTGGTGAAGATGTAAATAGTAGTTGTAGATTTATACTCTAGTATTTACAGAATTTAGCACGTAATCTAAATTTATTTAAAGGACCACAGGTCCACAAACATATAACGTTGGTTAACGGTCTCGTCAAAGCAAGCAACAGCGATTGTGGGGGCATATTGGTCACTTGATCAGGAACGCGATCGAACGTCAGTTTCAAAAGACCCGGTCTACATCGAAACTTCGATTTACCGATTCAAAACGCCGGTTCGGGTCAACACGGTCTAACCTTTATCCTCACCAGCCCCCGCGGGTTTCGAGAGAGAGGGAGAGAATTTAGTTAGTTAGTAATTTTTTAATTTAATTACGGTGTTTCTGGGGGAGACAAATAAAAGAAAAAAAAAACAAAAAGGAGCTTCTCTTCATCGGTCTTCGTCTCGTCATTTGTCGTTCTCTCTGTATTTTGATTAGTTCGCGATCTTGAATCTCTCTCTCTCTCTCTTTGTCTCTGGTCGATTCGTCGATCGGAGATTTTGACCGGAGATTTGATATAACTCAGAAAGTTGGCAGATCGTAGCTATGTCGTACTCCGATTCCGATTCGTCGTCTCAGGCTGGCGAGTACAAGAATTTCCGGCAGATTACACGTGAACGTGAGTTCTCTCTCTCTCACTATCTCTATCTCGCTCATAATCTGATTTATCTGTTTTGACTCTCGTTGATTTGGATTGACTTGTCAATTTTTCTGGATTCACGTGATCTATTTCTGCGTCCGGGTTCTGCGGAGTAGCCGTTTTAGTCGTGTTGTTTCATTTTGATTCTGGGTTCTACGGTCATGAGAACGATCAAGTTTACGTTTCTGCTGTTTTTTAATTGGTCTGCCCGAGGAGAATATGTGTGTTTCAATGGCTAAGAACTGTCGCGAATTTGAATTGGGACGGTTTTCTGATGAAGTATTGGTAAATCTGTTGCTTGTTGTATTTGTTTGTGCTTAAAGGTTAGAAATGAGATTTAAGATGAGGTTTATGGATCGGTATTAGCTTGGTGGTGGACAGCGAGTGACTTATCGCATTGCTTCCTATTTCTGATTCGATTGTAGCAAATTGTGGATCTACTTAGAATTGACCTGAATGGTTGTTTGAGGTGGAACTAGAGTTAAATTTTTTCATACATTTTACCAAATGATGCATATCGGACACTTAGAAAAGGAAACTGTTACATGTGTGATGAGGACGATGAAAGGATTGATATATGAAGGCAGACATGGTAGTTTTTCAATGTTTGAGAAAAAGCTTTCAGAAGAAAGTCGTGAATTTTGATTGTAGTCACACTGTAGAGTTATAGGCAGTGTAGTTCATCTCACGCATCCTTGGCCCTTGGGTCTAAATTCCATTAAATTCCATGAGGCTGCTGTCACTGCTCCTTTTTTCTTAAGGCTCTTCAGTTTTCCTCCATGTTTTGGTGAGGCTTTATCTGTTGGCAGTGTATCTGATCTTATACATCTCGTTGTTTCTCAGGACTCTTGTATGAGATGCTTAGATCTGCGAAGACAGGGAGTTCAAAATCCACCTGGAAGGTATGTTTACGTGTACTTCACCGTGGGATGTCCAGATAATGTTATTGGCTTTTAGGTTGATACCTATTTTTCTGCTAAGTTTTTTTTTTCCTTCTCGCATTTTAGGTTCTAATCATGGACAAACTTACTGTCAAGATAATGTCATACGCCTGCAAAATGGCTGATATCACACAAGAAGGAGTTTCATGTGAGAATGAAGTATTTTTGTTGGAATTCTACGATATGATGCTTTATATAGGAATAACTTAACTTGCGTAAGCTAACATTTCTCTGTAGTGGTTGAGGACATATTTAGACGAAGACAACCTCTACCGTCAATGGATGCAATATACTTCATCCAGCCAACTAAAGAGAAGTAATTTATTTTTGCTGCGTTCCAAAATCTGACATCTTTTATTTCCTCTTGTATTAATGTTTGATTCTGTTTCATCAGTGTCATCATGTTCTTGTCAGACATGTCTGGGAAATCACCATTGTACAAGAAGTAAGGAAATGATTCCCTCTTAGTTATCGAATCTATCCTAAAGACAATTTCTTTAACACACTGATTTTCTTCTTTATTCCTCTGCATCTGTGAAGGGCATTTGTTTTCTTCAGTTCACCGGTTTCCAGAGAGCTGGTTGGTCACATAAAAAAAGATTCGAGTGTGTTACCTCGGATTGGAGCATTGAGAGAGGTGTATATTGCAAAAAAAAAGAAAAAAAATCATACTTTCTAGTGTATTCAACTGTTGATATTCATTTCAATTACTATAGTATATGTGTTATAAGCTGTGATAGCATCCATATCGAAAACTTATTATTGAATTTTCATTTTGCAGATGAATTTGGAGTTTTTTGCCATTGATAGCCAGGTATGATCTATTTAAGTCTCTGATGCATGTGCAGTTTAGCGGTGTTTATATTGTTCTCCATCATATGGTCTCAAATGCAGTGCGACCTGTGGTATCATGTTGTTAGTATATGTTTCATAATGTGAAAGAGGGTGACAAAAGACATTTATTAACGACAACTTACACAGGGTTTCATCACGGATCATGAGAGAGCTTTAGAGGATCTTTTCGGTGACGAGGAAACTTCTCGAAAAGGCGATGCGTGCTTGAATGTGATGGCTACTCGAATTGCCACAGTCTTTGCTTCACTACGGGTACCAATCATTATTCTCACGAGTAATGACTATCATCTGGGGATGACTCTTCTGAATCATTATGGACTTTACAGGAATTTCCAGCAGTACGATACCGAGCTGCAAAGTCACTTGATGCATCGACAATGACAACTTTGCGCGATTTAATTCCCACAAAGCTTGCAGCTGGAATCTGGAATTGTCTGGCAAAACATAAACAGTCAATTGAAAATTTCCCACAGACTGAAACGTGCGAACTTCTCATCCTCGACAGATCTATAGACCAGGTTTAAAACTGTTTTCCACATTTAATGGATCTTTCATTTGTTATCTTATCAATCAAGACTCCATCCATTTGGAGCTCATGTTTCCTCCTTTACATGTGTTTTACATGTGTTATATGATTAGCAGCATTTGCTTGTTTTGAATGTTTAGATTGCCCCTGTTATACATGAGTGGACTTATGATGCTATGTGCCATGATTTACTGAACATGGAAGGGAACAAATATGTACATGTGGTAAGGTCAACTATTTGCTGCATAGCTTATTGTGATATCGTGTTGGCTCTCTTCCTGGAACTCCATGTGATATTCTTCTAGTCTTTAGATTCCAAGCAAGTCAGGTGGACAACCAGAGAAGAAAGATGTCCTCTTGGAGGAACATGATCCTATTTGGCTTGAGCTTCGACATGCACATATAGCAGATGTGAGTCTGATGTCTAGGTATAATTCCCACTCGCAATGGAGAAAAAAAGTGAATCCTTTTGACCTGTGTTTTTCATCAGGCTAGTGAAAGATTGCATGACAAGATGACCAATTTCTTATCGAAAAACAAAGCTGCTCAGCTTCAGCATGGAAAGAGGTGGGTATCACTTTTATTTTTGCAGTAAATGTAACCAGCAAGCATATATTACGCTCCTTTGAACTGGCGGAACCAGTTAGGATGTCAAAAAAAAAAAAAAAGAACTGGCGGAACCAGATTTTACTGTATACCCTCTTGTTTTTCAGTTTGATCATAATACTCTGACATAACTCTGCGTTGATCTATGTAGAATACTTTATTTAATTGGAGAAGTATTTTCAAATGCTCTCTGCTTTTTAATTAATTTTCGTCGTCTCTTATTTTTAGAGATGGAGGTGAGCTTTCTACGAGGGATTTGCAGAAGATGGTTCAAGCGTTGCCACAATACAGCGAACAGATTGACAAACTCTCTCTCCACGTAGAGGTAGTTCCATAGTTATGTGCAACGCTCCCCTGCCTTTTCTTGTTGCGTCCACCTCACCTTCAAGCTTTATATGCTTCTACTTTGTATTCTCGATAAAAACGTTCAACTTTAGGCGGTGTCACACAATTACTCTATTAATATGCATCATCTAGTTAAAATTTCACTGGATTTTGTGTCTGAAGAGCTGTCTGCAGATGTCCAGAATTATGGCTTCTTTTGCGTTTTTTTTTTTTTTTTTTTTTTTTTTTTTTTTGTCTCTGAGCGTTGAATTCATGTAAGTCTTTCTTATCGTGCAGATTGCTAGAAAAATCAACGACCTTATCCGAGAACAGGGACTTCGGGAGCTTGGACAACTTGAACAAGACCTTGTTTTTGGTGATGCTGGGATGAAGGATGTGATTAAATATTTGAGTACTCAAGAGGTTTGCATCTATTAATAGTGATTGATTTACTGTAATATTTCATGAGACGTTGAGCTGTCAAGCTTTATGTACTTTCGAACCTCTGTACAGGAGGCAAGTCGTGAAGGTAAGTTACGACTGCTGATGATCCTCGCAACAATTTACCCTGAAAAGTTTGAAGGTGAAAAAGGTCAAAATCTAATGAAGGTATTTAGGGTTTTAAAATTTTAATGCTTCTGAATCTTTGTTTGGTTCTCATCCACCTCATCTAAGGCTGTATTGCTTTTGTGTGTAGCTGGCAAAACTCTCATCTGATGACATGAGCGCTGTAAATAATATGAGATTACTTGGTTCAGCCGTCGATGCTAAAAAAAATGCCCCGGGAGGTTTCACTTTGAAGTTTGATCTTCACAAGGTAACACTGTTCCATCTACAGTATATATATAAATTATGCGAATCTTCGTAACATTGTTTGTCAATGGCTGCAGAAGAAACGAGCTGTCAGGAAAGAGCGCCAAGAGGAAGCAGCATGGCAGTTATCTCGTTTTTACCCCATGATTGAGGTTCACTCAAACTTTGTATAGGCCACTACTTTAGATTTTTAGCAAAATATAGGTTTCATGTGTTGACTGTTTTTTCATATCTGAATGTTACCAGGAACTCATCGAGAAACTTAGCAAAGGAGAATTGCCAAAAGAGGACTTCCCATGTATGAACGACCCAAGCCCGAGTTTCCATGGATCAACGGCACTTTCATCATCAGCAAGTAGTAGTCAAGGTCAAGCTCAAGCTCAGTCCATGAGATCAAGACGCACACCAACATGGGCTAAACCGCGAGGTTCAGATGATGGTTATTCAAGGTAAACTGTTCTTAAACGATCTTTGGATCGATCCAATAGGAATAAAACCTAAACATAAGTTGGGTTGTTCGTCGATCCTTTTAACTTCGTTGTGTTGGCATAGTGAGTGAAACCTGAAAGCAAGCTAAAACCATGCGTCTCATTGTTGATATTCTGCAGAACCACTTCTTTTCCACATTGTCGTAAACTATTTTTCATTCTTACAGTGATTCGGTGCTGAGACATGCGTCTAGCGATTTCAAGAAGATGGGACAACGAATATTTGTGTTTATCGTTGGTGGAGCAACAAGATCAGAGGTAAGAGGCTAAGGGAAAAAAAAATGATTTTACAGCTGGAGTGAAAAAAATTAAACCATAGGATCAGGATATATGATGATATCTTCTTACTGTACTAATTGATTTTTCAGTTAAAAGTATGCCACAAATTAACGACGAAACTCAAAAGAGAAGTAATCCTCGGGTCAACAAGCCTCGACGATCCTCCACAGTTCATAACGGTAAGCCAGACACATACTCACATTCCGAGATTTGGCAAACTATGAATCACCCACTCAATTAAAGTAATCTTCTTTTCTCTTTTTGTGTCTCACAGAAACTGAAGCTTTTGACTGCAAATGAGTTATCTTTAGACGATCTCCAAATATGAGAACTCACATCTCAAATCAAATCCGTGTCTTTGTTCTCTGATCTCCCATTCTAATTTGCAACCAAGTAAAAAGACATGAAAAAGGATAAAAACCATCAGATTCCGAGATCATGACTGTAAGCTTACCCATATTGTATGTCGTCTGAAGATGTAAAGCAACTCGTAAAGTTGACTTCTAGATCTTTGGCTATTGTCTTGTTAAATTCGATCGTGTAAATTACTGAAATTGTTCATTGCTTTTTCAGAATCTCGTCTTTCTTAACTCACTTCACTTCGACTTTCTCTTCTTCTTTTTTCCTCAATCATAAGTTCATAACAATCAGTACATTTTAAGACTGAGCAAGATAGTCTAACAACAACAACAAAAGAACTACGTTAAAGGTTACTTAAACACAGTTTAGCTTCGGATCAATAGAATCTTTGGTGAGCTGTTCTTCAGCTTTCCTCTTCTTTTTTGTTACTGACACCAAGCTCTTGACATAAGAGATATAACTGTCCACATTGAATTTCCGTTTGCAACCCGCGTAGTTCATGTACCGAATCTTCCCAAACACTGGCCTTTCTTTCCATCCCTGAAACCCATCAAAAGCACGAACCAATTAATCAGCACAGTATTCTCCAACGTCCAACATAGTCCATCATCATTTCTAGTCAAGTGAGAGAAGGAAAAAAAGAAAGAACCTGATCATGAACGCCGCATATAGACCACATACACCCAACATATCCACTCGGGTCACGACCATCGATCTCATACTACATCAGCATATCAAAAACTAAGCAACAAAAAAGAAATTCCATGGAAGATACATTAAGGAAAGGATAGTAAGTAAACCTTGTTATTTAGGTAGATGGATATTGAGAGAGCCTCTTCAGGTCCATTCGTCCATTCTAAAATCTTCTTTGCCCAATACATTCTGCAAGTAATGAAATGTCAGTTTTTACCATTGCTGCCATTATAGTTGGTTTTTTTAAAGTACAGCCAAAACCGAGATAGGTGATTTTACTTGCCTCATGAAACCGTGCATTTTCCCCTGATAAACCATCTCTAACTGTGAAGCATTCCATAGCTGCCAATTCAACAAGCCGAAAAAGTAAAGCTTAAAATGCAAATGGAAAACCAAGCTACAGACAAATTTGGATAATGATAAGTGAGGAGAGATTAGTGGCTTACATGATCTGCTGTCTGTCCTTTCTCTAACTGCTCCAACCTACAATTTTAATACCCTTTTAAGCGAATACAAGTTTGGGAAATTTTTCTATCCAAAAGAATTAGGCACTAAACGACTGAAACATTACGAGTAAATGTGTTCTCTTTTATCTGAAGCATGATCCATTAATGACTTGCGCGCCCATTCCCAAGCTCCCATCAAAGAATCATAGTGAGGTTGATAGTAGCAAAAATTGTCGGAGAGTTCTCTTCGCACAATCAATTCTTCCAAAAACGTGTCAACTGCCTTCAATGACCAAACAACGCAAAATACCAAACCAAGAGTGTGAACAAAAGGTAAGAGACAGAGTATACCAAAACATACATTCAAAAAGTATGATTTGACATATGAACCTGAGGGTAAGTACTCCGGACTTTACGCGCCTCTAAGGCACATCGCTGAGCTGATATCTGCCCGAAGTGTAGATAAGGAGACAGACCGGAGAGTGCTTTCGGCTTTACAGGATTATTCCGGTCTGTCGAATAATTCTTCAACCTTTTCGTCAAAAAACCATCTTTATTCCCCATCAATACTTCCATGCCCGCTTCTTCTCCCGGCACACACCATTCAATTTCAGGAACTTCTGCACCCTCCCTATCAACATTTTATGGTTACCATGGTTGATAGATTTAACACCAATACACTTTTGTTAAACAGATTTTACAGCACCTAACCTTACAACTTTATCGATGAGGCTATCCCAATCAACAGGTTTATCCATCATCCCGGTCCACTTCTTCTTCGGCGGTTCAAGCTTAGGAAACTCAATGAGGTAATCAGGTACTAGCTTGTGGATCTTACCCCGGATTGTTCTGGCACTGTACTCCAATTTACCCGACGCAGCCCACATTGGAACTACATTGTGTGCATCAACTTCGTGTATTGCTAATGAATCACTCGTTCTCTTTAAAACCTCATCTTTACAGCTCCGGATTTCCCGTAAAGGCGAGAAATCAGTGACCAGATGCGAAGCTCCACATTTTGTGATGAAATCAGGGATTGTTTCCTTTGCATCTCCCTGCATTGTTACATCAAAAAGTTCATCTTTCCCACAATAATAAACAACCAAGCTTGAGATAAGAATAGTACAAAAACTTACAGCTAAATTTCCATAACCTAAGGTTATACAAAGTAAGAAATTTGATCAGCATTTTGTAAAATTCGTCCCAAACCACGAAAACCCCTAATCGATTCATTTCATTTCCATATAACAAGAGCGAGAAACCCCTAATTTCCCTCCCTGAAATTACTACAACAAAGCAAGTTTTTTTATGAAATGGGTTTGGTGTCAAATCGAGCTATGGACTCACCTGTAACAGAAAAAACGGAATTTGAAGAGATTCGATTTGACGGTGAAGCTGGCGCAAACCCTTTAGCATAAACCCTAATTGCCTCGCTTTTGCGCCCAGAAACTGATCGAACAAATTGAACACGACAGCCACCGGCGCGTTGGTTCTGTTTGCCAGATCAACGGCGTGGATCAACGCCCAGTTATCTCTCAACCGTTGATCTCTGAACATCCAGTAAACAACGGGACCCACCGTTTGATCGGACGGTCGCCAAGAGCCTTCCTTGAGGACCCGGATCCGACCCGTTTGAACAGAGATTGCCGACGCCATACGAAGGAGGAGACGGGGATCGAGGATTTTTCGGGTTTCACTAATGTGCGCCGTTTATGCGAAGATATCGCAGCGGAGGATAACTTGCGCGGGGGACGCTCAAGCGGCAAAGCGCGACGTCTTCGAAAAATGGAGGGAAGGCAATACAGTGTTTGAGTTTGTGGTTTGAATTGATCTACGTGGATTATCTATTATGATTACACGTGTCAATTCGTGATTGCCCAAGTCACTTGGTCTATTCACGACGCGCGAGATTCTTCCTAGGAGTTGCATGGTCCATACCCTCGGTAACGCTTTGATATAATAAATTTGGAAAAACGACACTTTTATTTACATAACATTTATTAAGAAAAATACTTATCTATAAGAAATTTTAAGAACAACCTAAAACATAAACAGTAACTTGACGCATCTTTTCTTTTACCATGGCTACTACTTTTTTTTTGGAATTCAAAAACTGTGGTTGCTAACTGAAATGGTTGATCCAAAACAACGTATCAATAAAAGTTGTTGATCCAAGAGGCTGCACAAGAGACAACTCGGAAAAATTAGAACATTTGGAACCAGTTACGTAGAATTCTTAATTTGAACACTGATTTTGTCAGGAAATCAGCACAATATAGCTTTAATCGAGTTATCATTCATTATCTTGCATTTCCTGATTTATCTTGGATCAATAAGTTTGATCATTTATGTATAAGTATGTAGCTCTCATTAACACAAACTTATCAGCTCTAGAGAATAATAAACAGTTTAAATACACAACTTTGGTTAAACTGTTTCAGAGTAATTAACAAGTAGTCTAAATTAATTAGTTGAATTAGTTCATACTAGTAATAAACGATACTTTTGATATCTTCTATACTCAGTATACTCTCTGTATACTCAGTAATATGTAACTTTAGATTTATATGCGATTGTAGTACTCGTAGTGATGAAACTAATTGGGTAGCCACCGGTTTTAATATAGGGTCTGTTCTTTGCACGAACGCTGCGGCCAGTGTCAGCGACACAAAAACAACAATATATTTTTGATGTTTTGAACGTGTAAGGGTGTAGAGAGCAAGGCGCCGGTATTAATAATAATAGACGCAGCTACAGAAAAGGGACGCTGGAAATTTCAGCGGCAACTCAGCAGCAGCTGCGACTCCTCTCGGTGGTTAATTTTAACAGTCCGGCATCAACCCATCGTGATATTTAGCTACGTCAACGTCTTTTTTTCTTGACGCACAATGTAGACGCAGTGTTTGTGCAACGAACAGGCCCATACTAGTTTTCCTTTAATGGAATTGATTTTAAATCATATAAAAAAATCTTCTCAATTCAATCAATCACATCATTTTCTTTGTGTAAAGTGCATACATGTTCTTTACGTTCCTTCGATATTTGAATTAATCATTTTGTGTATATCATTGTGGTCCAATACATCCTAACATATAATGTGATATTTTCTAATTATTTACTTTGAATTGCTAAGAAGACAAACGTGTAAGTCTTTAGCAAATCAAAATTATATGATGGTGCGGATTAATGATGAAAAAAAGAAGAATTTATTGACCTATATAGGCTGGGTTCATCATTTCCTTTAAATAAAAGAAACCTAGAGCAACTGATTCATTCACATGCTCGATCGTGCTTATCTAGGGTTACTCATATAGATCTCACCAATGCATAATTGAGAACATACCTTCTGTATATGGCTTTTATGTATATTCCCATATATATAGTAGGAGTCTAATTATTATGAATTTATGAATAACGTATCTTACTTTAAAAAAGTCATAATTAGTATTTACATTTTGTTACCTCATTAATTTAACAAACAATACGCAGCGCGTGTGTGAAGAATATGTAGATAATTACAGAAATCAAACATCTATAAACAATATAATACACGCCCACAAGATTTCTACGAGACTTGACAATTATAAGTCTCGATAGCACATTTAATTACTAGAAATATTTAAGCGACATTTATATACTCCACTGAATCAAAATAACTCGACACTGAAACACCTTATTAGTTCGACATTTACTTCTCTCTAGTTGAACAAAACTCATGGATCACACATGCGTCCAACACGTAAACTTGTGTTTACTCGCATAAGCTCGTAGACTCGCATAAGCTCGTAGACTCGTAGTTGTTATTTACTACAAAATCTAGAAAACGGTAAAAAAAACCCTAAAAATGTGTGGTTTGCTGAAATAATTGTACAAAATACCATTTCAAACTTTCAATGAAGAAGCTATATATCCAATGAATGTGGAAAGTGGTAACCAATATACCAACCATATCTTAATTTCGGATTGGATTCAGTAGTTTTATTTGACCTTTTAGCAGCTCTTTTTTTTCTGGTCGAACCTTTTAGCAGCTCAGCTATACCAAATTGAGGATATTCTAGTCTTTTAAATCTCTCGAGACTATTTTTATTCGTAACTAACGCACTTGGGTGGGTTAATTATTTTCTGAACTACTGACAGCCACTCGTCAGTCGTATATTATATGTCGACCACTGCACAGAATCATTGTCTTATATACCATATTTTTTTAATTTATTAAATTTATAGGGAGACAAAAGCTGATATCTAAGGAATTAGTTTATATTATATGTATTTTGTTTGACTATCTTGTATTATATATACTTTCTCATCTACCATGACAAACCCAACTAGGGTTAGCTAATGTGTCCTAATTAGCCAGCCACTAACAAAACTGTACTCGTAACTTCAAAATCGTAACGATTAAATTTCAGATTTCATAAAATTTCAGATTTCATAAAATTTCCGTTTTTCAGTAAAACTATATTTTTTTCAGAGCAAAAAAATCATTTAAGCTAAATATTTTCAAAGATCGGTGATATTATATATTTATTTTTTTCTGTTCAAAACTCAACCAATAATAATTCTAATTATGGCTGTGCTTAATGCTGATCACACAGACTCGTAGTACCAAAAATGAAGCCAGTCATTTCACAAACATTATCTTGTTTCAAAACATTACAAAACAAAAAAAAGATAACAAAGATATTACATGAAAATGGAATTTTGTAGGTTCTTTCAATTCATGTTCGAAATAAAATAACCTGCTGTTATACACGTAGGTGTAACAACACGGAGTCATTCGCCCCAACGCATTTTTAAAAAGTGGTGTAACTTAGTAAAGTCCAATGTTAATGCTCTATTAATAAGATCATATTTACGCTTATTTGTCTCTAATGAAAAAATTTATGACTCTATCACTGACATAAGTTCTACTTTTAACTTGACAACGAAAAAGGTCGTACACTATTAAATTCTTTAATTTTTAATTAAGGAGAATTCATTGTTAAGAAACAGTTAGTTGATCTAGAACCAAATTTTAAATTAATCCCGAGATAGTAAATAGAGAAGCAATCATTGGGATCGTGTTTTAGCTGAAGTTGTCTGCTCTCTGATTATTTTCAAAAGCAAATATCTATGAACAAAATACTGATATCTTTCTAAGCATATCTTGCTTTAATAGTAACAAATCAAAATGATGTTTTAATATCCGTGGTTGTTATCATTCGTTATGTCGTCTCGCGAAGTCTATCTTAACCAAATTTATTTGAGTGATGAGTTTTTGTAAAGTGAATCATTCGGAAATTTCTAGATTAACATTTTCACAGGATGTAAATATAATACTGTGCCTGGGTAATCTGTGAAAAATATATTTTTTTTCCGTTGCCCGCAGTAACCCTCGCGGTCAGTTTTCTTGAAAAAAAATATTATTTTCTCAGATACAAAATTTCATGTGACGTCACTCGGAGAGGAACGATTACGTCATAAACTACGGAGATCTACCGTCAAGATTCCGGTCAAATAAGAGACAGTTTGACCGCACGTGCCAGAAGACGCGAGGAAATAATTCAGAATTTTGTTAGTCCAACGACGTCGTTTCATCCCAGAGGTTTTTCTTTACTGGGGTGAAGACATAAATTATCTGCTGCATCTCCGGCAACGTGTACTCTCCGAAACTACAGTAACACGTGTCCCAATTAGACTGGAGCATCTATGGCAGTGGAGTACCGAAATCACGCTGCTACGGCACACGAACGCAATGATCTCCGAGCCACTGATCTTGCAACGTGTATATGTTCATTAGTTGCGCAATCAACTGCTCAAAACCATATAATATTATGTATCTTAGAAATCTCAAGTCTACCATGAACATAAGATATGAAGTTATCTATTAATTAGTTTTAAGATATAGAGATTTGAAAAACTTCATATGATATTTAGTCTATTAGAGCTCGAATTTAAGTTGTTCTGCAAATGACTACATAGAGAGTTTATTGTTCGTTTTCTAATGGAATTCGATTTAAAATAAAACGGAATAGTTATAATTTCAAAAATGTACTAAAGATTCCATATTGTTAATTATGTAAAACAATACATTCAATTTCTTTAAACAATCCAATCATTGTTAGTTGGTATTGAGTTAAAAGTCCCAAAAACTTAATGACGTACAACTTACTTTCAAATTTGATTTCTTCTTGCGGCATCTTTTTTTTATTCAAAGTTTAACCATCACACTAAAGGTTCTTGTGAATAAATATAATCACTCAATACATGGAATTCCTTATGCAAGCAACCCCTTTCTAAATACTTATAAACGAAAATTAAAAGCTATTCTATTCCATTGTTTTTTTTTTTGGTTTTACGCAAAGCATACGTTATACGGTTATACTAGGCGTTAGAAAACATACCTAATACCATATTCTAAGAAGAATTAATGAGCACTATGGTTTTTTTTCTTGAAGATTATCATATACACACAAAGATATGTGTAATGTAACAGAAGATGTACACAGTAAAACAATCGTAGATTTGAATTTGACAAAATAGTCGTGTCTATAATTTTTAATTTAATTTGTTAAATGGGAAATCAAAAGTATAGGTTTCTTTAAACAACATTGGAGTCTCTATTTATTGTGTATTAAATAATACATTTCCCTTAAATCCAGGGCCGTGCTTACGTAAATAATTTAGAAACTTTGGCATACGGGCTATTTTTTTTTATAAAAAATTATACTTAAATTTTTGTGATTATAGTAATATTAAGATCTAATATATAAACATAATGTTTTTAGAGGATTTATAAAATATAAATTATTATTAAAAATAAAAATATGATAAAAACAAGGTAACTAATCCATTGATCTTCTTCGCACATATCATACTTACAACCATTTTACCATTAATACGTTAAACCATTTTTGACAACAAGACATAACACTTGCACTAAATTATTTTTTAGCCAAAAATTTATATTAAATTTTTAATGTAGTTTTATACTTAATTAGAATAACGATGGTTATTATTTTAGCAAAAGTAATTATTCTGTATACCGCTTAGGACTTCCATAACTCTGGGCACGGCTCTGCTTAAACCCAAAAAAAAAAACATTTCTCTCTTGCAAATCATTTAACTTATTTGTTCGTTTTCTATACTCATTTTAGCTTCCTTTAACCTTTTAACGCAAAAGGAAAAACGAATACAACAAATACACTGTACACACATTCATATAACTCGAGAGGAGATTCGGTGAGAAGTCACCATTGCCGACAGGAAAATCTGCCTCACCACCAAAATGGTGAAAATACCAAACCAATAATTACAATAACTTTTCTTTTAGGTTGTAACTATATGAGTACATAATTACTATTACTCTTTTTCTTTCACCACATTATTACAAAAATAACTTTTCTTATTATATATATATATATATAAATCCATTTTTACCATATAATCTCTATACATAATTATTTTAATCGTAGGCAAAAACTTTTTATATTATTTTTAAAAATTGATTAAAAAGAAACGAATTTGGGATAAAACCATAACCGTAATTCGAGTTATTGCATGTATCTTCCCATTTTCTGTAAATGTTAATGTACATGTAGAAAAAAGTGAGAGCCAATATTCTTGTAATCTAAGATTTTTTTTGTTAATTGTCTAATATAAGTATTGATCTTCTTGAGATTAATTGCTCGATGAGGTGGTTGAGGTGAATCTAATGCCTGCTAGAAAGTTCAAAGTTATACAAGTAGAAAAAAACAATAAAGTGTATTTAAAACAAAAAAGTAGTATACTTTGCTATTTGTGGGGTATAAATAAAATTATTGATTTCTACTTTTTGGGTTCCCCCCTTGTTCGGCATAGTTAAAATTACCACCCCAATAAATCCTTGTTAAACAATCTATTATATTAAAACAAAAACATATTTAGTATTTCCTTCCAAATACTCCTATTTTTTTTAAAGTGTTTAAAAATAATTTTAATAATTATTTATATTTAATTTCGAAAATTAGTTATTAATTTAAATATTTTTAGAGTTCCTTAAATATAGGTAATTGAGATTTGATTTGATTTGATTAAAAATAAAAAAAATCAGATATTAATTTAGATTTGATTTAAAGATTCTAATTTAAATAATTTTTATACTATTAAACATTTTTATCAAAAATATGTAAAATTTTTGAAAAAAAAAATAATTTACATATAAAAAATAATGGTCATATTTGAAATATAAAATATTTATAACGATATAAATGATATGATATGTATGTTGCTTATATAATATATTTACGATTATGATTTATTTACAAATTAATAATAAAATAATAAGTAAAATTCAAATGTATAATTTAAATATTAAAAATATATTTTTAAAAATTTATAGAACTAAAAATATATATAAAAACCGGGTTAAAAATATTTTGGTAACTAAAATCATTAATTTTGAATTATACATGTATATCAAAAATATTTTTTTATACTAAATAAAAACATAAAATTAAAAATTATTGCATACACTAAAATGTGGTTTGAAAAACCAGTTGTACACTCTCTTCGTTGATTAAATTTTAAAAAACTATAATGCTAAATAATACTGTTAATACATCTCAAACTTTTAACAAATATTTATATTATATGGTAATATGAACGGAAAAGTTAGAATTATATTTTTATAATAGTTCATTTTGAATTAATATTAGCGGACGGGTTAAAATTATATTTTTATAATCATAATTAATTTAATACTATAAAAATATATCTAAACACAAAAATCAATATTTTGAACTTTTAAAAAATATATTTATAAAAATAATTATATCTAAACTCAAAAACACAAATTATATTACAAAATTCGTTAAACAATAAAAAATATTCTCGTGCGGAGGCACGGGGTTAGAATCTAGTGTAAGTTAAAACTAAATTCCCTTCAATCAATAGCCTATGGATTCCACTTTAAATTGATCAAATAATAAGCATTAGTATCGTGTCAAAAACAAAAACAAAAAAACAAAAAAAGTTCATAAGCATTGGTATGAAAATTACTTCTGGAATATAGCAGTACTTTAGAATGTAGTACATATATGTATGTATGCATGTGTGTGAGTGAGTGTATAAAAAAAGAGGTACTTGACTTATCTATTTGTCTATAGCTTAAATGGTAAAATAGCATCTAAATAATTGTATATCTCTTTACTATTTCTAAATAATAGTTTGTTTGTTTCATTGATTTTCCTGTTTTTACTTAATTTGTGTAATTTCACTTTAGCAGTCCGGTCAGTCCATTTATGAAATCTTGCCACTAGATTTCAAATTATGGTACTATTGATAAAGTTATGATTTACAAGAATATAAATCATGGGTTACAGATTTTGTTTGTTTAAAATACCCCACAAAGTACAAAACCATTGGCTCGTAAAAATAAAGAAGAAAGTTTTCAAACTTTTTAGCTATTCATAGCTGTAGAAATCATGGGTAATTAAAATCACACAGTGACAGTGCTACAAAGAGAATAACAAAACTTGTAATAATTAGCCTCCTCCATAAAAATCCATAAACTGTGTTCTTTAACATCTGTAATTTGACAATCTCTTTTTTTTTCACAGCTTCAAATGAACTTGTATTCAACACCTAAAAACATGATTTCGATGCAATAACCTCCTTTCATATTGGGGGATCCACACTTTTGTTCTTCTGAAAGTTAGAAAATAGACTGATATATAGTTACTTAGATATATATCATAATCATAATCATGGTTGAAATAAAAATCGAAACCCGTTAATCAGGTTGTGTTCTCTAATCAAAGATGACAATGTATGCATCTTTAGTCTGTCATTGCCATCAACAAACATTATCATGAAGAAAGAACATTAAACTTTGAAAAGTTAAGTCATTTTCTCGAAAAGTAAAGACATGTTTTGAAGTCATGATTAAAAGATATGAATTTCGATGAAAAAGCGAGAGGGATCATTACACATATTGTACCAACACCAACAGAAGAAGAAGAAGCCAAAGGTGTCATTAATTATAGTTTATAATTTGTTACGGTTATGACAAGAAGCTGAAAGACGAAATATGTTTCACGAATGTTTCATCGAGCATAAAAGTTTTCTCGTACCAATCTATGCCATACGAGAAATGATAGAACTGGCAAGTAAGATCACAAGTCTAGAACTTTAAAAGATCGAATCACCGAAAATTATGGTATATATATAGGCTAAAGAAATACAAATGCTCAATTACATCTCGATCGATGATAAGTCATCTCTTTCTCACCTTCTAAAGGAACCAAGTACAAATTGAATATCAATGATAGTAAGGGGTAATAATAATGAAGCAAGAAAAAGAATTCAAACAATTCTACAAAATGCCAAATTCTAATGAAAAAAAAAACTAAGCTGAAATCATTTTGATCAAAAAAGAAGATTCATATATGAACTTGTCACACCGATGATGTATCAACAAGAACATCGTTTAGCAAATTGTCATCACCGTTAGCCATGGCGAGTAGCTCTGCATCCCTATCTTCTTCATTTGAGAAATCTCTCCTTTCGAATTTCGAATTTGCCGATATAAAGATCAGCTTCTGTGCTCGATCTATAGCTGCATGTGACCGACCGTGCGAGTTAACCCATTTCAAAAGAGACGAATTGCATTTGAACCCGGAAGTAGTCGCATGCAGGAAAATGAGCCTCACTGCAACTTTCCCAAGTGACCTGTATTCACTAAGATACGTCTCCCAAACAAGTCTACTGCTTTGCGGATTAGCTATCCTCATCTTACCAGAAACAGGGTCACGCTCTTTCATTTGGACCGCCCTTGCATACATTGGATCAAGCCCTTCCGTTCTCCATTTCATAAGCTCCATCAACGCAATGTGTGCCTCGTCTCTAGCCACAAGCCTTGTGATCAACCTATCTACATCTTTCTCTTGCTCAGGAGACAAACATTTGTATGGAGGAAGATACTTTCCACTGCTATCTCTTATCAAGTAAAGAGGGTCTAGTATGAAAGCAGCAGCCCAAGCCGGGTGATAACTCTTCTTGAATCTTCTCTCAACGATTTTCTCAACATGCCCTTCCCCTACGTTATACTTAGAATCCCAATCTTTAATCTTAGCTCTTAGCTCATCCCATAAAGGGAGGCATTGCCCTACAAGCAGCTTCTCCTCCTCTATTCTCCGAGCCACCTCCTTGACAAGCTTGATCAATGCGTGAACCGCCTCCACCTCGTTCCAAAACCCTTCGTCCCCAACCATCTCTCTAACTTCCCTAGCCATATGATCCTCCATTAAAACGGCCTTACACGCATCATCATGCATTACCAACTGGATTGCTCTAGCGGAACTCAACACATCCTCAAGAAGATTAAACAACGGCTCGACGAAACAAACCTTGCTGCTACTGCTAGTACTACTACAGCTTCTACGTTCGTCGTTGTAATAACAATGTAAAGGCAACCGAAGCATAATCGATTCGCCGTGTTCTTGAAGCTGATACTTACAGTGTGCGTTTCGTATCTGCGCCGTGTTGTTGATGAACTTTGCGAGTCTCAGACAGTTTTGCGATACGGCTTTGAACAAAGGCAGCTCTTTTACGAAATCTTTAATCAAACTGTTGAGCCCTTGAAACTGACAAGACAGATTCACCATCCATTGATGCTGGCTCTCAAGATTCCTCAGTGCTTTGGTCTTGAACTTATCCGAGACTATCCCAACACATCTCTGAGGTGAATTTCCGCAAATGCCCTTCACCGTCTCCAGCAAGAGCTCCTCTGCGTAGTTGGACGGCACGGCTCCGTTCACCAGAACCGCTCTTCTGTACAGACTCGTCCCGTTGGGTAGATTCACGATCAAATTCACGAGATTCTCTCCGGATTCTCCTGATTTCCAGCCGTCCGATGCGATTTGGAGGAACATGGCGTCTCGGATTCTTGATTCAGACTCTGCTCTCGCTTCCTCGTACTTGACGTCCAATCTTGTGGTGGCGAAATCTCTCTTGGAGATGATTGGTAAACCCACCTGAGTCAGAAAAGCTCGAAACTTTGGATGCTCCAGACCCGACAGAGAGACCGACCCGCAAGATTCGAAGACCCAATCGGAGAGAGAGTCTAGAGCTGACTCTATCTGCGATCTGGTAAGAGACTGCGTATGCGACGTTTTGGGGCTCTTGAGCTTCTTCACACTGTCTTCAAGCATAGCCAACGGACCCAGATCGTCTTTTCCGCCGGAGAGCATCAAATGCGGCCCGACAACTCCCGGCGGCGTAGAGTACTGCAATTCTCCGCCGCAGAATCTCGAAGGATCGACGACGGTAATAGGCGTGACGTGGTAAGAGCCTCCGATGGGTTGCGGATGAGGAGGATGAGGAGGATTTAGCCGAGAAGGAACGGCGGTGGTGACGGCGCCGGAGGAGTTGCGTTTCCGGTGATGATGATGATGATGATGAGGAGGAGGGTGAGCGAGAGGGGAGGAGGAGGAAGAGGAAGGAGAAGGGTTGATGGTGGAAATGGGAGTGGCGGAGTTGAAATTGGGACACGTGCCGCGTTTGAGATGCTCGGAGGCGGTGCGAGAAGGGTTAGAGGCGGAGAAAACGGCGTCGCATAAGGAGCAACGGAGTTTCACGGCTTTGGGGAGACCAGTGTCGGTGTTGCGTACGAGGATAGGTTCCAGATGAGTCCAATACCACGCGCCTTTACCTTTCACTGCTTTAGTCCTCACCGTCATTAACCCGTCGTATCTCTTGTTTAAAGCTTTCGCCGTTAGCTCGTCCGTCGTTAATCCATCGATCGCCGTCGCTGGAGGAGGAGGAGGAGGCGGCGGAGTTTGCTGTTGTTGCTGCTGAGCCGCCGTGGGAGCGTTCGTCGTCGCCATTGCGAGAAAATCTTAAATTCTCTGAATTTGGAAGAAGAAAGATCGGAAATTTCGAGGTGGGTTTTTAGAGAAAAGTTTCTCTGGATTTTTTTTGGGTTTGTATCTTTCTTTCTAAAAGGGTTTAAGCGGGAGCTGGTTTTTGTTGTAAGGCTGCCTCGTAAAAAACGTGTGACATTTTATTAGCCGGGAAAATCCGCCGGGAGACGGCGATCTTCAGCTTCCCGGCGATTACTCCAAACCATTTTCCGGGGAAGCAAGAGAAAATTCACTTCTAATGTCTCTTCTTCACTGATCACTCTTTTTCTTGAATTTCCTCTGTGAGATTTTCCAAGAAAAAGACAGCGAAGAAGAAAAGGAGAGAGAGTTAAGAGAGAAGGTGAAGGTCACGCGCGTGGAGAAGAAAAAAGAGAGTAAACGGACGTTTTTGAAAGGAACAAGGTGAAAGCAGAGTCCCACGTCGTACGAGAACCAAAACGTTACATTGGCTAATCCACTCTCTCACTTCCCCATCATTGGAGCGTTTTCCTCACGCGCTTCTATGTGGTTTTGAGAAGTTGTTTTTTTTTTTATTCACCTTTTTTTTCTTTCCGAAAATCCCTTTTCTTGTCTCCTACTTTTTTTTTTTCCTTTCTTTTCTATTGGAACTATTTGGGACCTTAATTTAATGCATTCCCTTAGATTTTCGTAATCTATACATGTTTTTCTTCTCCTGCAGCAGTATCAACCATAAAATCTAAATTTGGTAAAAAATCTACTTTGGGGTCTTACGAATTCTCAAGGATCTAATTCGTGGTAAATACAAACAAAAAAGGACTGTAAATAAATTTCTTTGTGCCAATTATCTCTACGTCAAAAGAATGTATATACTTCTTTTTTTTATACTGTTTCTAAGTTTCTTGAATATATTTGATAAACATTATTATATATTCATATTTTAGGACAGAAACTAAAATATATACATGAAAATACTATAAAGTTTTTCTTGACAAAAGAAAGTACTATCTAAGGTATTTCTTTATACATAATTATATATATTTTTTAGATGGATTTCCATAAACATGATAAATTCGGTTTAACGAATCCTCGTTTTGTATTTAGTTATAAATTCACATGAACATTTTGTATTTCGTTACAAATTAAAACTGGTGAGTGGGGTTTTCCATTTGTGTCTTCTTGTCTACGTGGGATGCGCTCAGAATTTGGACATATAACAGGGTAAAGTGGGAATTTAGTTTGGTTTCTAGATAGACAGTGAAAGACATTAAAGAGAGAGAGAGAGAGAGTGTGCGTTGTGTTGACCATTTTTTTTGACTCAAAAAAATAATATTCTTCGTAAATAATTCTTGTCTTTGAAAGTAGTAATTTTGTAATTTGCGTGAAAATCCTTTTATATTTTCCATTTCTTTACCGACAATTTTAGTTCCTACTTCATACCATTTTCTAAAACATTTATTTGTTAAAGTCTAAAATATTTTGGTTGATTAGTTTTATTTTTCATTGGTTTTGTATGAATGTTCATTATCATAACTTCATAAGTGTCACGGCCGTCACTAGCAGTTTAAACTTTAAAGTCATGAGTAACAACACTCTTCCTACTCTTCACAACATTCGCATTTTCTTTGTACCATTCCAATAAACCAAACCAAAAAAATCGGAACTAACCGAATGCCCATATCTATGGTTCATCACACATAATCGTGTTCCTTCTAACAAACTTGTTTCGCTAGTGGAAACCAAATAACAAACATTTCTTTCGCTAACCCTAAATTCAATAAGATTTTCATGAATTTGTTCTACTCCCAAGCTAATGTAAACTTTCTTGAATTGAACTTGTCAATTTCTCTTAATATTTTCTCAATGGCCAAGTCCTGAAAAAACTTATAATATATGCTTTCATTTTTACATGTTTCCAATCTTGTTTGTACATCTTCTTAGCTTAGATAGAAGATCAATTTGGTCATGGAAGAACTATAGGCCAGTCAATGTAAATTACGAAATATCAAACCACACTCATGATGTGCATGTCATCGTTCACCATACATTTTATTTATTTTTGTTTTGAGAAAAAAAAGTTCACTATATATACATTTTCAAACGTTTAATTTTTGTGTGTTTTATTTACTGATATACGTGCGTGTTATTTGTACAGGATGGTATAAACATATAACCTGTACAAAAATACAAAACATATATACCAATACATATAACAATTCACGCATCGCATATGACAATACAAAACAACACGGTGCGAGCATTAGTACAACATTTTGAGAAAACACGGTGCGAACAATTAGACCGTCACATGCCTCACAAAAACTTTATCACAAATTTGGGCCAGTACAAAAACTTTATTACAAAATTTGGCCAAAATTTTCCCTAGACAAAGATAAACTAATCAGTTAGATAAACTTTAACCTCCTCTCATCAGAACAATTATCCAAAATCTGAGGGCTGAAGTTCATTTAAGTTATGATGTAGTGAACTAGCTTACCCCAGCCCCCAGTGTCATTCTGACTCCAAAATAATCGATGGTATTTCTTTCTTTTTTTTTTTGTAACAAAATAATTGATAGTATTTCGTAAAATTGATATTAATAAAGCTTAACTTAATCTATAAAACAGACTATGTAAAATACAAAATCAAAATGAAGATAAGTAAAACAATAATTAAAGTAACAAGTGGAGGTTAGTAGGAGTCAAATTTTAATTGGTCAATATATATAATGTCAATAAAACCACATGTCACAACTGTCTCCCACCTTCTGATGTATGCATGCCTACACATACATGAATGATCCATGGATTCTAAGTTCTAATTACACATATTCCACCGATATTAAAGGCAGAATTCAATTTTATTAGCAGAGAATTTAGACCAGTCCAATCTTAAAAGATGGATAGTACTATCTGTAAGAATGATATTGTCTGTTACATTCCAACCACCCAAAAAAATCCATGCATTATATCATATAAATATTTTTTTAATAAACTTATCATGTTGTGAAACACTTGATCAAAACACGTTTTAGCCTAATTAGTATAATGTTGATATTGTGAATGAGATTTGAACAGAAAATGTTAAGTAGCAATAGCAAAATTAGAGATCTACTTTCTTACGTGGTATATTTTCTTACATGGAACGATTTCTAATTCGCTAAAATGCATATTTTAACTTTAAACTAAACAAGTAACTAGTTTACCAAAAACAAAATATGTAAGAAACTTGAATCTTCATTGTCCAACAAGTGTCGAGTTCTATAAATGAAGACCTAATCATTTTAATAAATATACTGGTATTAATAATTACAGTGACAACGTAATTTGCTTGATTTACAAGCTTGTACGAGAATTTCTTTTCTCAACCACTCCACTATATCGTGTTTTAGACCTGAAATAAATACATACCGCCACCTTTTCTACAGATAGCGATAGTAATTATTCAATTAGTTAACTTGGATAGTAATTTTACTATTCCTACAGTCTTTAACTTTTAAAATTCATATGTGTTTCAATATTATTTGATAGATAAAGTAAGAAAATTAATTAGTTTAACAAAAATTTTTTTTTTTACTACATCGGAAAAATGAAGCTTATTTTTGCTACTAGAAAACAGCTGGCTTTTATCAATCACATGATTGAAAAGGTTTCTGGGCCCCCATATTTCATTATTAGTAAAATATTTAATTTCCTTAAATTATTACTCTCAGCGGTCTCAGGTAAAAAATAGTTAATCCCTCTCCCAAACCCAAACTATTAAGATTTAGTTGGGCCAACCTCCATAGATCCACCCAGGGGCTTATTAATCCAACCGGTATATTAAACCGGCATGGAACGGTTCGATTATAACCGGGATCCGAACCGGAACGTCGGTTAAAATTAGCAGGACCGGAACTCTCGTGCCTTCTAGGCTTTTTCATTTTCGCTGTTTCGCACCATTTCTTACCATTTCTGTGTTCCGATCAGAATCTCGTAACAGAAGGCCGAACTGAACAACTATCGAGACCCGCCGACCACAAACTTGTTGTCCTAACTTTCTCTCTGTTCGTCATCGGAATTTATTGGGAGGAGAGAGAGAAGGACAAGAAGCAGCGGAATAGATCCGAGGAGATTGTCAAAGCAGTCAGAAGGAGGAAGATGGGAGATATTTGGACATGGCTCATCTCCTTCTTCTTCCTCATCGCTCTTGTCGGAATCATCGTCTATCAGGTTCTAATTCGATCCGATTCTCAGTTTTAGAACCTAAAGTTATTTACTTTTTTATCGAATTTGCCAGTTTTACTCATACGGTCGTAATTCCATCTAGATTAAGGATAGAAAAAGAAAAGTTGGAGGCTTTGTGTTTCTGTGTATGGAAATTTGGGGTTTTTATGTTCTTCCCACATGATTGTAACTGAAAATGTTCATTTTTTTGGGAGTGTTATCATAACCGAAGCAGTTAGTTTAGGGTCATGTTATTAGTGTATTGACTCCTCCAAACATTTTTTATAGGTTTATAATCAGATTTTGTGTCGATTGTTCATATCTGGTGTGAAAATTTACCGCCAAAGCACATATTTTTCTTTTATAAGTGAGCTCCATTTACAAACTTTTAGTGTTTCTGAGCTTAGACTATGATTAGAGGAATCACTGAGATTTATTTGCTTTGGTTAATTACCCAAATTTTGTGTCTGGGAAATTAATTTATTTCTTTTGGAATCAAAATATTTTCATTTGCAGCTTGTTTGCTTAGCGGATCTCGAGTTTGATTACATCAACCCTTACGACTCTGCGTCGAGGATAAATTCGGTGGTTTTACCGGAATTCATTGTTCATGGAGTTCTATGTGTGTTCTTCCTCTTTACAGGACACTGGTTCATGTCACTTCTATGTCTTCCTTATCTCTACTACAACTTTCAACTGTAAGTCTTTTTCAACAACTAATCTCAATCTTTGCTCTAATCAAATGGTGATTTCCTCATAACCATTCGGTTTTTCCTAATGCTCAGTTACTCAAAACGACAACACTTGGTAGATGTCACCGAGATCTTCAATTTGCTTAACTGGGAAAAGAAGAAACGGCTGTTCAAGCTTGCTTACATAATCCTTAATCTCTTCCTCACTATCTTCTGGTAAGAAAAAGAAAAGAAAAACCCTTAGAATCTCTCGTTTTTTAACCTCCTTACATTATTAGATCACAAGACAGCTAAAACACTTTGTGTCTGCAATAGGATGATTTATTCGGCGCTGGATGATTACGAGGACTGATGGAGAAGACTCGGTCCATCTTCTTCGGTTGTTCATCTGATTGACACTGCGCTAGAAAGATACAGCTCCGTGCTCCTTTGACATGAAGAAAATGAAAGAACAAAGCGTTTGCGTTTGTTCCCGGTTTGTGATGTTTGTAAGATTAGTGGCAGAAAGATTTGTGTATTTTTTTTTTTGCCTTTGTTAGAAACATTTTCAGATCCTGATTTTCAACTGTCCACTATGTCTGATCATCATTTGTAAAAGCAAATCAAGCTGGTAAACTATTACTGATCAGAGAAACAATTAACTGAACAGTTTCAATGTCAGAAAAAAGTTGGGTAACTCATGCGAACAATGATCTTTAAAAAAGTAGAATGCCTTTTTAAGTGATGTAATAAACGAGAAAGTTAAGAAACTTGAGAAGCTAGAACCTTCGGCTTCAGTTTTGTAATTAAAACTTAAAAGGGTTAATGTAATAAAACCAGTCGAAATCCTGTCTTTGCGTCTATAGCATCATCAAGCCGGAGGAATCTCGTTTCAAGGTGATTTCTATCTCTTTTCCTCTCACAAACTTCTTCATCTTCTAAAAAAAGATTGCTTAATCGATCTTCTTCGTCACGTGGTTTCGATTTTTGTGGTCGATCTCAAAGTAACGAGATTGAGAGATCCAATTGGTTTCATTCCATTGAAGAAACTTGACCTAGATTTACTGTTGATATAATCGTGAAGCATTAGATTTGGAAATCGAATTCTGTTGTGGTGTTTAGGTAGCGGAAACCCAGTTATAGAAATCGTTGCATCGAGTAAAAAAGATCCCTAATTTTGGTGTCCCTGAATTGAAATTAGTGTTAAGCTTTTCTTTTGCTCATATGATCATTTTTGTTCAAGAAGGCTAATGAATGTTCTGAGTTTTAATTAACCAGTATCTAGAAATGTTCTTGAGTATATTTTTTTTATTCTTTTTTCAACAGGTTTTCCTTCTTTCAGAGAAGTTAACTGATAAAAATTCAATGGTTAATGCCATCAAAGGAGTGTTCATCTCCTGGTACTGTTCTTTGGTTTCTCAAGCAAATCTTGTCAAGAATTTGCTGAACATTGATTAATTCTGTTTTCTTCTGTGTCTTTTGCGTGCAGCGATATTCCGATGGCACAGTTCATAGTGAACATGAACAGTTCGATGCCATCGTCTCAGAAATTTATAATTCATGTACTTGATGGTACACACTTGTTTGTGCAGCCACATGTTGAGCAGATGATTCGCAGCACCATTTCTGAGTTTAGAGACCAGAACTCTTACGAGAAGCCTACTTAGATCACACATGCTTCCTTTTCAGATGAATAAGAAATAAGGTCGAGAGTGTTGTGCAAGATTAGATTATAATAAACATTGTCAAATTATTCTCTCTTTACCGGTTTGGAATCAGTCTGTTGTCTGAGACTCAGTTTGTGATGTTGGTGTGCACTGTTGTGGAAAACTCATTTCTACAAGCGAGTATGAGACTGTTTATCTGTTTTCTCAAACCAAATTGGGTTACGTCAGTTACTTTTCCGGTTTGCTAGATTAGTTTGAGAATTGAGAGACTCAATCAATAGTCATTATCTTGTTGGTATTACACTTACCTGATCTAGATTTATAACGATTTGCACCTCAATTGATATAATTACATCTGAACCTTCAAATGCCAAAATGATCCAACGGCTATGAAACTCTATTTATTAGAGAGAGGCAGGTTCAGAAAATAGAACTCGTAAGTTCAAAGTTCTGTTGTCTCATTCACTAACCAAGTAAATCACAAAGCTGAATTAACCATAGCATATCTAAACCAATCGGTTGAAGCAAACCAATTTAGTTGATAAACCCATCCATCTGGTTTCTTCAACAAAATACCCAATCTGTATGTAATTTTTTTGTCCTTCAAGGCTGATAGAAAAAAAGAAAAACACAAATTCAGTGTTCGACTCTAACACGCTCGACGAGCATGGCGGTCTCGCTTAATACAACCCTTCACCAGCCTTCTCTGAGTTCGAGGTGACCTTCGATTCTCTAAAATCGACATACTTCTGGCTCTGATTTATAAACACTTGCATCTGATTTTGTGTTTCTATGGTTTTTGCAGCTGTAGCATCAAGCTTTATTCTGGGTTGAAGCCTCAGTCTGCAAGTTCGTTTCTTTTTTTCTTAATCTGTTAGAAAGTTTTTTCTTTTGGCCCGTGCGATGCTAGGGAGCTGATTTTCTTCATGTCACTGTTTTCGGAATTTGTTCAGGCTTTTTGACAAATGGGTATCAGAATTTGAATAAGGAGTTCTATGGCAGAATTCACAAGAGTTTGCAATCCGGGTAAGTGCGAAACTCTTTTCTATTCAAAAGAATTGATTTTTAGATTTAGCTTTTGTTTGGACCCTTCTCTTGTTCATTTTGCTTAAATTTAGGGGTTTTTTTGCTACCCCTATCATAATGTATGCTTGATTAGTGATGAAAGTTCCTGTTATGAATTTTGAACGGTGAATTACTTAAAAGTTTGGTCACAGATATGAGTATTAGTGAGCATGGTCATTGCCTCTGAATGTGATAGATTCATTAGCTTTGTCTTTCGTGGTAAACTCTGTGTGGTTTCTGCAGGACTGGGAAAGCGAGTAGGTCACGGGTAAAGATGATGCCAATAGGAACACCGAGAGTTCCCTACAGAAACCGAGAAGAAGGCACTTGGCAATGGGTTGATATATGGAACGCCCTTGTACGTATATTCAACTACTACATAATAATCTTGTGTGTATGTTTCTTTATGGCCAGTAAGAAAAAGGAAATGCAACTTTGTTTCTTTGTTTGCAGTATCGAGAGCGTGTAATCTTCATTGGACAAAACATTGATGAAGAGTTTAGCAACCAGATATTAGCAACCATGTTGTACCTTGATACTCTCGATGACTCGAGGAGGATTTATATGTACTTAAATGGTCCAGGCGGTGATGTGAGTTTCTCTTCCATTCTTTACATCTTTTGCTCTTAGCTTATACTTGTCTAAATTTTGAAGTTAAAGATTAGAAATTTGTGCTTTTTTTTTGGGTAGCTTACTCCAAGTCTAGCTATCTATGATACAATGAAGAGCTTGAAAAGTCCAGTTGGGACACATTGCGTTGGGCTTGCCTATAACCTTGCAGGTTTTCTTCTTGCTGCCGGAGAAAAGGTAATCTCTTTTTTTTCACTTTTTTTTTTAATCATCTATGCATCTTGGAAACGAAATGAAACACGTATGCTAGACTCAGAGGAAACATGAAGTTGAACTATTTTTGTTTCTGTGAAAGGGGCAACGGTTTGCAATGCCATTGTCAAGAATCGCCCTCCAGTCACCAGCAGGTGCAGCCCGTGGTCAGGTAAATGAGCCGAGTTATGGACTTGTAAAATCTTTATGCAATTCATTATTTGTAACTATGAACTACAAACTTCCCCCCCTCAGGCTGATGATATCCAAAATGAAGCAAAAGAGCTTTCAAGGATAAGAGATTACCTCTTCAACGAACTAGCAAAGAATACCGGGCAGCCTGCGGAAAGGGTTAGTGTTCATATTACTAATAACCAAACCAAACAGTTTTCTCTTTACTATTTTTGATCAAAAATCTTAGTGCAAATGATTGCTGATGATACAGATCTTCAAAGACTTGAGCCGGATGAAAAGGTTCAACGCAGAAGAAGCGATTGAGTACGGACTTATCGATAAGATTGTGAGACCACCCCGCATCAAAGAAGACGCTCCTCGCCAAGACGAAACTGCTGGTCTCGGTTAAGACTTTTTTGTTGTGTGTGTTTTTCACAACAGCTGCATTTGTAATGTCAAAAGTTTTAACAATATTGAGCTTCTTGTTCTTGCGTGATTGATACCGAATAAAATTACTCTTGTTGTTCTTTCATTCCCCTCATTAATTTTGATGCCTGTGTAAGATTTATAAAGTGAGAGACTATTCCTGGAAAAAGTCAATAAATAAGCTGCCATTGGAGAAGCTAAAGCGGAGATGAACTCTTGCTAACACTCTGGCTTTCTTGTGTTGTTGGCTCTGACGTATACGAAAGAACCAGTTACCAGAGCGAAATGTAAAAACCTATGAAAATTGGCCGGTTCAGTGTTTTGTATGGTTAACTATAATGAGCATGAACCGGCGATATGATTTGTTACGGCAAATCTAAACTAGAAGGGACTTGTTCAGTCCGGAAACTGAGATACAAACAGAAGAAAACATCATGTCTCGTTATATTATATACGGAAATAAACGAAACGGGTTAGGATTAAAAATGATAATATAAGGTGAATGATCCTATATGAAAATAGTACGTCAAAAATGATAGTATAAGGTAATTAAAAAAAATTGTGTGCTGGGTCCGGTTTAATGCATACCGGACTCGTCGATATGAAAAAACTCCCAAAAACCAGAATTGTGTATCGACGGTTTATGCAATTTTGGGGAAGAAGAAGAAGATAGAACCTCCACGACTTGACGAATTGTTGAACTTGCTTCTTCGTTGTTCTTGTGAAAGAATATTCTGTCACTCTTATTGCGAGATCGACTAGCCTAATAAAGCCTCAATGTTCCAGAAAGCTGAGGTATTTCTTTTTTTATGGTTCAAACATTCAGAATCAGAATTCACCACAAATGATTGATGAAATGTTTTTTATGTTCTGTTGATGAAATTAGTTCAATGTGCAGATATTGGTGGTGAAAATACGATGAATCAAGTCGCTCACTACAAACTCGAAGACGCGAATTCCGTTGTTGTCTAGGGTTTTCAGATTTGCAACTTGAAACAAAGAATGATGTGGGTCACTCAGAGATTGTTTCGGCGTCGTTTCTTGAGTCGAGGTATTCTTACAGCTGATCTGATCTCTTGTGGTTTCTTGTCTTGCTGCCAAAGAGACTTTTCTGGACTCTGCAGCGATAGCGATAGAAATCTCTCGTTTAGAGAGAGATTGAAAAGTGGGATTGTCGATATCAACAAGGATGATGCTCTTGATCTATTCCAGTCCATGATTCAGTCTCGTCCTCTTCCTAGTATCATAGATTTCAGCAGATTGTTTAGTGGAATTGCCAAAACGAAACAGTATGATCTCGTGTTAGCTCTCTGCAAGCAGATGGAATTGAACGGGCTTGCGCATAACCTCTACACCCTGACTATTATGATCAATTGCTTCTGCCGGCGCCGGAAACTCGATTTTGCGTTTTCTGTTTTGGGAAAGATATTGAAACTTGGGTATGAGCCTACCACAATCACATTTAACACACTCCTCAATGGATTATGCCTCGTGGGTAGAGTCTCTGAAGCTGTGGATTTAGTTGATCGAATGGTAGAAACGGGACATATGCCTGATCTCATTACGCTTAACACTCTTGTCAATGGACTTTGTCTCAAAGGTAAAATGTCTGGAGCGGTTGAGTTAATCGATCGAATGGTGGAAAATGGGTGCCAACCTGATGCATTTACCTACGGACCGATTTTAAACAGAATCTGCAAGTCCGGGAACACTGCCTTGGCCATGGATTTGCTGAAAAAGATGGAAGGAAGAAAGATCAAACTCAATGAAACCAATTACAATATCGTCATTGATAGTCTTTGTAAAGATGGGAGCTTCGACAATGCACTAAACCTTTTCAATGAAATGGAAACGAAAGGGATCAAGGCAGATGTTATCACCTACACCTCTCTCATAGGAGGACTTTGTAAAGCCGATAGATGGGATGATGGTGCACAGTTGTTGAGGGATATGATCACTAGGAAAATCACCCCCGACGTTTTCACTTTCAATGCGCTGAGTGATAGTTTTGTGAAAGAAGGAAAACTTGTAGAAGCTAATGAATTGTATAAGGAGATGATCACTAGAGGCATAGATCCTGATACCATCACATATACTTCTTTGATAAATGGGTTTTGCATGGAGAACCGCCTAGATGAAGCCAACCAGGTGCTTGATCTGATGGTTAGCAAGGGATGCGATCCTGATATCGTGACTTATGGTACCCTTATAAATGGATATTGTAAGGCTAAGCAGGTTGACGATGGTCTTAAACTCTTCCGAAAAATGTCTCTGAGAGGAGTGGTTGCGGATACAGTCACTTATAGCACTCTCATCCAAGGGTTTTGTCAATCTGGAAAAATTAATGCCGCCAAAGAAATCTTCCAAGAGATGGTCTCCCTTGGTGTGCCACCTAGTGTTGTAACTTATGGTATTTTGTTGGATGGTTTGTGTGACAATGGAGAAGTGGAAAAGGCATTGGAAATACTTGGAAAAATGCAGAAGAGTAAAATGGATCTTGGTATTGCTATCTACAATATCATCCTTCACGGGATGTGCAATGCAAGTAAGGTCGATGATGCATGGGATTTATTCTGTAGCCTTCCTCTCAAAGGAGTGAAGCCTGATGTCAAAACACACAATATAATGATTGGAGGATTATGTAAGAAAGGCTCGCTGTCTGAAGCGGATCTGTTGTTTATAAAAATGAAAGAGGATGGGGTTGCGCCAGATGGTTATACGTACAACACACTAATCCGAGCACATCTCCGAGGTAGCAGCTTAACCACTGCTGTTGAACTCATCGAAGATATGAAGAGGTGTAGGTTTGCTGCAGATGCTTCCATTATAATCATGGTTATGGATATGCTGTCGAGTGGTAGATTAGACAAAAAATTTCTTGATATGCTTTCTTGAACGTGTGATGTTATCTGCAAGAAATAAAACCCAGTTTATGAGGTAGTGTATTTAGGCTTTTATTAGTTGCCAGTTGAACTAAAAAAAAAAATTAAAGAAACCAAGTTTGTTTTATGTCTCCTTTTTTTTATACCCCTTTCTTTGTTCCTGTTTTCGTTTCTGATTCATGCTGATGTATTCAGTTTCCGTAGTAAGCGTATTGAGTGCGTCTGTGCGTGCTCTTCGTTGGCCGAAACTATGTGAAGCTTTTATATTATATAAAATAAAACAAAATGTAATAGTTGAGGTAATTAGCATAGAAAGCTGTCGGTAATATTGACACATAAACTACTAATTAACAACTTAGACCTAATTCATGAGAACGACGTCAGATATATTGATAGTTATTGTACATGGATGAATCATACATTTCTAATTTTTCGTGATATTTTTTACTCGACTGGAGATGGACATGTGATTTGAATTTGAATAATGAGATAAATCTATATTTACGCTTTCTATATCACCAACTTCTGAAATGTATTTTCAACAAAATTAAATAAGCAATTGAGCAACGTGGAATGGAAAATAGAGAGACGCCAATGCATCATTTTCCAATTATTCCAACTTCCAAGTATCACCTACCAAAAAGCTTTATATTGGCTACCTACCTTTGTTGTCCTTTTTCTTGTTGGAAAGTTATGATCGAAAGTTCCAATTTTCAAAATACTAGAACATACAGTACAACACTTTTAAATAAGTAAACAAAATTGTGGATGCAATTTTTATGGGACATATGTTCATAACCACATCTAGAATTTTCCATAATTTAAATAATTGGACCATGGAATGATGGAAGAACATTATAATATTCCACCAAGCAAATACAAGTCAACTACTAATAATCTAACACACACAACAATATAGTAATAAGAATAATTAATAATCAACTTTAGAAACTTTGTACAACCTTTCCTAACACCTAAAACCCCACAATAAAAATACTTTCTGAACCTCTCTATTTACATTGCCAAACATGACCAAACATTGCCTAACTTTAAATTAACTTTACCGAATCACACCGATTAAAAAAAAAACCAAATTCTTTTTAAGGCACGCAGACTTCTTGGAATAAAATCCGCGTGCCTTTCAAAGGATAAATTTCATTGAACCGGTGGTTCGGTTGACCCAAGATTTGAAAGACTCAAGAACAAGATTTGATGAGACCAAAGTTGAATAGATTTCTCCAGACCAAGCTTCCAAGTGAAACCAACACTTGTTTAGTCTGTTGCTGTTCTCCTCCATCTCCCTTGTTATGATTCAATGATGGCATTTCTTTCACTCTTAAACACTCCAAACCGATTTTCTCCCTAACTGATTCAATCAGTTTCGAGTCGGCTTCATCTCCATTCGCATTCGTTACATAGAATATGTTTGTAGCCATGTCGCAGCTCGTTGAAATCTCTGTTCTTGTAACATTCAGACCGTTTTCTCTGAACGTCCGTGTAACCTCTGCTAATAAACCTTGTTTATCCGGATGTCTCAGCTCTAATCTCACACCCTACACACACACACACACAAAGGAAAACCAAAGAACGGTTTAGATTTCTGATTAAACATTCGAAAAAATCAAATCAATTTCAGTGTGGTTTTATACCTCAGATGCTCTTCTTTCCACTGCAGCTTCTAAGCATTGAATCACTCGTTGCCTCTCTGCTTCTGAACTTATCGGTGATCCATCTTTATGCCGGATATAGAATTCCTAAACAAATTTAACCCAAAAATAAAGGAAAGATATTTTAGCTCAAAAACTAACAAAGATCCTCAATATTGCAAGATTGTTTTCAAGGAAACATACCATGTGAGCTTGGTCTGTAGACGTGTTGATAGTAGCATGGAACACTGCATATTCCATATCGGTTAACGTACAAACCACGTCAAATAAAAGCTTTGTCCGGTCTCGACAATGAACATTAACGACCGAGTAACCCCTCTCAGCCCAATTCTGAACCGTCACAACCACCATTGGAGATCTCTCCTGTTTCTTGGACCTCTTCCTCTCGTAGTCTCTATCTTCAAACATAAGCTGATGAAGCCTACGTTCAATGTGCGTCATCACATCCATCGAAACACAAGTCTTTGCAGAGGATTTAACGTCGTTATCGCCGTTCAAAACGTTCTTTAACCGTCCCTCGATCTTGGATATCCGGTGAGAATCAAGAATCGGAGATCCTGAGCTGCAATCTTTGAGGTAGATCAAAGACGCGACTCTACCGTTATGTGTCCATAGCTTAGCGTCAACTACATCGCAGTTGAGATCAGAGAGAACAGCAAACATTTCGGATAGTAAACCAATTCGGTCTGTTCCGGTTAACTCTAAGGCTGTTAAACCGTTAACTTCAATGTCTTCTCCGTAGTAAACCGTCTCTATCGACTGTCAAATCAGAAAGAAAGAGTAAAGCTTCTATTTTTAGAATCCCATGTTCAAATGAATTCAGTCTTCAGAGTTCAGACATTATTTTGGTTAAAATAAATATTAAATTACGAAATTACCTGTTCAATGTATCTCAAGACGCTCTGATCATTCAATTTGTTTCCGTTTAAGTCAGTCACGTGGAAAACTGCAGTGATTGGAAAAAAAAAAAAACGAAACCACACAAAAGGAATTAGGAAAAACAGAGTTATAAATGTAATTAACAAGATTAAATATTAGTATGAATTTTTGAAATTTTTGAGATTGTTATTACCATCCATGTTCCATCTTCCATCAGAAGAAATGTAAGCTTTTTTAATGGAGAGATTTAAATCTGTGAGAATCTGTACGGCTTCTAACAAAATACCATGTCCTCTTGCACTGTCAACCTGAGAAGAAAAATAATTGTTAAATTTATAATCTTTAGATTTAAAATGAATAATTTGGTTTGAAGCTTGATGGTGGTTTAATAAAATTTATATGTATAACAAGAAGGGGCTAACCTTGACAATTGTCGCTGAAGAACAAACACCATTGTCGATAACAACCCTGTAATTTATGTACGAATTAGTTTTAGATTTTTATCATTTCCGTCATAAATAAAATTGGTTATCTAGGAAATAGTGGGATTTATCAATTAAAGTTTGGAGAAGAAGAAGAAGAAGATAAGACCTCAAAAAAATTCAAGTTGGTGCCAGAGAGAGGCCCGAAAGAGAGTTGGGAAAATTCTTTTACGAAGAAGACAGAAAGAACAAACTTTTAAATATTTAATATTTTTTATTGGAAAAAAAAAAGTAAATGAAACGATGGACGGAAAGAAAAAATTTGAAATTTCAAAACTTCATTCTAAAACTTTTGAAATTGATCTCATTTTTTTTCCGGGAAAATCTTCCACCCGGGAAAAAAAATATCGGAAAAGGAAAGACAAAGACGAAATTAGTTACCCAGAAAAAACGATGAGACAAAAGAGGGAACACAAGCTCTGGTTTTTTCTTTCAATTTAAACGAGATCTGTTCTAATCTTTGGAAGAATCCAAGAAAATCGCCAAAAATAAAAGAGAAAGAAGAAAGAAAAAAAAACCTTGGAGTGTTCATCCTAATAACAAGCTTTTCATACTCATCCAAATAACCCTTCATCGCCATATCTATCTTTCTCTCAATCTCTTTGATGCAAATACGCCGTCGTTTTCAACCTTTTGCTTCTTCTTCTTCTTATTCTCTGTTTCTTCTTCTTCTTCTACCAAAGATGCCTAACAAACATAAAATCCCCTGCAAATAAACGGTGCCGTTTTATCTCTCTTGACTCCTGAGAGACTGTTACTTTTTCTTTATTTCTCTCTTTCTCTCTTAGATGGTTCAAAGCACGCTTTCACATAATAATCCTTCCATACATTGGGCTCCCTATTTATATATATAGATAAATAAATATTTAATTAACTTGTTAATTTCTCTCTGCAAGACTGCAACTTATATAAAAACGTCACATGGAGGAGCACGACTCAAAAAGTCTTTCATAGTTGGACTTATAATGTTTCATTTTTTTTTTAATATATAATATATATATATATATTTTTTAACCTTGATATGTTTCTATAATCATCATTCATTCCTTCAAAGTTTAAACCCAACAAAACGGTAATCCATTGTATTTGACCCAATTCTTACGGAACAATATCCTCTGAGAATTATCATTTTATTTATAACTTATGGTATTCATATATACAGTTTACATCTCATACCTTTTCTGAAAGTCTTCAGTATTTCATTCTTTCGTTCAAATATATATTTTCACTTTTATACGTACCAAGCACAGAATTTTCGACATCAAATAAATCCCAAAAAAAAGAGAGGTTGAATTAGAGCCCATTAAATATTTACTGAGATTAGTTAGAGATCCCATCATAATGGAAATGAGCCACACCTCCACGTGTCAATAGATCGTTAATTCTGGTTGTTCAACTGTCCAGCTAGGACGCCACCTGTCATAAGTGGGTTTCCCTTTCCTTTGCGTGCTTTCCACTCTATTCCCTCCCGACAATCATCGATCTAACGGCCAGGGTAGGCCACGTGTCATAATCTTAAAGGTCCCACGTCAAATGATACTCGCTTCGTAGCTACGATGAGAAATTCCACCCCTTTTTCCTCTCATTCATTCACCCACCTCCCTCATGACGTGGCCACGTGAGAGCTACGCGCTTCTCGAGACTCGTACTCTCCCAAAAGTTAATTCCCGGTAAAATCCTCGTATTCGGTTCCGGTTTATTGGCTATATAAGGGTATATATGTCTTTCCATGTCCTGGGAATCTCCGAATCGAGAGGCGCAATTTTAAGAGGAGAAAGATCTTCAAGGGACCTACTTTAAAGCTGGCAAGAGAGAGAGTGTCACTTTAAGCGTGTCGTGAGGGGTAAAAATGTCTTTTTCTTACAGAGGATTTAGGGGTTAGTCACGTGGTGACATTTAATTGGTCCAGACGTAGCGGAAGAAAAAGTAAATTCGCGCGTGACACTCACGTTGATGAGGTGAGTTTCTCGGCCTACCCATTACTCATTTTGAGTTACCGACCCTATACTAATTTTTAATTGGCTCATAATGATAAAATTAAACAGACAATCTTAAAACGGGAATATCACAAATCAACTTTATTGAAAATTTATGATCGTCCATAAGCGTGATTTCGTTAATTTTCGTAGAAACATATTATAAAAAGAGGCTACAGTTAGAAGATTCCAAAAAAAAAAAAATTAGATTCTTATTTTATTATGTGTAAAGATTATTTAGGAGCATAAATTTTTCGGAAAAGAAACAAGTGTATCACATAAGGATCTAAAGGAGATCATTCGCATTAAATACGAAAATGCCCCACGTATGGGCCACTTTCTCCAGAAGGACCAGAACCATGTCACGTGCAATTACAGTATTGTCTTAACGATCTACAATCGTAGACGGTGATGATCTTGCCACGTGGACGACATAGTTCTATGTAATACTATTACAGTTTCCATACATCCTTGGACGTGCGGTGCAGTAACCGAAGCTGCAAAAGCATTTAACTATTCGTTAAGCTTTTAATAGACCAAAGATGATTCTTCTGCTATACATTTATTACCTATTAATGTATACTTATGAATGACACATTAATGATTAATTTGCTTAGTAGTTTTAAAATCTGGTTTAAGTATTATATCCCCACAGGCCACAGCCGATTACTGTTTATTCTAGCTTAGATGAAATATATATAAAAAATGTGTCCAAAATCAAAATATGTTGGCGGATAATCTTAGGACAACTACAAAACAATAAACAGAGTTATGAGCCCTTCCTGCGTCCAAAAGAAATCCATAAATATTCATTATATGTGGATATGTTGCCTTTTATAAAGAAAAACTTAACAACTTTCTCTTTAACTATCCTTTCCACGTCCGTTTTAGCGGGAAAAATGTGTGTATGATTCTACGCCGGAAACGGGAACAGCCGGTAATCAGTAACCGGTGGGAGCCACGTCATGAGGACGTAATAAGATCATTACGATGAGATTTGGCAACAGAATTAACCAAAAGAAGAGGGTCCACGTGATTTTGGGTCGGATCGGTCGGTGCCGTTAATTCTCCGATATATTATTATTTTATATTATAATTTTTTTTATGTGACTTTCTCTAAGAATAATTCGATTCTTTATAAAATGGAAAAACAAAAATGGAGAGAGGGGGAAAAAACACAACCCACATGAAAAGAGAAAAGAAAAATAGCTTTTGAGCAACTCGTAGGAACGAAACGTTGAATGGACAGAAAAACCCCGTGGGGGAATACGCTGATGTGGCATTACAGCTCATACATTCTTGTTATCGTAGGACCATTTTATTCTGTAAAATCTTTTTTTTTTGTTTCTATATAAATTTTAACATTACGAAATTTGTATTAGATAAAATTTTAACCATCAAATATGTTATTTATTTTATTTTATCTCTGAAATTATGTTAAGCTTTCCTTTCTGTTTAAATAAAAGACGGAAAGTAATTGATAGTAATGAAAAATCCCTTTATAGTCAGGAGTTAGGACTATTAACTTGGGTTATAACTTATAAGTAAGTGCAAGTGTGCAACTTAATTTTAACCTAAATTGTTATAAAAAAAAAAAAACTAACCTAGTCTCTTGTAAGGCAGTTTCGTAATTGACAATGAAAACCAGAAAAAAGGAGTCACAAAGTTCGGTGGTTGCTTTTTTGACTGTTATTGTCTTGGCGCCAAATTTGAATATGTTTTCCCTCTCTCTTTGATCAAAGAAGTCTTTGCTTTTTTTGGGTCAAACATCAAAGAAGTCTAAACCCTGTATTTTATCGGAGATATATAGTTTGGTTATCAAACTTTGATATATATAATTAAGGGCGATAGAAATTGGTGATCGTGTTCTTGTTGATCACTATGATATATACTTAAACGGTATAACAAATTATATAATTATCTTAGAAATTAGGATTAAGTACATAAGACCTCACTAGTATATACATAGTATCATACCGTGATTATGCGCATCAAGTCGTAATATATTTGTTGATCTATTATAATATTGTTGATCGAGGTGAGTTTGTTTTGTCGTGACTCCAATATTGTTTTTTCTAGCGTGACAGCTTTTTCATGTCCATAAGCTAGCTATTCTACTGGCTACTTGGAGTTGTTTTTTTTTTGGCTGATCAAAAATAGATCCAAATCCCAAAATGGGCAAGATATTCGCACGACCTCTGTATGCATTACATATTTTAAGAGATTATTAAACGATTGTTCGAGTTCGCGCGAGATAGTCGGGAAAAGATCAAACTATATTTAAACTTCTACAAAGATCACACACCATTACTCTCAAGGGGCATGTTGTTCCTCGGACGTGTCAAAACATGTATTTTCGTATTATTTTTTAGTCACAGCTATTTTCTATGTTTAATATAGTTTATTCCCTTGATAGAATGATCGTTGTAAAATACAAGGCCACTATATCGCCGATTGTTATATTTATAATGAGATATTTGCAAAAAGGCAATGTCGACTCTTCCCGTATTACAAGCGTCGACAAATCTCCATAGTCTAAGGAGAATTTTGCGGATCGTCCCTAAATAAGATCTCAGCCGTTCAAGGTACTGTACTCTTAAAGTTTGACTATAATTGGATTTTGTCCGTTGATGATTACATGCGTCTCTAACTAATATATTCAGACGCTTTTAGACTAAAAACAAAAATGCTTTCAGACTTAACCAAGTGCATTTTTTGTTTTGCGAAAAATACAAGTGAAAGTTTAAAACAAGATGTACTAAGAAATCCTTTAATCTGAAAAAATGAATAGACTAGTATATATGGAACTCGATTTCGTGTTTGACCAATGAGTAAAACCTAATATGCACAAATCAAGCAAAATATCATAAGTTTTAATCTAAATTATATAAAAGTTGTATTCAGTAACATGCATTATCTAAATTTAATAGATGACTAAATTACATATTTCTATCAGATTTTGGATTTAAGTTTTCAGAAGTTTGTATATGTTGTGGTTTTGTGGGTTGAATCACCTGGTCAAGTTATATGTATTTCGAATTTTCTAACTTACATGTATATAGTTTAAAAAAATTTATTGTGATCGCTAAAATGATCATTTACGAAATCTTTTTTTCTAAATTATGATATTATTTTATCAAAGGCATGTATTATGTGAATTTGAAGTCGGATAATGATTCAAAATTAATACTATAACAAAACATTAAATTGCATGTTATAAATATTTGTGAAATGAACCATCTGCTCCAACATTAACATTACAGGCGAATTGTTGAACCGACTGTAATCCTAGTCAATGTTTGAGCAGTAGTGAAGGGCTAATTTATTTGAGTGTTCCATAAGGAAGATATGGTTTGACTTTTGTTTCACAAGAATGCTTAAAATAGAGAGGTAAATTGATTTGACTTTTGCAGAGAAAAAATGCATGGTATATGCCAAAAAAAAGAAAAGAAAAATTATCACACAAGAATTAATAAGAATAAATAAATAAAATTTTCAAAGAAAAATGGTATAAGAATAAATAAAATTATCACAATTACAGCATGATATTGTTAGCTGCTGGGTAGTGACGAAGTGGAAGGCTAGAAGCACACACAAGTAAATAGGAGTGGTACACACTACTTCCCTCTCACGCCGCTTGATAGTTTATTTATATTGTTGATCATTTTTAAGACTACTTGCTTAATCTATTTTTTTCTATAATTAATCATTTCTATTTGCTAGCAACAAAATCGTAATTACAAGTTGGTATAACCCAGCTACTAACTAATAACCGCGCGACTTACTATTTACAACTTCAACATTTTTTCCAAGTCCTGCAAATTGTCTGAATTTCATTAAAAAGAAGAAAAAAAACAACTGAGAAAGTAAACAAAACAGAGTACCATCTCATGACAAAACAGAGCCAGCTGCGAGCTTATGCTGTTATGCATATGATATTTCATTTTTTAAGAGTATAAGGCTGAGAGATTGAAATTTTCAAAATTCGTAATGGATAGAATTAATTCATTAAACCATTAGTTTAGACTTTTGATTACTATAAGTCTATAATAATAGTTGACAATTTGTATTGTTGTCTGATAGTTTCTGTTGTTTTGTTGTTGTTGTCAACCAAATTATTTTGTTTTTTATTTTATTTTATTATTATTTGACTTTGTTTATGCCCATTATTTTAATATAAGTTTTTTTGTACGAATTTTAAATAATATTAAAACATGCTTTGAGAGTATATTCCTCATATACTGAAGAAATTCGACGACCTTAAACTTCATGCAAGCAGATATTCATACGTGTGTTTGTGTGTATAATATGGATTTACTTTTTATATAGAGATATTATATGGTCAAATTCGGAAATTGGTTTTAGCCTTTTCAGTATGTATGCCTTAACATCACAACTCGATGATCACTACGCTATACAGTAAAATCTTTATAAATTAATAATGTTTAGACCATGATATTTTATTAATTTATTGTAATATTAATTTACAAAAAAAATTTGCTTTTCGTGTATAAGTTTTAACAATTTCTTTGAAATAATATTATATTTTAAAATTTTAACAAATCTTATGATATAAATTATAATTAACAATTATAACTATCATAATAAAATAGTTTTTAACATCATATTGGATTGTCCATGTAAAAATATATATGTTCATAAGTTTAAAATTTATAAAAAATCTATGGCTACTATCAATATTAGTGATGAAAAAATTGAAAATAATACTACAATACATTTAAAAACATTTACATGTAAGAAAATCAATTATCACAACAAAATATTATCATAATTTTGAATGTATATAGTAAAACAGCAATAAGAGCTATTGATATAATAGAGAACCAATGAGATTTCAATTTTAAGTAAAAACAAACACATTAGTCATATTTCAAAATATTATATTTATATATATTTACATAAATTTATATAATTATTAAAATCTGTTTTTGTTGGGACTATATATTTATATAAGGGTTTCGAAAAAATTATTATCTTATTATCTTATCGAATTTGATGAATTTTTACATTGACCCGATTTGGAACTAGCAAAATTTATTAATTTATAGTGATTATTAATTTATCGAGTATTAATTTATAGAGGTTTTACTGTATATAGTTGGATATAATGATGTAATTACCAATCATTGATTATTAACAAACTGATTAGACTAGATTTTAACATTTGTTCTTGATTTATATCGATCTTTTGTGATTTTCTGTTCTTAACTAAAAAAACAAAGATAAGACTAGATTTTAACATTTATTTTTAAATTCACCATGTATGTAACCAAAAGATCAATATAAATCAAGAACCGGTTTAAAGCAGACCCGTTAGTCACAATACGCGAGAGTCGAGACATAACGAACCTAATGTCCGATTATATTTGAGCAATTTGCCTTCACTTTGGACATAAGGAATTGTAAAACCACAAAGAAAATTCAGTTCAAAGGGCTTTTTCAAAAAAAAATTCATTCAAAGGTTTAGATCGATCGGTCGGAGAGGAACTCTTTGCAATTTGGCCCTTACTAATTGTTAGTCGCCGATCGAACAAGTAGATTATCAAAATTGGAAAAAACTTTCGATATAATACACTCCTATAAAATGGTATAGGCGATAGATGGTAAATTAACAAACATATGTTTTTTTGTTAATAATAATAAGCACGAAGAAAAAAAAAACATTTCTCTTTATATAATTCCAAATCACGAACTCTATAGTTTTACAATTGACGAACATTGATCACCCAAAGTAAAACAATAATTTGATGAAAATCATAGAATGCCAGATTAAACATAGATCCCATAATCTACGCTAAAAAAACATAAAAATATCAATCTTTTTACTCGTTTTTAATCCATTTCAATGTCACTCCGAGCTTGCTCTTTAGTTCTTCAGCCCACGTCGTTTCTAGTAATGTAGTACATAAATCTGCAAGTTGTTCTTTTCCTTTGTAGTACGTTGCCAAAATCACATTTTCCTTTTCAGCTGCTAGAACCGCTTCATATATGATGTTGATGTGTTGTAATAAATCATTTTCAATTGTCATTTCCGAATTGTATTCACGATATATCGGAGTTCCATCAATATCCCTGCATACATCAATAGAAATCAAGTGAATTCTCCAACCAGACAGTTTGGTTTAGACGCTGATTATGCGTTGATAGATTGTTTCTTTAAACATAAACATTTTTTGTTACATAAGCTAACACATATATATTCCACTTTTTCCCTTAATTAATAACTTATTGAATGTTTATCGACACTTATTATTATTTTTTCTTTTCTTGCAATTAGGTTTGATTTGGTTAGGTAAAAAAGGACTAACCGGAGTTCATCACAAACATGTTTGAGTTCGCTGAGGAAAATGGGACTTGAGGTAAGAATTTGATGAGCAAGAATTCTCAGGTCTTCTCTTGAAGAGTCTCTGTAAATCCTCACAAGCTCCCACATTGCTCCTTCCTTCACCATCTTTTTAGCGTTTGCTTCTTCAAATATTAAAAGTAAAATCAATAATTAAACCGGAGGAATCTACCTTCTATTACGGTTATACTTTATTTTAAAATTCGATACTGTTACATTAACAATATGCTTATTTCCGATAGCTCGAATCTGTAATCTGTTCTTTTTTTTTTTTTTTTTGTGTACGATGATTACCATGTTGCGCTAAGCTGCAAAGGGCTACTTCGATATGCAACTTAATAGTTGAGGCTTTAGTCTTGGACTTCTCTATGATCCAAGAGAGCGCTCCATCTTCTATTAAAGTCGATTTCCTTCTACTCTCTCCTGAGTTATATAGATCACCTTTAAATTGAAATTTGCATCATTTTTGAAAAATAAGCTAATGATCATGGTTACGTTTAGAACAAAAATTTAAAAGTATGGTATTTAAAGCATTATACGTATAGACTAATTTAAAAGATAACTAAACGTATGTATATGATCAAGTGATCCGAGATAATTGGTTATCCACGAATCGGGTTATTCTTGTAAACAATATAAACATAACCTTGGGTTGATATTGTTGACTCGGAGCTGGCGAAGTTTGCAAATCCACGAGCAACTTGTGCATAAACGTCTGAGTGTCCGCTTCGGGCAGCCATTTCCAACAAGGCTGCAATCCCGCCTTTAGACCTGAGCTTTGTGTGCAATTCTTCTACGTTATGCAACAACAAACCATTAGGCTACTTATATATTGCATGTTTAAGATTTGCAATTAAGACTAAGTGCAAGTAGTTACCATTTCCACATAAATTGGCAATGGCTTTGGCAAACATCGTTATGGTTTGAGCATCTTGAGCTGTAGCTGCTGCCGACCACAGCAAAGTAATGCACCCTCTATCCATGACCTGCTCTTGGTACGTTTCTTATAATTACTCCCATAATAGAAATCAAAAGTTTAGTCAAAATTTTATAACACACAGAAAAGTGCCCATTTAATAATGGCTATATATATATATATGTATGCCACATACTGCTTTGTGCAAAGTTGGCGATTAGACAAGCAACATCTCTCTGAACAGTCTCATCTTTAGTATTTTTCAGATATGTTAACATCATTGTGAATGTTTTTGATCTTTCCATAATTCTCTTTAGATTTGCCTCTGGTGATCAAATACAATAAAAAAGTTTACCCTCAGTATTTACCATGAAAAAAAAAAAGAGATACAGACGTTATAATTATGTGTAGAAGAAAGGATTTGGCTAAACGATGAATCAATGAGGAAAAATAGAAGAATAGAAACCTTGGGCAGAATAAGATACTATCAATTTGAGCGCATCTCTCATTCCACTGTGAACCTGAACGGGACACAAGAAAAAGCTATTATTATTATTATTGCAGAGTTATTATTATTTGTATTCTTGCTTTTTATAATAAACATGCATGATCCGAACTATTATCATTCAACTAGTAAATCTGTAAATGTAGTCGTTGAAGTGACTCACCTGTTTTTTTTTTTTTAATTATTATTATTATTATTTTAAGTGAATAATTCGTATGTTAAAGTGAATTATTTAATGGTGCTTCTGAACATAAAGGAGTAAAAAGACTCAACGACAAAGTTGTGATCCATATCACCGACTGCCACTGACGGATTAACCGCATTTTCAGTCACCACCCTGAAAAATGAAATAAAAAGTCTTAAAGAGAAGAAATGCACAACTCCATTTATGTGTAAGAACATAATTTATGTTTAGTTTCGTTAAAGACACTGTAATAATTAGTTAAAAAAAAAGAGGAAACAAAAAAGGTTCTTCTAGGAAAGCAAAAAGTTATTTTTTATTTTCTTTCTTTCACTACTATATCTATATGTCTGCAATATATACACAAAACCCACCATAACATTGAACATAAGGTAAAGCCATGAAATTGTACCAAGAAACAACGCTTACCAATAATATCGAACTGATGTCATTCTCTTTAATTAATGAATGCCAATTAATAGAGACTTGAGAGTGTTTTTACTCTTTCTTTGTTTTTTGGCAATTCGGTTAGATTGGGATAGAATACAACTTACCAAGGATCAACATGAAGACGTCTGAGCTCAGTGAGAAAAGTGGGAATTGAAGTAAGAGTTGTATGAGCAAAACTTCTTACGTCTTCATTAGAATAGTCTCTTGAAAGTCTCACCAGCTCCCACATAGCTCTTCCCTTCACCATCTCTTCCGCATTCGCTTCTGCAAACTCAAGATTGTGTTACAATGCCATGATTACGTTTTAAGTATGTATTCTCTATGACCACACTTACCGTTTTGTGCTAAGAAGCACAGAGCAAATTCGATATGTCGTCTGGCTTGTAAAGCTTCGGTTTTGGCGTTTTGTACAATCCAAGAGAGCGCACCTTCTTCTAATAAGAGTGATTTTTCTCTTTTAGTTCCTGCTAATTGATGCATTTAGTCAATGACATGTCTCGCTTTTGCCAAAGAGAGTATCTTGAATAATCCGTAAGGTTTTAACCTTGAGTTGATGCTCTTGACTCGCATTTGGCAAAGTTTGCAATTCCGCGAGCAACTTGTGCAAGAACATCAGGATGTCCACATCTGACCGTTCCCAACAAAGCTGCAATCCCGCCTTCTGATTTTAGTCTTGTATGCAATTTACCTTTAAGATGCAAAAAATAAGATATTGTTTCTAGATTTGACAAATAAGATAGCTTGTTGATTCATTTTTCATTCTAAAGGAAAAAAAGAAAGAGAGTAATGAATGGAACGTACCATTTCCACATAGATTTGCAATTGCTCCAGCAACCATCCTGAGAATTTGAGGATCTTGAGCATTAGCTAATGCTGATGACAATACACCGATACCTCCTTGATCCATGAGCAACTTATGGTTGGTTGCTGAGAATAATAGTAAACATAAAATTATTGAATATGAAAATGATGAGCTAAAGAAATGAACCCATAAGAAAAAAAAAAAATACATTTTTCTCTTACGGTTAATTGCAAGGTTGGCGATTGCACCAGCAGCAAATCTGAGAATAATCTCATCGTTTTTACTTCTCAGAAGCATCAACAATGAGGTGAGACCACCAGCTTCCACAATTTGATGCTGATTTGCATCTGTCACATATATACAATCATTAACCATAGACATATGTTAATGGTAATGATAGTAACATAAAAAAAGGTCAAATGATGAAAATTGCAAAAAGAAACCTTGGGCAGCCAGATTTGCTACTACTTTGCCAGCATGTATCCGCACATTAGCATCTTTAGCTTCTAGCAGTGTTAAGATCTTTTGGAACCCCACTTCAAGAAGCAAACCGGTATAAATTAAGCGTGAGATATATTTATTTGTGAATCACTTTTTTTTTTTCATAAGAAAGGGAATCGAAGATACCGTTGAAACATTGATATGCAATTGTTTGATCAACCATCCTGAGAGTCTGAGGATCTTGAGCATTGACTGCTGTTGATGACATTAAACCAATACCTCTTTGATCCACGGTCAGCTCCTGGTTGGTTACTGAGAATAAACGTAAATGGAAATTGTTTTTGGTTAAGAAATAATGCAATATATATATGAGAAAAAAAAAACTAAATAAAAATTAACTCATGACAATGTTTTTACCATTCATTGCAAAGTTGGCGATTGCACCAACGACACATTTGAGAATGGTCTCATCTTTCGAATGTCTCAGAAGCATTAACAAAGAGGTGAGGCCACCAGCTTCCATAATTTGCTCATAATTTGCCTCTGGTATTATACATGCATTAACAAATTTTTGTAATCAAAGTCCAAACGATGAAAAACAAACCCCAAAAACCAAAAAAAAGAAGGTCCAAGGACGAAGAAGATTGTAGAAAAAGAAAACCTTCGGCGGAGGTTTTTGTTATCACTTTGATAGCATGAATCTGCACTTGAACATCTTCCGAATCAAGCATAGACAAGATCTTTTGCAACTCCAATTCGGGAGGAAAACCAATATAAGGCGTCATATATTATAATGCTTGTTGTATTCACATAATCATTCTTAGACATTCCTCTTCTATATATACAACTAAACATTACGCACACACATATACAGGGTTACATAGAGGAGCAAGACTCAAACATGTAACTATGTCAAGAGTCGTCTCCATTTGTGCGACTTTGTTAAGAATAATTTGATACTTTGAAACCTTAAAAAAAAATTGAAACTTGCCTTTTTTTAAGAAAAAGGATCGTTGATGAACACAAGTATTTAACTTACAAGTATGTCGTGAATCGTGTATTCAACGAACTCTCAGATCAGAGGTCGTTGTGACTCGGGAAAATAACTTTAGAAAAAAAAAAGGCCGCCTCAAGACTATTATGAGCGCCTTATTACAATACAGCATTTTTTTTAATGACTTTTTCTACAAAAATCAAACTTTTACATCAAACAACTATGTTGACTGTTCAATGCAATGAAAAACAAATAAATACAATGTTCTTCTTGCGAGGCGGAATTGTATAAACTTACGGTTGACAATAATTAATCGAAAACAAACTATCCGAATATCATACCCCAATAATATAATATATGAAAGAATAAAATTTTCCAAACATAATTTTATTTTAATTTTCACTACTACATCTATGCACAAACAAAATCCACCAAAATAATATACACATTCAGTCCCCCCCTCCAAAAAAGCCAGAGCCACAAAACAACCACACTCCCTAAACCGAGATGAAAACAGAATCAGACAAATCTTCTCTCTTTATATTTTGAACCCCGGTGGAATTTTGTATTGCTTCATTTCTCCCACAATTCGGTTCGGTTAAGTTAGACGTTTAACCGGCTTACCGGATATCAACACGGAGACGTCTGAGTTCAGTGAGGAATGTAGGACTTGAAGTAAGAGTCCTATGAGCAAGGCTTCTTATGTCTTCTCTCGAACAGTCTCTTGAGATCCTCACCAGCTCCCATATTGCTCCTTCCTTCACCATCTCTTTCGCATTCCCTTCTGCAAAACTCAAAAATTTGTGTTACACTCCCATATTTCTGCTGTTATAAACTTATAGTTTAGTGTAAAAAAATCATCTGTTTAATGCATTTATATATCATATGTGATGAACCCTCTAACCGTGTTGTGCTAAGTGGCAGAGAGCTAATTCAATGTGTCGCCTGATTGCTGAAGTTTCGGTTTTGGCGTTTTGTACAATCCACGAGAGTGCACCATCTTCTATTAAGAGTGATTTTCCTCTTTTAGTTCCTGCAATTAATTTGTGCATTCAGTCAATGACATGTCTCGGATTTTGCCAAAGAGAATATTTAAAATAATCCATATAATGTTTTTACCTTGGGTTGATGCTCTTGACTCGCATTTGGCAAAATTTGCTATTCCGCGAGCAACTTGTGCAAGAACATCAGGATGTCCACATCTGACCATTCCCAACAAAGCTGCAATCCCGCCTTCTGATCTTAGTTTTGTCTGCAATTTATCTGTACGATGCAGGAAATCAGATATGTTTCAAGATTTTTAGCCAATAGATAGCTTGTGGATTCCTTTTTATTCATTATAAAGGGAAAAAATCAGTAATGATTTTGAACTTACCATTTCCACAGAGATTTGCTATTGCTCCAGCGACCATCCTGAGGGTTTGAGGATCTTGAGCATTAGCTGATGTTGATGACAATAAACCGATACCTCCTTGATCCATGATCAACTCCTGGTTGGTTTCTGAGATATAAATTGGTTTCAGCAGACAAAACACGAAAATCTGATATGATAAATAAAAGAAATTAACTTATGAGAACCGCAATTCTTTACCGTTCATTGCGAGGTTGGCGATTGCACCAGCAGCAACTCTATGAATAGTCTCATCTTCTGTACTTCTCAGAAGCATCAGCAAGGAGGTGAGACCACCAGCTTCCACAATTTGTTGCTGATTTGCCTCTGTTGTTACATACAGTCAACAATATAATTACAATACGAAATGGTAACTGTAATGTTAGCAATTAAAAAAAAGGTCAAAGGATGAGGATTGAAGAAAAAAAACCTTCGGCAGCTAGATTTGCTACAACTTTGACAGCATGAATCCGCACATCAGCATCTTCAGCTTCTAGCAGAGATAAGATCTTTTGCAACCCCACTTCAGGAAGCAAATTCGTATAAGGCGTCAGATTTTTTGTTGTTGTAAGATTAAATCCAACCAACAGTCTGATATGTCAGAAATTACCTTGTTCAAATAGTCTAGCTACGGGAGGTTTCTCAGCATTTCCCGGATCTTGGATCTGAGGAAGTCTTAACTGAGACATATAAGAATCTAGAGCACCAGTAGTTTTCTCTGAACCATGTTTCTCAAGGTTTTGTCGTGTCTGAATATATAGAGAATGGGTCATACTCAGATAATTTTAATCCAGCAGTTTGAAAGCTTGATAAATAAATTCAGTGAAACGAGAACAATTTAATACATAAATAACATGCTGGTTTCTGTGGAAGATTCCTACATTCGTTACCTCGTCAGCGGTAAGACTCAATTGCAATAGTTGAGAATGCAGTGCAGCTATGTCCCCTTCTAACTTTTCTTTTTGTTGTGTTTCATTTTCCAACATCTTGTGGAGTCTCATGATCTCAGAATTTCCTGATACCTATCCAATTACGGAATTATAGCTCATAAAACTTTGAGTGCAAAATGAATAATCCACAAACAAATCAAAACAAAAATTAAAAAATTGGAACATAAAGGAAGGTCTTCGGGATATACTTCCACTTTTTTAGATTCAGCAAGTTGAAATTTCAGCCTATTCACTTCCTCTTCAGCCGCCATCTTCAACTGAGCTTCTTTCTGAAGCAACTTTTTCAGTTCAGAGACTTCCTCTGAGGCTGGAGCTATTGATCTCTGTAAGAATAGGAAAAAGTTATAAATAAGCAAAACTATATCTGCAAGGTGAACAAATAACATGCATGAAGAGAGACGTTACAATTCCATTTGATGTGATGTCCAGGCCATTTTTCTCTCCAAGTGCAAGTCTTTCTGCTGCCAGCTTCTTCTGATTCTTTGACCAGTTCTCCTCGAGCTTCTTTATTGATTCCATGTAATCATTCTGATACCTTAGCTTTTCCTCCTACACATAGATATGATGATTCAATCCATACACAAAGAGACATCTCAATAGCTAGGTCTCGTTCTATCACGTTACAAACAAAAAACTCACCTCTAGTGCATTGGCATATCTCTTTTCAGCCTCGGAAATTTGGTTATGTGCCTCTGCGGTTATTCTCTCGATTTCATCAACGAATGCTTTCTGCTGCCTTTCATTTTCCTCGATTAGATTGTCTAGTTGTACCTCAAGCCTTTTAGACAAGCTTTTGTAATCAAATTCTTCCTTTAACTTCACCATATTTTCCACTTTCATAGCCTACAAATAAAATAAAAGTTAACATAGCCATCAAAGTAAGCAAATCAGGAATTCGAACTAGCAAGCAGTGAACTGAAAAATTCAACGCTGCTAATTGGCTGGGATCCAAAAAAAAAGAAAAGAAAATCGAAGTCAAAAGCTATGGGCCATACTCTCTGCCCAAACATTATAGTGCTCGTTGTCTCCCCTCGATGTCGTGGCGATGGACCAATTGTAATAACTAAGGAGGTCCTTGCAGTGCCTGTTGAGATCATAGGCCACATGTCAAGTAAGTCAACATAGTAAAAATTGGAAAGGATCCAAAAGAAAACCATGACGCCTGAGTATTTTCAGATACAAATGCGCAAAAAAAGCGGAGACCAACTTGCCTCCAAATGAATCTCTAAGCAGCCTAGTTAGCTTTGAGTCACGGAATGGAACATGAGAGCTATTTTCAGCAAGTGCATTGATGCATTTCCCCAATGCGCTCAGAGACAGATTGATAGATTTAGCTTCCTCTAGTGTATGTCCCTCACTTCCTGGTAAATATATATTAACAAACACGAGTTCAGATACAAGAAAAATATAAATCTTAACACAAAGTGAGGAATATGAAAAGTTGGTACTCATCAAGTCTATTTACTGAGAATATCAACCTGATTTATTAATACGTTCTGACCCAGCAAGATCCACCACAACTAATTTTCCCTTCCGGACAACAGGAGGCTTGAGAGATTTAGTCATGTGGGAGTTTCCATTACTTTCAATTGACAAACCATCTCTAGGTTTTAAAGAGCGCCTGACATTTACCTGCAATTTAGTCGACGATGAATATAAGCAAGTTTTTTTTACCAACAACTCTCCTAGCAAAATGAGGATGAGTATTTCTTACCATTAAGATAGCATGACTTCGGGATGACTCGGTGTTCAATTTGGTGTTAGCAGCAAACCGGTGAGCTTCTCCGAGTTGCAGTAGTTCGAGGAAGCTATGTTGATCCCTAATTTCGACCAATGTGGCACCTGGGAGAGAAACATCTCCACTTTTCGGATCTTCAACTATGGCAATGTTATCATTAGCCGGATCAAGAAGGTCTTGTACAGTCTCCATATAAAGCTACATTTGTATCCAGCAAACAAATACATAAGCAGAGACTTCTCCAGAACCCGTATGAAACTAAAAGAACCAAAATTGAGAAATATAAGCACCTGCAAATAGGAGACAGATATAGAATCCGTCTCCAAAGACACTTCGGCTAGAATATCTTCCATAGCACGAACCATTATTCCACGATCAGCAACGTCTTCTTCCCCGAGCTGGCCAAGTGTATATGTCTTACCAGTACCGGTCTGACCATACGCCATAATCGTCCCATTGTAACCATCCAAAACACCCTACACAAAAAAAAAAAAATATATATATATATATATATATATTATAAGAATCAGGCCAAGGCATCTGAATTAATGATTCAACTCTACAACATTGAAATTCTATATAATGTACCTCGACAACAGGTTTGGCCACAACTTCATAAACTCGCTTCTGGGAAGCATACTCGGTGAGCACTTCGTCGAACTCAAACGTGTCGGTGTCCCAATTGTTTTTCCTTAGTTTCAACCTCTTAACCTAACGAATCAAACACACGACTGAAGAAAATAAACTCCCAAGAACACATAACTGATGGTTAAGTGTTAATACTCAACATTTTAAAAAACAGGCTTAGTATAAATATCACAGTACCTCAGGCTGTAACTCAACACAATCAGCAAAATCTGCATCAGCGATCAGTTCCTCGCCATTGCGTGGCCTTAATCTAACAGCTACTCGAACCCTCCCAGGAACTAAACAAGCATCATGCAATCAAAACATCACCATTAACACAAAAGCATTTCGTGATCCATAGACAAGCTTATCCAACATCTTAAATACATTCGATTCGAAGAAACAAAACTATTGGGGAAAAAAACGAAACAGTGAAATTTCAAGGTAAAAATGTGAACAGAGGAAATATTTACCGCCGGCGTCGCCACTGTTTCCCGCCTTAGAAGCTGCCGCCGAGCCGCCGCCGAGTGCGGCGGGGCTGCTCTTCCTAAGCACTGCTTTCGATTTGACGGAAGATTTCTGTCCAGCGGAAGTAGAAGCAGAGGACTGAGTTCTGAGAGAGTTTCTATGCGTTCCATTTCTGTAACTCACAGCTCCGGTTCCTGAACTCGTAGACATTCCTTCTCCAAACGCATAAAAACAAAACACGACCAAACAAATTCCCTTGGGAGTCTATAGAGAAGCTTCTCTTCTCTCTCTCGTTTTTCTCCTCTCAATTTGGTTCCCTAGAAAATTCCTTTTTATTTTCTCTTCTTCTCAGAGTTTAATTTCTCGGGAAATTAGCAAAAAAGTTACAGGAGAGAAGAGAGAGAGTTTGGCCCCGTGGTAGTGTGAAGTAGAGGGAATCGTGTGCGGCGTGACACAGTTAAAACTAAACCATCAGGTGGGTCCCATTTTCTTACATCGAAATAACTTAATTCTTTGGACATTAATGCCCTTTTACTGGTCCCGTAATTACCCGTTGTATCACAATTCATACATATTCTACGTTCGTGGTTGTTCCGCGTGAATCATTTATTAATGCAAAGACTACTATTATATGATTCGAGCAACCCTTCACGAGAGATGTGACTACATTTTTAGTTGCTTGCTATTTATCATTCTTCTATTTGTTATTAGCCGTATACAAATTGATGATCTATATATTGGTATTGGTAAGACCAGTTTTCGTATGTAAAGATGGACTCATTTGAATGAGTTTTAAAATATTAAATTTGAATTCGATTTGTTTCAAAAGCATAACTAGAGGAAGATCAAAAGAACACAAATTTTTGGACTGAAAAAAGGGAAAAAGGAAAAACAAAAAGGCAATACCAACAATAAAGGAATTCAAGGGTCCCCATTAAACAAAAAAAAAAGGTGAATTTGTCAAATCGCCCCAATGAAAAAAGTTTTCCATTCAAAATTTTGGAGGAGCCAATAAAAAGTGAAATGAAGTCTCATTTCATACTAAACTCAAAAAATAATCTCTTTATCTCGATACCTCTACATAAACATGTTTATAATCAAATGTCAGATGAAGGTTTTGTTTTATGTCGTTTCAGTACTTTATATATACTGCAGCATTGATGTATGAAGAGGGAAAATTATTCAAAGCACTCAAGCTATATTTTGTACTTATGTAGGGGCCTTCCTCAACGAGACTACTGAGATGAGTTCTTTCAAGCAAAAGAGTTTTTTCTTTATATAAAAATCAAAAGTCACTTTTCTATTTTCTCCTTCTCATAAAGATTGTTTATTATTGTTATGGACCATAGTACCATACTAGACATGTAAAACTAGGAAGACCGCAAACAGAACATGTCCCAATCGAAAATCAAGTTCATATAGAAACTGAATCAATTTATATGGGGTAAAATCATAAATTGTGAAAGGTTATACAATTGTATAAATTGCAATGTCGCAATAAGGTCTTCTTTTTCCCACCATAATTCTTTTAGTCGAAAACAAAATATAAAGCATAGTAGTAAAGAAGGACAAAAACATGCTTTAAAGATGAAAAATAAAAGTTTACATGTTTTTATTTGTTCGGTTTTAATTTTTATACATAAAACTATAGTGCGTTACTTTTCTCTCTTTGCTTTTTGTAAATTGTTTGATCAGATTCGGAAAAATGGACCCATGATTTTTGATGTAACCATCAAGAAGTGATGGTGAAAGGAACAGTTTACCATACCAAAGGGCAAAGACATAAGTTATATCATTTCAAAATCTATCTCAACTCGTTAAAGTTTCGATTTCAATTTATTGCTCGGTTTAGGACAGTTGGGAAACCGATCAGAATCGGTCGTCTACAAAGACATTATGTTTATAAAAATAGTGTCATGTTCAATACACTAATCAAAGCATAAGATCCGAAGAAAAGTTGGATTTGTTGAACTCTAAAAACATGCAGTCTGTTATATTTAATTGAAATCTAAGACATACAAACAAGACATTGTTTACCAATCAAACTCAATCTCTTCAAAAAGCCTAAACAACCAAAATAGCTTTGTGAGTTCACCAAAACGCAGCAACAAACGCATATAATCTGCAATTGCAAACAACATAAACCGCCAAAGAGACGAACCATAGGATTCAATTCCTTAAGGATTGAATTCATAACTTGTCAACATACCCACAAAGTGAATTCACAAACACAGAGTACCCTGACTAGTTCAAACAAAATAATCCTGGCTAAAAGCCGACCCTTGTATTACACCCCAAGCCCTAAAACTTAAAGAAGATTCACTATCCCTGCAACTGCAGTCTTCTAATCATTGAATCCCTGGACGCTATCACCTCAAATTCAAGACATCTCAGAATCTTCCATGGTTCCAAACATATAAATAACTTTGACGACTTCACTTTATCTAACATAAGCTACATACAAACTCCACCTGTTCTAAGTCCTACAACTTCCAACGATACAAACTTCCTCCAGGAAAGAATATGCGAGGCTAATAAGAACACCACATTCTCCAGCTAAATAGAAGTATGCAAAATCAATGTTTCATTCAATCCACGACATTAACACCCACATCAAAGACATCCCCTGGTTCTTCCATGGTTCGACTCAGATAAAACTCCCTCGACGACATCTTCAGTTTCAGAAATATCAAGGTACACACTTTAAACCACTATAAGCTATATATAAACCCCACTTGTTCGTTCAGAAGTCTCCTATATACAAACCAGGAGAATCCCTCAAAACTTTCAATGAATCAATTTTCTCCAGTAAGAAGAAGTAAGATACTCAAATAAGAGAGCAAGTTTCAGACATGACCAGCAATTTTTATTACAGAACAGTAAATCCACTGTCCAAACCATAGCATTACATAGCAGAACCTAAATTATCCCTAAGAAACTTTGAAGCAAATCAAACCATAACAAGAGCAGAAAAAAGAGCCAAACACCAACACCACGAGAATTGAAAGAAAAGACAAGACCGATTTTACCAATTTCATATCCTATCAACCTTATCAGCCTTCACCACAGGATTCGCCTTAGCAATAGCGTCTCTCGCCGCTCCTTTGAAGTCGAATTCGCAGTCATGGCTCTCCGGATACCTATGAGCTCCACAGAAAGTGCTCCCACACTTGCATTTGAAGCCCGTCACGCCCACTTTCTTGTTGCAGCTCAAGCATCTCGTCGTCCCCGTCGATTTAAGCGGATCTAAGGAAGCTGCTGACGAATCGCCGCCGCTGCTCGATGACCCAGATTCGTCACCGGGAGCGATTTCCCGGCTCTGTTGTGGATGGATTTGGGGTTTATTAGGGTTTAGCGATTTGTCGACGGCGGCTCTAGCGGAGGCGGCTTGCTCCTCCGTGGCTCGGATGTCTCGGTAGCATTTGGAGCAGAGGTTCATGTTCGATGGAGATCCGAAAAAGCCACAGCCTTTGACGCAGAGTTTTGGCTCTGAGGGAGAGAAGCTGTCGTTTTGCTCGGAACCCATAATTGATATCTCCCAATTCTAAAATCGAACCCTCCTGTCAGGAAAAAAAAATCAAATATATACCGTGAATTAACAGATATTGCAGATGCAGAAACGGACGATTTTTTTTTTTTTGCAATTAGGGCTAGGGTTTTTGATTCTAATTTAGAGAAAATAGAAGGAAATTCGACAGATTTAGTAATGGAGATTCTGGCTTGTTACTCAAGCGAAGTCTAAATATTCATCAAACCTTTTAATAAATTACAAATAAATATATCTATCTCCGCTGTGACGAAATTGGCCATGGGACTCTTCACAAAGTTGAGGAGTAAATGCGTCATTTGTCAATTGTCGAGACTCAAGACAAGGTCAGCATGTAAAAGAAAGACCATTATACCCTGACGGCATAAAAAGAGATAAGTCTTCAAGTTCCTTAATCTCCGCCGTCAAAAACTCAATCAACTAAAATCGAATGGTTGTGGATAGATTGACGAGTGAAATGAAGAACGCAAAAAAAAAAAAAAAAAATCTGCCCGCAACTGAAAAAATCTGAGGTGAATGAAAGTAATAAGAAATTCACCTAATAACGAGCAAGAACCCACCAGGCGCCGGTGAAGTATCTTTGGTTTCGTTTCCGGTGACTATTCTCCTAAAGAAGAAATGATCTCACGGTATTTATCACTGAGAAATGCAACCGGAAGTTCGTGATTTGACCAGAGACCGAAACCGAAACCTCCTTTTGTTTTCGCCAGAGAGAAATCAGACAGAACAGAAACCAAACCAAAGAAACTTTTTTTGTACTTTTTATGTTAGTCTTTTTGTAAAACTTCTGGTCGAATGATATATTCAGATGCGTTAAGGCGCACGGGAGGTTTTATACATCTTCTGATAATAGTCGTTCGATGAAACAACAGAGGGGGTAATGATGTCATCGGACGGTACATAGTGATTGAGAACTTTTATTCTGGTGAGATAAAGTTGAGATAATGTGTGCAGTTGTTGTGGGGTTGTCGAATGTCGATTTTTTTTTGGGTGTTTGTGACTTTGTGGATTACGATAAAGTTGGTTCAGTTCGAGTTAAGATTATCGGTTATATAAAACCGGGTTTGGTTTGTGTGGGGGCAGCTTCGCTGGTTGACGGTGACCTGACAAGATAAAAGAAAGGAGGAAAGTGGCGAGCGTAGCTTGACGCGTTTAATTCAATCACTCACTCTTTTGATTTTGATTGGAAACCTATGACTAGGCTGCGCGCGTAAAACCAAGATTACACAAAAACTTTTAAATATCTTTATTCTCAATTTCATTCTCTAGACGCGTATCTGGTTTACGTTATGGTCCTCGTTTTGTAATGATAATTCCTTGTATTAATATTTCGTACGTAGCTGTCTGTCTATATATACCAGATGTCAGTGTGTGCAAAAAATTATAAGAAACCTAGATCATTTCTACAAGGATTTATATTTGCTTCAAAGTATCAATTTATGTTGCTTTTCATTCTCTTGTTTCCATCATTCTATCTTCTGTATACTTATTGCTTTCAAGCAACTAATTTCCGTTTCAGTCTTCTAAAAGTTTGCTATATATATTTAGAATACTAGGATAAAATTATTTTGTTAAGCATCTCGTTTCATAAGATGTTGCGTTAATGCGTTGTTACTATTCATCTTTTATGTTTGATCCGATAATTGTCCCCAAAAAAAAAAAAACAAACTACAATACATGGACTTATCGTGACGACAAAGCGAATATGAAGCGAGTGACTCAGCAACTCGCCTAAAAATCGGCGCTTCGTGAGCAACAGCTACTAATTATTGGGATATTATTCTTTTTTTTTTTATAAAGGAGATAAGCGAATTATTCAGATTCCTTTCTTCTAAACCCAATTCGCTCTCTCCAATCTCATTTTGATCTAACGGTCTCATTCTCTCGTTACTCTTCAATTTTCTCGGGAAACCGAAGGAAAAAAACAGAGGTCCTAAACGAATCTGGCGAAAACTTTTGAGATTTTTCGAGGGTTGGGTTTTTTTTTTTTCGTATTTTGAAAAAATTTCCATCTTCGGTGGATCTATGACGTACAGCGACGGCGTCGATAAGACGGTGCCTGAGCTGAAATTGAGAATCGAGGATTCCGAAAATGGAGATTATGTGAAATTAAGAGGAGGATCGGATGAAGAAGAAGGTTCTCCTGCGGGATGTTCGATAGGATCGGTGACGTCTGTCTGGTTCTGGGTGAAATTGATCTCCCTGATCGCTTGTTTTAGTGTCTTGGCCTTTGTAATTATTAAATGGATTGGTCCATTTTTGATCGAAAAGGTTAGTTCTTTTTTGTCTAAGTTCTGATGCTTCTTTGGTCACATTTAATGGGTTTAGGGAATGCATAAGGATTCTGATTTCTGATGGGTCTGATTATTGGTTTTGATGGTTGAAAAGTAGGGTTCTTGTGTATTTAGCTTGAGCATATTTTAGGTTTAAGCATTCAAAACCAAATTTTGGCGCTGTAGAACGTATTATTAGATGATTTTTGAACGCAGCCCACTGTAGATTGCAGATTTAAAATGGGAACTGTCTATGATTTTTTTTTGTTTGTCTATCATTCATGAGCTCGCTGTCTGGATTATAGGCTTGAAAGCTTCCCAATTTAGCCTTGTAATATTCATCTAAGTTTGGTTGTTTTGTTTCAAAGTAGTTATACATGTTCCTTGTGTCTGTAATGTCATCAGCGATGATAGAAACATTGCTTAATGGTGGTACATGGCGTGCCTGGTGTCTTTATGCTCCGTCGTAGCTCACCAGCTCTAAGTTTAAATGTAAACTTAACATATATTTGCATTACATATATACGCTTGCAGAATTTTGTATGTGTTTAGAAGGTTATCCATTGAACTGGTAATTAAGCTTGATGATTGTTGTCAATCATGCAATTCTTGAGATCAGTGATAGCCTAATAGTGAAAAGTGAAGTATATCCTCATTTGTCTACTGGATCATGTTTCAGGAACTGATTCCATTTATAAATTGGGTAAGAAGCACATTCAGCATCCCGGTTCTCGGTCTTCTCCTCTTTGCCTCAGTGGCTATATTCCCAAGCATTCTTCTTCCTTCTTCTCCTTCCATGTGGATGGCCGGTCTTACATTTGGTTATGGGAAAGGCTTTTTATTGATTTTATCAGCTGCATCAATCGGTGTTACTCTTCCTTTCTTAATCGGACATCTTTTTCTCCACAAGATGCAAGTAAGCATCATCCTATATACTTAAATCTCATGCGCTCTTTTGGTTCGCCTACTTATTAACCCTCTACCTTTTAGATGATCAAAATTGGCCTTTCTCTTCCTGGTTATTTCTGCAGGAATGGTTGAAGCAATACCCGAAAAAAGCAGCCATACTTAGAGCCGCCGGTGAAGGAACTTGGTTTCATCAGTTCCAAGCAGTCACGCTAATCCGTGTCTCTCCATTCCCTTACATGATTTACAACTACTGCGCATTAGCGACTGGAGTTCACTACGGTCCTTACATCTTAGGCTCTCTAGTTGGAATGGTTCCTGAGATCTTTGTCTCAATCTACACGTATATGCCTCTCTCTCTATTACTCTATGGTAAGCCAAGTTCTGCAGAATCTTAGATTGGTGTTTTTTGGTTATTTGCAGGGGCATAATGCTAAGAACACTAGCAGTTGCATCAGACGAGAGACACAGTCTTTCGGTTGTGGAAATAGTAGTGAATGCTCTTGGCTTCTGTATAACTGCGAGCGCCACTATAGTCTGCACAGTCTATGCGAAGAAGAAGCTAAGTGCGATGCAAGCAGAGGAAGTAGAAGAGACATCGTAATATCCAACCAACATTTTAATAACTCTTTTCACCACCAAACAAGATATCATCTAACACGATCTTATATATAAATATTTTGTTTGTTTTTTCTTTTGGTTCATTAAAATTGAATCTCTCTGCTTTTTTTCCCTTGTATATATATGATGATATCAGCTGAATTTTGAATGTAGATAAGCATTTTCAATCTTTGAGATTTACACGTTTCACAAACTTTTCTGAGAGTTTCAAACTACAAGCACATCTTTCTCAGAAAATTTTATTTGTTTCTGATTGGATCCAAGTTTTCAAAATCGGGCCTTGGATTACTATCAATATATAGTCAATATCTTCTAATTTGGAATCAGGCCGGACGTACTAAGCTCCAACCAGTTTGATTTTTTTTTGGTTCTTTTAATTCAACAACATTGAACCGGTTATTACTGGTTCATTTTCTGGTTCAACAACAACATTGAACTTCTTTTTATCCAATTTGATAGAGAGAAAAAGGGCCCCCAGAGAAAAAGATAAAAACTACGTCGGAAGAAGCTACTCGAAAAGACGGTACCGTTTCGTATCGTACGGCTCGCCTTCACTTTTCAGAATCCGGGACCGATGTCTTCTCCTGGTCGCCGATCAGATCTCTGACGGATTGTAGCGATTCCGATTGTTGTAAGCAATGCAGAAACCTTCTTTTAAAAGTTTGAGTGACCTAACGAAAAGGAAAATTTCAGACTGTTTTTTTTCTCTGTTTTCGTATTGGAAATTTTTTTTGATAATTTCCGTTTTCAACATTTCAGAACCAGAATTGCTCTCTCTCAACTGTGAATTTTGTCTTGTGTATGTTTTCTCCGAGGTAGATTTGATGGTCAAAAGCTCAAAATCTGGATTGAAGTTTTAATTAAGAGTGGAAGAGATGGATCAAGGGAGGCAAGTATTTTCAGTTGATCTTCTGGAGAGATATGCCACAAAGAATCGTGGCATGATCACATGTATGGCTGCTGGAAACGATGTAATTGTTCTGGGAACGAGTAAAGGATGGATTATCCGGCATGATTTTGGAGTTGGGAGTTCTTATGGTATGTTCATCCTCAAATTGTTATTTTAGTGTTAAAACCTCAGTTTATGCCTTATGGAAAACATAAAGACAAATTGTTTCTTTGGATGTAGATATTGATCTCTCTGTTGGTCGAACTGGGGAGCAGTCGATTCACAAGGTTTTTGTTGACCCTGGTGGTAGCCATTGCATTGCTACAGTAACTGGTGTTGGAGGAGCTGAAACTTTTTATACGCACGCAAAGTGGCCTAAGCCGCGTGTGTTGAGCCGCTTGAAAGGCTTACTGGTTAACGCTGTGGCTTGGAACAGACAACAGATAACAGAAGGTTATGCTTTGGTGTTTATATGAGTGTTCCTTTTTCTTTTTGGTTTCACATGGATGTTGATTTTATTTTGTCTTTCCCTGAATTCAGTTTCGACTAAGGAGATCATTCTGGGCACTCACGATGGGCAGCTATTTGAAATGGCTGTGGATGAGAAGGACAAGAGAGAGAAGTATATCAAGTTTTTGTTTGAACTAGAAGAACTTCCCGAGGCCTTCATGGCTTTGCAGGTATCACCGTTTTATTTTAAGTTGAAGCTATAATGGCCAATATGTTATAGAATTTCTAGTGTAGCTATTACATTGCATTGGTTAAGTTGGTGGTGGTTCTTTTATTCTTTCAATGGGTTTGATAAGCAGCGGATTTATTACTCAAATCTCTGTTTTATTGAAACAAATGTGTAGATGGAAGCAGCCAACATAAGCAGTGGAATGAGGTATTATGTGATGGCTGTAACTCCCACTCGACTCTATTCGTTCACCGGGATTGGAACACTAGAAGTAAGCTAATATCTGTTCTGCTATGCGACATTTGTCCTCCATCTTATGATTTATTTGGGAACATTTATGAAATTGTGAATTAGTTTTCTTTCATTCAGTTTCTAATTACTGAGCGTTTACTTCCAGTCTGTTTTTGCTAGTTATAAAGAACGTGCAGTTCATTTTATGGAACTTCCTGGTGAAATACCAAACAGGCAAGTGCTTGAATTACCTTAGCCTCATTTTGTATATGAAAGAAATCACAAAGCGTAACCCTGCTCTCTGAACATATAATGTTTGTCGTCTTTTCAGTGAGCTACATTTCTTTATAAAGCAACGAAGAGCGGTGCATTTTGCATGGCTTTCAGGAACAGGAATATATCATGGTGGCCTAAATTTTGGAGCTCAGCACAGGTAGAATGACAGTGCCAATGTCCCTATTTTAATGCTGGGGTCTTTGTATTTGTTGCCCTCTTTCATATATTTCGGTTAATTCATTCTGTAATTTGACTGAAACTTGTTTGGTAGTTATTCAAATGGTGATGAGAACTTTGTGGAGAGCAAAGCGCTGTTGGACTACTCAAAACTGAGTGATGGCACCGAAGTAGTCAAGCCTGGTTCAATGGCACTCTCAGAGTTTCATTTCTTGCTTCTTATTGGGAATAAGGTTAAGGTATGTTTTGGACACATGGGTTGATACATCCCTAGTTGCATTAACTAGCTACATATGTGTTTTGTTTCATAAGTGTGCTTACTTTCTTGTTTCTGAATATCTTATATGTGGGTGTAGGTTGTGAATCGGATAAGTGAACAAATCATTGAGGAGCTCCAGTTTGATATAACGACCGATTCAGCTTCGAGGGGCATAATTGGACTTTGCAGCGATGCCTCTGCTGGCCTTTTCTATGCGTATGATCAGAATTCGATCTTCCAGGTCTGTTTTGGTGGTTGGATTTTACTTGTTTATCTTAATTAACTACTTGAGTATATTTATCTGATATCTTGTGCTTTCTCTATTCAATTTGGGGCTTTGGAAATCCTCTCTAGGTTTCTGTGATTGACGAGGGCAGAGATATGTGGAAGGTTTACCTAGACTTGAAAGTTTATGCTTCAGCTTTAGCAAATTGTCGTGACCCTCTCCAGAGAGACCAAGTTTATTTAGTTCAGGTGATCTTTGATGCCCGGTACCATTGATTAAAATAATAAGACGGTGTTTATCATGCCATTCCTGTCATATCTGCAATTTCTTTTTATCAGCGTAATGTTGCTGTCACCTGCCTATAGACAGTTTGCCGAAAGAATCTCTCTGGTTTTGATTATGTATGAATTGGGCACCTTCTCTTGTAGGCAGAAGCTGCATTCACCAACAAGGAATATCTACGAGCAGCATCATTTTATGCCAAAGTGATTTCTAACTCCTTTGTTTTACTTTGTTTTAACATGATATTATTCATTTTGACGTGGTTAAATGTTTTTGCAGATCAATTATGTAATATCTTTTGAGGAGATCACTTTGAAGTTTATTAGTATAAACGAACCGGTATAATTTACATTTTAAATATATACCATAAAGAAAACTCACCCCAAAACATCACATCTCTATATCCGAGCTGTGCTGTTTAGGAGAGAGAAATGTCTTTCACATGTGGGCTTGAATATTTACTGCCTTTTATTCAATATGTGATTGCAGGAAGCTTTGAGAACATTCCTGTTGCGGAAGCTTGATAATCTTTCAAAGGATGATAAATGCCAAATTACGATGATATCAACATGGGCAACTGAGTTGTATCTGGACAAGGTTTAGCTTTTGCTTCTGTGCACCACTTATTCTCTGTTCTCACTTCTCAGTAAACACATATTTTGGGGTTTCCTATTTCAATAAAAAGTAGATACTTCCGTTGATCTGGTGTCATAGTTCCTATTGTTGCTTTTGCTGTTTGTTTTCTTTCTGAGTCTATCTATCTTATTTCCCTGTTTTTTTGGCTATTGAATGCGAATATAGATAAACAGGCTGCTTTTGGAAGATGACACTGCTATAGAAAATCGCAACTCAGAGTATCACTCAGTCATTCAAGAATTCCGTGCTTTCATGAGCGACTGCAAGGATGTATTGGATGAGGCAACCACAATGAAACTTCTGGAGAGGTAATTTTTACAAGTATCTTCCTTTTTGCCAGCGACTACTTGGACCTTTATGATGATGGCGTGTATTATTTCTGGAATATGCTATTCTCTTTAAGACTTTTCTAAGCACTTTTCTAAGCACATCTCATCTCTTTCTTTTTTATTTCTTGCAGTTATGGTCGGGTTGAGGAATTGGTATATTTTGCAAACCTGAAGGAGCAGTATGAAATCGTAGTTCACCATTATATTCAGGTGAAGGGCGTGATAAGTTTTATATTCCTAATTGACCCATATAGATACGAGATCTTACTCAGGCTTATTTAACTTACTGAGTTTTGTCTTTATCCATTAGCAAGGGGAAGCAAAAAAGGCTTTAGAGGTGCTCCAGAAATCTTCAGTTTCAGTAGAGCTTCAGGTGTGTAAAAAGTAACACCCGGGTCTTTTTTAAAAATGTAGTCTCCAAATCTTTGTTTTTCCCTGAAACTAAAATATGTTTTACACATTTCAGTATAAATTTGCGCCAGACCTTATTATGCTTGACGCATATGAAACCGTGGAAGCATGGATGGCCAACAAAAATCTTAATCCAAGGAGACTAATTACTGCAATGATGCGTTACTCAAGTGAACCTCATGCAAAGTAATGCCCCACTTCTCAATTAAATGTCCATTCACGTTATGTTATTAATACTCACCAATAACTCCTCAAATCATAATGCAGGAACGAGACTCATGAAGTCATAAAATATCTTGAGTTTTGCGTCCACCGTTTGCATAACGAGGATCCAGGGATTCACAATTTACTTCTCTCATTATATGCCAAGCAGGTCTGGTTACTTCCCTTCGATAATTTTTTTGTTTTTTATTTCGTAAAACCTTAGAATCCTGAACTTAGTCCGAAAAGCAACAGAGAGGGTTATTATCTTCTTTGTAAGATTATGACAAGAAGTTGCTAAAGTGTTAAATATTTATTTTTTTTATATATCCAATTAGGAAGATGACAGTGCTCTCCTTCGTTTCCTGCAATGCAAATTTGGGAAAGGACGAGAGAACGGTCCTGAATTCTTTTATGACCCAAAATATGCGTTGCGCCTGTGTCTGAAGGAAAAGAGAACTCGTGCCTGTGTCCATATATACAGCATGATGTCTATGCATGAGGAGGCAGTAGCCCTTGCTCTTCAGGTAATAATTCCATTATATAAAATTCAAGTATTATTCACGTTCTTCTATGCGTGATCTTTAAACTATGACATTTTGAAACAAAACTGCTACTGAAAGATACTGAATTCGCCACATGTATGATTCCAGTTTATCTCAGGAGGTCTGATTGACCATTTTAATCCGCATTTTCTTCTGGTAGTGGTTGAAAACGGTCTCTGTTTTATAGATTGACCCAGAACTTGCTATGGCTGAGGCTGATAAGGTTGAAGATGATGAAGACTTGAGAAAGAAGCTGTGGCTAATGGTTGCAAAGCATGTCGTCAGGCAGGAAAAGGGAGCTAAAAGGGAAAACATAAGGAAAGCTATTGCTTTTCTCAAGGAAACTGATGGCCTTTTAAAGATTGAAGATATTTTGCCATTCTTTCCAGACTTCGCCTTAATTGATGACTTCAAGGTTAGTCAACTTCTCTTTTCCAGATCGACAAATGGGCCAAACAAGTTGCTTCTGATCTCTTGTTATTTTCTTCATTTCCCTTATGCAGGAAGCGATTTGCTCATCTCTCGAGGATTACAACAAACAAATAGAACAATTGAAAGAGGAGATGAATGATGCCACACGTGGTGCAGATAACATCAGAAATGATATAAGTGCCTTAACTCAAAGATATGCTGTAATCGACCGCGACGAGGAATGCGGGGTATGATTATCGCCTTTTTATTTATGTGAATCAAGTTTTTGGAAACACCAAAATCATCAGCTCACTTTATCCTTTTCAATGTATTACCAGGTTTGCAAACGTAAAATCTTGATGATGACCGGGGATTTCAGAATGGCCCAGGGATATTCTTCAGCTGGACCACTGGCTCCTTTCTATGTCTTTCCTTGTGGGCACTCTTTCCATGCACAGTGCCTGATCACACACGTCACAAGCTGTGCACACGAAGAGCAAGTAAGTCTTGAAACCATGATTTCCTGTTATGAGTTCCCTCTTATTTACCGTTGCATTTTCGATACTGCAAATTTTAGCCATATTCAGTTGTTCTAGATTTTTTGTTATGATGAAACTACCATGGGAAAGATTTACTCTTCCTGTACCGTAGTTCTTAGTTCTGCTTTCAGTAATACATAATCTCGAGATTTATGTACCAATATTATAATAGTGATTTCATTTTTGGATTGGTTTAGGCAGAGCACATACTCGATCTGCAGAAGCAGCTGACATTGCTTGGTAGCGAAACCCGGAGAGACAGAGATAGTAATCGATCTGATGAACCCATGTCTAACACAACTACTGCAGATAAGGTAGGGTCATTTGTTTCATTTTTTTTTTCTTTCTATTTCTCTTTAACATCAATGGCTTGACATTTTTTCCTTAATGTGACACAGCTTCGATCAGAGCTAGATGATGCTATTGCCAGCGAATGCCCGTTCTGTGGAGAACTAATGATCAATGAGATCACTCTGCCTTTTATTAAACCTGAGGAAACACAACATTCTGCTTCATGGGACCTCCGACCACAGAACAACTTAGCAAACCAAAGGACCATTTCTTTGCCTGTTTGATATGTGTCACACTGTGATTTCCTTTTCGTGTAATCTCTTCTTCAGCTAGCTTTGGAGAGTGATTGTGATTTTGAGTGCTGGATTGTTGATGTAATGTTATTATTAAACATGCGTCTTGAAATACATACAATAAGTTTGCTCATCTACTTTTGTCTCTATAGCTAACTATCATCGACTATAATTTCAACCTCAAGGATCCTTTTTGTTTTTCATCAGTGACGCGAGTCGTCCTCGGCTTCAAAATCTTTTTCTGCAGATATTTTCTTCGCCAGAGCCTGCTTGCTCCAGCGCTTCAAGTCATAGGCTCTCTTGAAAGGTTTCTTATCCTTGGTAAGTCTTTTCTTTGTAATGGCGATTGCAAGATCGTTTGGAAACAAAGATCGCCAGACAAAGGCGTGGAGAAGCGTAGAGACAAACAAAACGCAGACCATCGCCGAGGAAATGAAGGAAAGAGTGAGTGCTAAAGCCCGGCTAGGGTAACAAGGTACTGCCTCCGCATACTTTATTGTTGCTACTGATGCTGTTGTCATAGGAAAGGTATATGACCACCACGCCACTGAGAACCTGCAACAGTCCGCTTGCCAATTAGTTGCATCAATACATATTAAACCGAGACATTGTATAAACCCTGAGATTGACTTACTTAAACCCGGTGAAGAAATTGATGCGTACTACAAGGGAAATGTAGAGGAAGAGTGCAATGAAGAAGCAAGTTCTTGAACATCCGTCGAATTGGCCATAGATTGTGTTCCAAGCGATACTTGCTGCTGAAGGGGCAGCTATGAACATAGAGTAGACAGGGTGAAGCTCTTTAGGCAGAGCTTCACTTGTGGGAAGTCTTTGATACAGTGTTACAAACACAACCAAGTAATGTGCAAAACCTACTGCCCATAGAAACTTAGCTACTTCATTCCATCCAACTTTTGAAGCTAAGATGGCCCCAACGAAGTTCCCTACGATAGAAAGATGAGAAGACGGGTTTGCGACTTTGCAGAGTCGCCTTCTCCCTCCGGAAAGCCATTGCCCGTAAATCTTTAGCTCGAGGAAGAAATAAGGAGCCATGAAAACGCACCAAATGGCCGGATGGAGAGATTTTCGATTTGATGAGAGCACAGGAGGTACGCTGATGGCTAGAAACATGCAAACCACCCAAGGAGCGAAGAAGAAGTTAACTCGAACCGGATGAAAATACTCTCTTTTCACAGCTTCAAAGTAGAAGATGCATTTGAGTATGTAAGTGAAGGAGACAGAGACTAAGGCTACGAGTGACAATAGCCATACAATCAAGTTAATCAATGGTGTGACGTGTAGGAAGTGTGTAGCGGGGCTTTTCGCTAGGGCAAGCCACAAGACAGCTTGACTGCTAAGTCCTAAACAGATTCCGAAGCATCCAATTGGGAACCTAAGAAGAAACGGCCATTGTTCTTCTTTTGGAAGCAGAATATCTTCATTGTCCTGCAAATAGAGAATACAATTGAAACTCACTAAGCTTTGACCTGAAGAGAGAATACGAGAGGAGAAGAAGAAGAAGTTGTTACCTTGACTTCATCTAGTTCAGGTCCTCTAAGAGCAGCAAAGTATCTTCCTGCAGAAACATTTTCATTTATAGAATCATCTTTGGTCTCACCATCTTCATTTCTTAAAGAATTCTCAACGTCTCTCTCCCTTATGATAGAAGGCAAGAGAGAGTTTTGTTTGCTGAGCGTCGATTTGGTCCTAAACATACTGAAATCTGCTTTCCGACCATCTCCACCGTTGATGATTCCGCCTGTTTCAAAGCCAGCGAAGCTACGACCACTCCTTGGTAAACTCTTCTTGTCCTCTCTTCCTCTAGATTCTCTGTTGAGCACCGAGAAACCCGTCTCTAGCGACACCTGTCTGCTGAAACCTCGGTATGGTCTCTGTCTCCCTCGGTTTGGTCCTCTGTTACCGGCAAATCTCTTGCTGTTGTTCTCTTCCTGTTGCGGTTCTTGCTCTGCATCTTCTTCTGGTCCAACTTCATTGATGTCAGCAAAATTGGAACGAGAAGTTAATTGCTTTTGTTCCATTGATCTGAGAAGTTCGATACTTGAAACAGAGGAGAAGATATTTCTCTCTTATGCGAGCAAACATGTTGATGTATATAGAGAGATGCAACGGACTTAAGTTTAAAAGAAAAGTTTGTGGTTAAAGAGAAGAAATCACAAGAAAGCTTGGTGAATGGTGTGATTTCTGGTGTATGTCAACCAATACTTTCCCGGAAAGTATCTGAGGTTTCTCGTGAAAGTGTTTCGATCCCAACAACTTGGAAAAGGAGAGACGATGAAAGAAAGAAAAAAAAAAATAGAGGCCGTTCCATTAGTCACAGGACTCAAATACAAACCAAAGTCAAAATGCATTTTGCTTATTTGCTCTTTTGTCTTCAAAACAAAATTTGAGTCGGTTTAGTTGACACTTGATTCTATTTCTGTTTGCTCTTTTTGTTTGCTACATATTTCGAAATCTTAAAGTTTCTGAGCAGTCCTCACTCCTCAGGTTTAAAAGATCACATACTCTTTTCTAGTAATTTGATCGGATTGACCAGCATTTAAACTGATTTAGCGATTAACAACTACCACGTGAATTTTTCAGGTGGTTAAGTAGATGTATTCAAACCGTAACCAACCTAATTCGTTGCCGTAACCAACCTAGCAAAACCTACAGCATTAGTTAGTAAAGAACTAAAGATCAAAATATTTTCGGAAATTGATGAAAGTTAGTGGAGAAATTGGTTTTCGATGTCAAGAGAAGTTATTTTGGTAAGTATTGAAAACATGTTATGTTGCACCAAGTGTTCTTCGCCTAGTGAAATACACATAATTGACACTCTTTCAATCTTTAAATCACTATCGTGCTAACTTCATTGCAAAAGAAACAAGAGCTCGAGATCTTATCTTTTCACATGTTGGTAAATCAGTTTTGGTCTGGCCCTTCCTATGATGAACCGGGTTCTTTCTTAGTTTCGATGACAAATGTTCTAAATCTTGCTATAATTAATTATACAGAAGGTTCTAAAGTTGATATGAAAAATGTTTTTAGTGGATTTAACAGCCAAAAATGATTCATTATCAACTTTAAATTTATTATCATTTTTTACCGCTCAAGTTACATTCAACTCGATTTGAATTTGGATGAAAATATGACCAACCTAAGTGAAAATTACTAAATGATACCCGTAGTTAAAATTTTAAAAGCAGTTGCTATTATTACTAAAACAACGTAATGTATTGGAAAAGTGGAGCAACCAAAAAATATGTGAAAACAAAAGAAGACTAGCATATATTCTTCTGCTTTTCTAAGAGATTTGTTTTCATGAAATTGGTCCCTATATTGCTTTACTTTTCCCTTTAGACAAACAAAAAAACTTTGAATCAATAAGACACAAAAAGAATACAAAAGTGATAGGAAATCAATTAATAGCCTCGCATGTATTGGACCAAAAGACAAACTCACATAAGCTGTCACTCTCTGTCTCTCCTCTTATTTTCTCTTTACAGTTTGGACCTTTCTTCATAAATAAATAAAAACAAATACATAACATAAACACTTGAAGAAAATTTGGTTTTCCAACCAACACGTTAGATTTATGTATGCAATTATGAGAATGAAACCGCAACAAGTTGGAATTACTTACACTCTATAAGAAATGAAGCATGTAAGATAACAGTACTATTAATTATATAGAAGCCTAAAATATTAAGTAGTGTTACCACCTTAAAAGGTTAACTATATTCGGAAGACACCTTGACAAGAAAGCCTAATGATAAACTTAACCTACATTAGCTAAAACATCAACATCTTATCAGACCTATTTAATACTGGTTAATTTCTGGTTGTCTCAGAGTCTGATTCGTCAATTATAGTAAACAACAAATATGATATGTGTATTATATGTACTTAAGAAGTTCGCAAGATACTGTAATATATAATTAAAACATTTAAACAAAAACCACACCATTTTGTAACAAAGAACAAACGCTTAAGCCAAGCTCAATGGTTTTTATATCAAAATGGTATAGCTCGAGATCATAATAATGAGCAAGTTGCCTAAAGGAAAGAAAAGAATGAGCAAGTTGCCAAAAGAAAACAAAGTGAAATAATTTAACCAACCATATGCCAATGCGATTCCGCCTAACAGAAGAAAGAAATTTATTATTTTTTCATCTTTTTTCCACTATGTTTCGGTTATTTTGGTAACACAAATCATGAAACGTAACAGTAGAAGAGAAGAATTGAAAGAAAAGTAAAGAAAGAATACAATCTTATTTCTTTTAATTCTGCCCCCTACCTTTTTCACTTTTGTTACATATGTATGATTATATATATATATATATATCCCCTTTTTTCATCTCATAGTTTTCCCCCAATCAATCTCAACCATTTACAATTAAATTGATTTTTCCCCCTCTCAAACCGAACCAAACCGGTTCAAAACAATAGCAGAATTCCAAAGAATCAAGAAACTAAACCGAAAAATAATAAAATAAAACGTGTATAAATCACTTCACCGGTTTAATCCAGCTTTCTTTACTCACTTTTTCACTTCTGGTTAAGCAACTTGGATCTCTTCCTAGCTTCGCTATAGAGAACCACACCCATAATCGTGACGCCGAAACCGGCAACTCCCATCACCGTCACCGGATTCCTAAATATCAGAACCGATACTCCGGCGGCCACGGCGGCTTTTCCGTTGCCTAAAACCTGCAGAGTCAGAGCACTCGTGTGCTTTGTCACCAAGAAATTCGTCAAATTTACTAAATACGCCACCGTCGCATTCCCGGCGAGCAAGAAGATGATCAATGGATCAGTCCTCGCCTTCTCGATTAAGATTCTCAATACGTTTCCTTCGATGTAGAGTGTAAATGGTAATAAGATACAAGCCGCCATTGGAGCCATGTAGAGCAGAAGATTCATTGAATGTAGCTTCTCCGATTCAGACGTCAGAATAATCCCCTGCAATTACACCAAAACAAACCGATAATTACATCAAACCGGATCCGAACTCAAATTTTCGAGAAAACCAATCCGGTTAAGGTCAATTGTTATACCTGGACGACGGATTTAAGAGCTCTACCGGCGGTGGAAGCGACGCAGATTAAGAAACCAAAGAGATGAAAAGAAGGTTCGGAGTTAGAAGCGAGGACTATGCCGGAGACGACGGGAAGGAGAGCTAAGTAAACTTCGGTGGATTCAGTTTTACAGGTGATGAGGAAAGAGAACACGGCGGTGAAGAAAGGCGTCGTTGCTCCGATCGCTTGGTTAAAAGAGACGGGGATGTAACGGAGCGAAGTGTTGCCGCAGACGACGGAGAGGCAAAAGATCGCCGAGAGAGAGAGGATCTTCAAAAACTGACGGCGGGAGAGTATGTGCTGACGTGGCACGATGCCGGCGATGTTGATGACGGCGGAGCTGTAGGCGGCGCAGGAGAGCATGTGAGTCATGGTAAGGAAGATTGGGTAGCGGAAACCGTAGTAGAAGAGGAGGTATTTGTTAAGGAGGAGGACTCCTATGTTGGAGCCGAACCAGGCGGCGATTATCGCCGCCGTGAGAATGGTCGGAGATACGGTGGGTGAGGAGAGGAAGAAGGATTTTCCGGTGGATGAAGAGGAAGAGTGTGGAGGTGTTTCGGGGATGTCGACGACTGTTGGTGCGGCGGTTGCGGCGGCGTCGAATCTCGGATTGCTCATCCGCCGCGTCGTCCATGATTGAGCTTCTACCATTTTTTATGTTAGGGGTAAAATGGTAATAGGAAAGTTTCTCTCTTTCTTCTTCTAGAGAGAAAAAGTTTTTGTTTTTTTTTTGTATCTTTGTTGGGGTTTTTGAGATCTGAGAGTGAGAGCAAAGGAAGGAAGAAGAAGAAGGAAGATGATGAATGTGAATCGGACGGTGGAGATTCAGATTTAGCTGTAAAGGTTATGAGTGATGTCAACCGTTGGATCTTATAGTTGGAGGGAGTTCTTTTATTTAAAATTAAAGGAAAAAAAAAAGAATAAATCTAACAAAATTAATTTTAAGATTCGAAGTCTTGTGTTCGGAGTCCAAGCATGAGTCAGAAGTGTCGGTAGTAGGTCCACATTTGAGATCCAACGGTTGCAATCCTCTACGACGCAGCCTAATTATAAAACCCACTAATTATTCATTACCCATGTAAACTAACTCTCTGCTTCCAAGTTTTGTTTTAATAATTGTCCCTAATTATACATACACCAGTCGCATTGATGTTGAAAGAAACGATAATAATGTAACAGACAAATCAAGACTTGATTGATGGACATGTAAAGTTATTACGGTACAGCAACTGAGAACCGAAATAGATTATTTCTGTCTTATAATTAATCCTAAGATTATTTAAACATCTCCACAACGACAAAAATCAGTCCGAAGTTTACACGGAATACTGCTTGATTTTTTTGTATCTTTCAAGTGTAAACTTCTTGATTTATGTTTAGTAGTTCAAACTTGTAGGTATATTTTTTTATACTCTGATTCATCTAGTTTTATGTGTTTAAATATTTATACATATAATTTTTTCAAAAAAGGTCAACGTGTTTTTTTTTATGATCTCATATTAGTATAATTTACATTTGACCATAGTACATTTAATAAAGGGTGTCACATATACCAAAATCAAATCAGATCTGTGAAGTAATAACGCGATTTTTCTTTCACATCAGCATTAATCACGCGTTGAGTTAATTAAAAGGACTAAATGTGTGAGCATGTGCGACTGCCACATTATATATATCTTCTGGTTTATCTAATTCATTAAAAGTTCAATACCAGTTATGGTAAAAACATTTTAAACAAGGATTTAATTCCAGAAAAGGGAACTTGGCCAATAAAATCCAATATTCTTCGCAAATTTAATGCTGCGTTCTGTAAAATATTTTATTTATTGCATTCTATTGGAGTATTATTTATATTTTCATCACTTGCCATTTTGTCAACTGATCATGCATGCGATTGCTAATCCAAGGTAAATCATTTTTGTAGTGTGACTTTGATAATTACAATTTACTAAAATCACTTTTCCTTTCGACAAGAAAATATACTATACCTTTTCCTATAAAAAAAAAAGGAAATAACACGTTGGAGAATAAATCAATCAGTGCCTTCATCAGTTACAAACTGTTCGTTGACAAAAACGAAAAGAGAATTGGCCCCCATTGAAAAGGAACTACAGAAATCATGATTTTTTTTTTTGTATTATACGTTCTATGATCGAAGTTATGTGTCCCATTTTAAGACGTGCACCTATCAGTAACTTCATTTTCTCGTTACCACATCGGTCCACACCCATTTTCTTATGATCTTATCGCACTAGTGTTTCTAAATATGGAGATTTATATGGTTATATATAATATATATACATAATACATGGAGACATAAGTATTCGTAATTTACATATATATATATAATATATATATACGAGCATGTGTAATAGGGAGGAGCTATCTTTACTTAGAAGGACCAGCTATCTGTCTGTTTGCATTCCACGAATAATGAAAATGTCTCCTTTTGCAAATTGCCTTAAAGACAAAATCCAAATGAATAATCTTAAAACTAAAAAAAATCGAGTGAATGATGATAAATGATTACACCGCGTCGCTTAGTAAAGAAACTTAGAATGATGGATATCTATCTACTTATGAATTTATGGTAACAAATCAACTAACTAATTCTTCTATTTTTTAATAGAATATCAACAAATCCTTTTGATTGATAATACAATTAACTAATAATATGTATTGAGTATAGACGTTTACCAAAAAAAAGTTTTATATATTTGATTGAAAATAACTTTTTCTCGGTCTAAATTTTGAAATTTTAACAATACAAAGTCAAGTCATTTTTTATATATATGTAAAAAGTAAATATAAATAACATTGTATACGATGATTTATGGTATAAGAGTAGACTATTAATAGCAACATCACATGTTCTTGGTATTCAGAATTCAATGATTTTAAAAAACTTCTTACGTTTACAAGAATAATCTATGTAGGCCATACTGGTATAGGAACCATTTGTTTCCATGTGCGACCCAATTTTAGTGGGACTAAAGCTATTTGCATGGGGCCGTTAGAAATTGACATCAAAACATTATCTAAAACATTTGGTCAATTATTAAAAAGGATAATGCTCTTAAAATTGGCTTCGCCCGGGTTCGAACCGGAGACCTTCAGTGTGTTAGACTGACGTGATAACCAACTACACCACGAAACCTGTTGAGCATTTCCCGATCTACAGACTATATATACCGATCAACAACTTCTGAGACAGAACTTAATCCCAACCATTAACTCTTTGCCGTAATAAACGGTACATTCGTTACACGAGTGCACAACAGATTTTGGTACAATACAAAAAGCTGTGAGTGTCGTTTCAAGATACAGTACCCTCAAATTTTGGTCCATAACAAATCTTCATTGGTACAATACGTAATGTACTATCAAATTTATCATTGTTCTTTCTTATTATACCTTACTAGTCACGAAATCGCTGTTTGTAGCTTCCCAAATGACAGTACCATCACAAGTACAAAGCTTTTTGTAGTTTTCACCAACTCCTGCGCTTCTAGCAATCACTGCAGCGGTCAATCCGGGGCCTGACTTATTATCCTCGGTCTTGTAAACCACAACTGCTCGCCCGATAAGATCCACAACCTTGAGCTTCTCTTTCTTTCCCGAGTAAAACACCTCTCCGCTTTGGTCTGCCACTAGTGTTCCCAGGTCACCCAATGCCTGACAAAACAAGAAGGAAAAAAAAAGAATGAGTTTTAATTCATTGTGATGATATTTGATTCTCTTAAGAGCGAGTGTGACCAACCTCTGTGCCGTTATGATCTTGAAATGGATTGTACAAGTTCCCGGTGCTGGCTGCTCCGTTTGTGAGATCTCCATACTCGTTGATAGACCAACTGTGGTTTCCGGGAGACAAACCGGTGAAGTTGGCTTCGATTCTTGCAAGCTCCATACTGACCTGAGCAAATCTTACCACCCCGAAAATGTCAGGGCCTTTGAATTCCGCTACTGCAGCTGAGACTAAGAAATCTGCCAACACGTCGCAAAGTAAAAAAGCACGGAATGAGAAAAGAGGCTATCGATGAAGGGCAGGACGTGAAAGCTTAAATGGTAAATCCCCAAATTCCAAAACTTTCTAATGAATCAGTATAGGACAAAGAGAAAAGCAGTGTATCAAAGGTCGGAAATTTGTCAGAAAGTGTAATCTTTTTGTCTTTGTTTACTTCAAAAACAAATCCCAAAGTGGTCGGTGAAGTGATATCTAACCTTGAGGAACACCTTGTCCAATCAAGCGAGCTTTTCGACCGGTTTGCTCCAAAGCTTGGGTCATAGCCATTACAGGAGAAGATCCAAGTATTCTCACAACTTGGTTAAGCAAATCCACCTCCACGTTTTCAATCCCTTTCAAGATCAAATTTTTATTGCACAGTGATAAGCAACACCAAAAAAAGAACAGAGACAAAGCTGTTTACACGATCAATCGAAGAGCCATACAATCTTCTTACTACCTTCAATGGTTATTAACTTGCTCTTCACGGCGTTAACACAACCCTCACATTTCATATCCACCATAAACTCGGTCTAGAAAACAACAACAGATTAAGACAACACAACATAAGTTCCCAGTAGCTGAATCCTAAATCATTGTATCAATTGATCTAAAATTGCGAATGATATCCGAAATCCAGATAGGAAAGAGAAAGACTTACAAGGAGCTGAGGCATGACTCGATCCTCCTACAAATCGAATTTATTGTAATATATCAGCAACTTAATCATCGAAAAAGCTGTAACTGGAAATACGGGTAACTCAAAAGTCTAAACATTTCAACCAAACCTGATGGAGATTACGGTCAGAAACAGGAACGGTCGCCATGGGAGAGCTAGCGAAGCTTCGTGAAAGCCCCAAGCGACGTGGAGACCCTCGGCAGAGGAAGGAGAAATTGAGAGACTGTGATTTAGAGCTGGTAGAGGAGGAAGAAGATGAAGAAGAAAACGCGATCGCGATGGGAATCGCAGACGCTACGACGGCTGTAGTCGTTGCCACTGACCTCAGGATTGATGCCATTCCTTTCGTTCTTCAGCTTATGCGCCCTTTTATTTTCTTCTTTTTTCCTTTCACATTCACAAAGTCGCAACCTTTTTAGATTATCAAATTATTTTTTTTTAACAAACAGAAAATATTTTCAAAAGCGATAAAAAGCACGCAATTGACTGAAATAACAAGCTTTTTCATATCAACATATACAAAATTCATCTAAATCGTGGACTAAATAGAAAAACTCACTACTGTTCAATTTGCTCCCAACGTCAGTTGTTAATTTCATTATAAAAAAATTAGATTTGATTTATTTAATGCTATCATACTAATGGCAATTACAACATAGAATTTTTTTAAGGAGTTTTTTTTTTTTTGCCATCCACAGTAAGGAGTTTTTTTTTTTCTTTTTGCCGTCCACAGTAAGGAGTTTTTTTAATACAAATATATACAAACTTTTAGCCAAAACCAGGAGGGAGTTCAGGATCTTCGTCATCACTAATGTTGTTGTTGTTGTCGATGTTATTAACTTTGTTGCTACTACTACTACATGCTTCTGCTTTGTTTCCTTGTACAGCTACATGAATCAGCTTTTGCTTCTGTTTACTCGCCTCTAAATGGGGATAAGACGAGGTTTCACCTTTTGGGACCGGTGTTGGGACGTTATGTTTGGCTTCTCTGAAGGATGATCCGTCTTGAACGCCTCCCGTTAATGTCGCATAGACGGATTGCACGGTTTCTCTGATTTCATTCTTCATCCCGTCCTCTGATCTTATTATCCCCCACAACCCATCTGAGAGCTGGCTCAACATCTTGCTTCTACAAGAAATGAAAAATTCCAAACTTTTTAGAATCCTTGTCTTTACCAGTTACAACAACAAGAGTCAGCTGGATAGAACGAGCCCTCTCTTTTAAACTTACCCGACTTCTTCGAATATCGCATCAGTGAGTTGCCTGGTTTTCATATTTTGAGCACCGGGTCGATTCAAAGCTGTTGACTCCTTGACAACTGATATCATGTTGTTTCGTAATTCCTCCTGCAATCCAGTTACGTAGTCAGAACGCAGTGGAAACACATGGAATCCAGAAGAACAAAAGCTCAAAATGCTTATCAACACCGTTAAAAGAACAATCCATGCTGCCTCACAGTTAACCCTTCGGTCTTATCTAAAATCTTACCCAAGTTGCGGAAAATGGCAATGCCCATTAGGTGGATTGGTGTAAAGACCCATCAAAGCTTATGAACAATGATATACCATGTACCAGAGCAATTTGACAAAATCCACAATACGTAATATTGATAAACTGCAGGGAGAATCAGCTAAAGCTATGATCTAACACCAATACGTGGATCTGATTCAGCTAAAATCTGAAAACATAGAGGTAAGTTAACCCTCCAAATCATCACTCCTTTACTTTACTTCCATCATTTATTCTCCAAAACATGGCTTTATATTTGCTCAGAAGAGTAAACAAAAATTGTATTCGCTTTACTCAAGTCAAAACTGTGAGGCAAATCAAATCACATTCCTTTCAAAACTCGAGTCTTGAGTTTGTCAAACAATCAAAATCGACTGATCATTACGACCCTAAATCCACGATAAGGAGGTATTGGTAAATCGAGAGACCATGATCCCTAATTTAAAAGGAGCAATGCGAATACGTCGGAGAAAGTGAAAGAGGGGTTACGTTTTCTTTGAGGCGTCGTATGATTTTGAGACGGAGACGGTCGAAATCTCCGTCGTCTTTAAGCTTCTCTACAATTTCCTCCTTGCTTATTATCTTCCTCGCCATCGCCATCTCCCACTATTCCTTCCTCTTGATTTCTAATTTGGGTCCTTTCTACCAAAAAAAAATGAAAAAAAAAGGAAAGAAAATTGATTAAAACTTAACGATAATAATAATTGATTTAATGGCAGTAAATTTCGTTGCATATACCTAGATTGTTTCGGGCCTTACGGCCCATTTAATAGTAATCTTTTTTATGTTGGAATACTGTCAACTGCATTTGAGTAGCTAGTCTACTTCACAATACTCTCAATTTCAGTATTATTTTATTTTTTTTTGTGCGGATCTCCTTTTCAATCTACTTATTTTATTAAACAGTAAACTGAGAAGACAAGAATATGCGCAAATATATATAGTAAACTTCAACTGTTGACAAAAAATAAATACTTTTCAGAGGAAATCATGAGGTTGGGTTTTCGGCTTTTGAGTTACATTGTTTAGAGCAAAAAAAGAAAAAAAAAATAGAGGGAACGATAAAAAAATGCTTGAGCAATTGTCGTTCATGTAGATAGTGGATATACAGATTTGGTAATTGCCAACAGCATGTTGAATACACAATTATGTATAATGGAAGAAGATCAAATGGACCGCATCTCTAAAAGATGTAACTGTCAGACCTAATCCTGACCCCCAATATCTAACCCTTTAATTCATTAAAATCCAGCAGTTATTGCAAAAATATAATTTAATATTTTTCAAGTATCCACTTCATTATTCGCAATTACACTCTAATCTTGCCCCCCATGTGAATAACTTAACTTGGAATATTGTATCCTTTTGTAATTAAGGAATCTCTTAATATTTACCCTCTAAACTCTCTCAGCCCCGTGTCTGGATTCTCTATACATGCCATGAAAACATCGTGATTAGTTTGTTTTTAGATATAACATATTTGGGCTAAAAGAGTTATCAGCATTAATTATCTTGAAGAAGACAATTATTTTCGAGCAATATGTATGACCTATTCCATCTCTAAACCAGATTAATGTCGATATACTACCAAATATTTTCCGTTATTTATAGTTTTACTTTGATACCAACACTAATCAGTTTTGCGAAAGCTCATTAGAAAATTTAATATGTCTTTGTCCCCGAAAAAGTATGATCGATTAAAATCCCCGTCTAAAAAAGGTGTGATCGATGTTACGAATCTTTTGTTTAGATGCCATGCCTTGATGCCATCATGACTAGAAAAAATAAAACTTATGTTATTTAACCTTTCGCATGATATTGACATAAAACCATAAAATACCAACTTTTTCTTTGAGGAAAACAGCACCGCGAGATATAAATATAGGTCTATGATTAAAATGTTCTTGGGCGGCCTAAGAAAATAAATAATATACAGTATATCGGCATTCGGCATCATTGATATCTTGAAAACGACAACATAAAATTCTATAGTACAAGTTAGTGAAGTGGGAATACTATGAATCAAATCGATTGGAAGATTTGATTTCCATTTTCTTGACTATTCCCATACACTCGTCCTGATTTGTTATGGGATATTATATGATATATTGCACATACAAATGATCTTTATTAACTAAAAAAGTAGGATATCCTGCCGTCACATCTGTCTTATTAAATAAGAAGGAAAAAATAATCATAGGGTTTAGGAAAATCTTGGATAGTATAAAATGACTCACAGCATTGCTATCGAAATCATACACAAATCATTTTTGTATATTAAAATCACAAACCACCAACAAGGAAAACGGCAATCATCCAATGGATTTTGCATCTTCTTCATTGCTCACATTAGCCTGTGAAAATGAATTGGATTTCTCGAGTTTGATAACTCCTTCAATGTTTATATCATTCCAAGAACATAATCCGTCTAATCTGATCAATCGTTGTGCCGGTACTGAAAACGATGGAAGACAAAGAATCTGTGAGAGGACCATGACAGATGAAATCACACAAGGAGATGTTGAGCCGAAGAACAAGAGAGCGAGACATAGAGAGATTGAGAGACAAAGAAGGCAAGAAGTCACGTCTCTTTTTAAGAATCTAAGATATATATTGCCGCTTCAATACATCAAGGTATTTATTTATTCAAAATAATGCTATCTCTCTAATATCCGTAATACATGTCTAGATTTGAATTTGGTTTGAAAAGTTAAAACCTCTATATATGACTATTATATAACCCTATAATCTTTATCGGATAAGGCTGTAAACTAATCTCGGTAATCATAAAATAGGGTAAACGTTCTTCATCAGATCACGTTGAAGAAGCTGTGAATTACATCAAAGACTTGCAGAAGAAGATCAAAGAAATGAGCAAGAAAAGAGATCGAATCAAAAGATCTATTAATCATCCATCTTCAACAGGAGAATGTTCTTCTATAAGACCATTAGCATCATCATGGCCATCACCAACATCACTATCATCGTATTGTTCTTGTGTTGGAGACACACAGATCGATGTAAAGGTCAAGACTTGTCTTGTCGGTATCGAGATCGTAGCAAGTTGCTGTATTAAACACGAATCTTGTCTCTCAAGTATTCTTCAACTTGTGGCTCAAGAACAATGCCTTAATGTTGTTAGCTCCATCTCAACTAGACTGCACCAAAGATTCATGCACACCATTGTTTCCGAGGTTATATTTCTAATTCACTGAATCATGTTAGAAAGGGATTTAAGTATTAATTTCTACGGATTTTCTTAAAATTGTGCAGGTCGAGAAAGGCCTTGAGGTTAACTTCTCGGAGCTTCAAGAAAAGATGATAAAAATGGGAACATCATAGTTAAAGTTCATATGAATCTTAATTTATTTTTCTTAGTATTTTTGTCTTCTAGTTCAATAAAAAAAGTGCATTGTTGAGTGACACCAAAAAATGACTCTATAAGCAAAAATTGTAGTGGTTAGAAAGTCATTTTTATATTTTAAACAATTTGTTAGAATGTCCTATTATATGTACTAAATATAATAATACAAGTTTTACAATACGTAATCATAATACTGAAAAAGTGATTAAGCATGCCATAACCAAAGGAATAATAGTTTGGTGGTACAAGTAAAAGAGATTCCATAAGTAAAACGCCTCAGCTACTGAATTCGACAGTCCTCTCCGAATCACAAGTCAATGGCGGATTCTTCGGATCCTCCGCTCGTCCTCGTTCACCGTCGGCCGTCTCTAGACTACTTCGACGAGCTTCTGAGTCGTAACTTCCGAGTCCTCAACCTTCACGACTCATCGGATCCACTTCCGATCTTCCTCTCCCGTCACGCCTCCTCCGTCAGAGCTTTCGTCAACGTCGGGAGGCTTGAGATTGACGCAGAGCTCCTCTCCCACCTACCTTCTCTACAGCTACTCGTCTGCACCAGCGTCGGCACCGATCACGTCGATCTCGCCGAGTGCATGCGTCGCGGCGTCGCCGTTACGAACGCTGGTGACGCCTTCTCGGAGGACGTGGCTGATTGCGCCGTCGGTTTGCTGATTAGCGTTCTACGTCGAATTCCGGCCGGCGATCGATTCGTCAGGTCCGGTAATTGGGCGAAATCCGGGAATTTCCAGCTCGGGACCAAGGTTTGTTCCAAAAATCAACTCTCAATTTCGAATACTGTAGTAAGATCCTTTTCGTAATCTAGGGATTCGAGACTTACAATACAAAGGGGAAAAGCAGAAAAGCTTTGATTCTTTTATTATTTTGGAATTATAAAAAAAAAAAAAAAATTATATATGAATGGTGGGTCTTCCTCGTAGTTCTGCGGATTTAAGATAGATAGCTTTAATTTGTGGGGCACATAGAATATTATAATATGTGTAAAGCTTGATTAGATACAAGAACTCGGAATAAAAAAAATAAAAAAAAATACAAGAACTCTCTCTCTCTCTCTTAGTGGAAGATAATGATGAGAGAAAGGTTTAGGACAACATAGCAATAAATTAAGCCATCCTCTGTGTAATTTTCATTTTGATAAGACGATTATGTTTCTTGTGGATTGTTGCAAGCCAATAATCAGATTAACAAGGTTGAGTGCAGATCTGGTTGAGTGTTTGTGGATTTCTGCATATGATTCATCAATCAATCTCACATTTGAGTTTGATCAGGAGAAAGATGAAAACTTTATTTAGCAAAAAAAAAAGATGAAAACTTTCCCGTGGATAGTGAATATGTTAGTAAAGTCGTTGTGGTTTATGGTAATCTGTCTTGCTGCAGGTAAGTGGAAAGCGAGTTGGAATAGTTGGATTGGGGAGCATCGGATCACTTATCGCCAAAAGACTCGAAGCCTTTGGCTGCATCATCTCTTACAACTCAAGAAGTCAGAAACAGAGCATTCCATACCAATACTCCCCCGACATTCTCTCCTTAGCAGCAAACAACGATGTGCTCGTCCTCTGCTGCGCTCTGACGGACCAAACTCGCCACATTGTGAACAGAGAGGTGATGGAGTCGCTTGGGAAGAACGGGGTTATTATCAATGTGGGACGAGGAGGACTCATTGATGAGAAGGAGATGGTCAAGTGTCTGGTCGAAGGAGTGATTGGTGGTGCTGGTTTGGATGTGTTTGAGAACGAACCAAAAGTTCCTGAGGAGTTGTTTGGTTTGGACAATGTTGTGCTGTCTCCACATGCTGCTGTGGCCACGCCAGGGTCTTTGAACAATGTTACGCAGGTTGCTCTTGCTAACTTGAAGGCGTTTTTCTCGAACCAGCCTTTGATTTCCCCGGTTCGATTGGATTGACAGATCGATTGATCAATGGGGCTAATAATCAGTCTACTATTAAATTATTGAACGATTAAGAAGAAGAAAGTGTATTATTTATCATTGAATCCCCCCTATATATTATAGGAGCAGACAGAAAGAGAGAATATTACAGTTAAGATGCTAATGTGTAATTACTAATTAGAAGAATGGTCTGTGGAGGAATGTTCAAAGTCTAAATATACCATAATTAATTTTTTTTTTTTTTTAAACGAGTTCTTTTATTCATGTAAGCGGTTACAACAATGACCAAAGTCATTTTTGTTTTTAAAAGTAGAATACATCAAGTGTAAGATAAGATCATAATCAAATGATCAAATGATCAATAAAATAAACCGAGTCTTCCGCTTCGGTTTAACAGAAAGTGTAGCTGGGCTTCTCTATTTATATAATCATCGAATATATATTGTCGATCATCATCTAACTTTTACTGCCCTATATTAACTTCTATATTCACATCAACGAGGCCAATTTTAAATTAACATTGGTTCTTCTAATTCTATTCTAAAAACCGTTGATGTGGACCTGGTATCGCTTACATCACCAACCCTAAAAGTCATTATCGTCATACGCAGCGTCACGAAGACGACTTGTATTCCAAAAATGTGGAGTTTCTCTTTTTGAATTATTATTTTAGTACAATTTTTTATTTATCTATATATATACAGGAATTTTCTCAACGAAGAAGAATTAGGCAGACACCAAATTATTTCAATAATTAAGCACACATCACACGAGTTTGATTAAACAAGAACAAAAAAGCACACATCACACCCAACACATTTTTACGCAACTTTGTCCGTCTTGTGGCTTCACGGGTTCGACTCAACTTTCTTGAGTGATTAAGTAATGGCGATGTCGATGTGAGTCCAGACTTAAAAAAAAAAAAGAGACACAGACACACCACATTATTTTAGTAGTTCTCACACAACGCATATACGATTAATCTATTCTATGATTAGTTATCAGTCGAAACATCATATTTCTTTGGATAATCATATGCTTTTTTCTTTAAAATTTTTGGGACATTTGATAGTGGCAGCCCGAAACATTATGTAGCTTTGTATCCCAGTTGGCCACAAGTTCGACATTTTGGAGTTTAGATTCTTTTATAAGACTTTGTTATCGTGCCATAGCTTATGAAATGAACTCACATCTCAAATCTCCAATTAACAATAATGAAATGGACCAACTCAAGATCTTTAAAGATGGTAGTTACATTATGTCTTTACTTGTTATAATGTTGTGATCCTCTAACACGTTTTAATCGTTTGCCAACCAGTAGGCCACAAAAAAAAAAAAACCTTGACAATACTATTAATTAATTTCTTACGATATCTTTTTCCATTTATTTTGTAAATAATTTACAAGAAATCAAAAAGAGTAGAAACAAACTAATCTCTGTATATATACAGAAATGGCAAGACATACGTACACGCACGTATAAAGTGAGTGTAAGACCAGGTTAATGTCAAAAATATATAAAAAGACCTAAGTTAAAGAACCTCCTCAAGTCCTCACACGTATCTATACTAAAAGTCTATAAACTTTCATAACAACTTGTCAAAAATCTATCAAACCAATTCAACAATTGAGCTTTATATAAATGAGACCTAGCTATGGATTAGAAACAAAATTATTAGTAAGGTTTCTGAAATGGAGGAAGAGTCTTTAGTTTCTCCTGTCGTCCTCGTTCACAGGCCTCCGGCTATGGATTTTATGGACGAGCCTTTGAGTCAAAGATTCACCGTTCTCTACACTCATACCTCGCCGGACCCGATCTCGGACTTTCTCACGAGTCACGCCGCCTCCGTAAGAGCCGTCGTCAGCGTCGGTAGGCTTCCGATAACCGCAGAGTTCATATCAAAACTTCCTTCTCTCGAGATAGTGGTTTGCGCTAGCGTCGGCTTCGACCACGTCGACCTCGACGAGTGCAAACGTCGCGGAGTCACGGTGACGAACGCCGGCGACGCGTATGGGGAGGACGTGGCGGATCTTGCGGTTGGTTTGCTTATAAGCGTCCTCCGCCGCATTCCCGCCCTCGATCGATACATCCGGTCTGGTCAGTGGACGAGACTCTGGGACTATCCATTTGGGTCTAAGGTTTGTTTCTGAATTTAAAACAGAGATATACTTGCAAAAAAGGCTATTTAGTAAAAAAAAAAAATGGACCAAAACATATGTTGCATGTGATGATCTTGTTTTAGTTTTAGAAAGCATGCATTTTTGTTGCCAATAAGAAAATAATGAAGATATTATGGACAAATTAATATTCTGGAAAGTTTTTTTCGAACATATTCTCAAGGAATTAAAGACGCATGTTACATGTTATAAACAAAACAAAAGTGAATTCTCAAAATACAACCTCTTCTTCTTTTTTTCGACATACAACTTATTTTGTGAACTTTTTCAACATATTTTCGTTGTGATTTCCAAAAATAAAAAGGTTTTTTTTCTCTTCAAAATGCTGCTATATATACTACATAATAATTCACGGCTAAAATTAACGTTTATGATAAATTAATGATGATATATGTTGATTCTTAAAACCCTAGGGACTTCTCAAATCGACAAATTTGCTAATTTCCGTTGAAATACCAAAAGACAGTTGGTACAGTCAAGTGAAGTGTTTTTAATCGATTTAATTAAATTGTAGTTCCTATTGGCTTGTTTTAGCTTTTGGGCTTAATTTAAAAAGACACTGTGGCTTGGACTGGTTATGTAACATTTGCTTATTTCAAATTCTGCAATTTAAATTGAGAACCATATTATCAAAAAAAAAAAGTATAACAAAAGACAAGAAAATGTAAGGGATTCACATTAAACCGGACCCTTACCCCGCCCACTTACCCAAAACATTTCGTAAATGGATGGAGTATATGTGAAACTTCGATATTATTTTCATACCAAAGAAAACATTCGATAGATTATCAATTAGTAATACTAATTTTTTTTTCAACATTATTGCTCTTTTTTGAAGTTCGTATAGTCCAGTTCTGACAATATGTTTGTGATTGTGATCTTCAACTGCAGTTAGACAAAAAGAAAGTTGGGATACTTGGATTGGGGAGCATCGGATCCCTTATAGCCAAAAGACTCGAACCCTTTGGCTGCGTCATCTCTTACAACTCGAGAAGCCCTAAACCAGACGTACCATACATTTACCACCCCGAGGTCCTCTCTTTAGCAGCCGCCAACGATGTCCTTATCCTCTCATGCTCTCTGACTGATGAAACACACCACATTGTGGACAGAAAGGTGATGGAGACGCTTGGGAAAAATGGGGTTATCATAAACATCGGGCGAGGCGGTCTTATCGATGAGAAGGAGATGGTGAAGTGTCTGGTCGAAGGAGTGCTCTGGGGAGTGGGTTTGGATGTGTTTGATAACGAACCGGAAGTGCCTGAAGAACTGTTTGGTCTTGAAAACGTTGTCTTGTCTCCACATTCTGCTGGAATGACGGCAGAGTCTTTGAACAATGTCACTGAGGTTGCTCTGTCTAACTTGAAAGCGTTTTTCTCAGACCAGCCTTTGATCTTCCCCGTTCAGCTCGATTGAGTGTGAACCTCCGGTTTGAGCCAAGTGGGCTAATAATAAAGTTTGATTTTTTTTTTTAATAAAGTTGATTGCATTTATGCATTGAATAATGTGGATTGTTGTATTATTGGTAAGTAACTCTTTGTCACTTGCCACTAACCATGCTATATAACTACACTGATGTTTTTATTTAAAACTAAGGTAACCATACTTATTTCGATTGTGATAAACACATATTTTTTACTTCTCTGTTTCTCTCCGAATGCTTCACTGAAAATTTTAGTTTCTACCAAAAAAACTTAATGCATATGATGCAGTGGAATTATTTATAGTTGTAAAAAAGCAATTTCCCAAAAAGAAGAAGTATGCACCCACCACTTTATTTAATTGATTTTACCACGACGCGTAGATGAATAAATTTAGTCGAGGATTCGTAAGATATTAATCGAAACATCATAATTGTTTAGATAATGAGAACTCTTCCCGTCCAAAAAAATACACAATCAGAACTATTTAAAAATGTTTGGTCGGTATCTCTGTTTTAGGCTCACAACCCATTTTTGTGTCGGAATATACAGAAAATAAAGTGGGAATTAACAAATCATTGACAATCTAAAATAAAAAACAAATCATTGAAAATACATTCATTCTAAGTGTGCAAATGTAATATAATAAACATAGACGCACGTAGGAGACTGGATAAAGTCGGTACAAGAACGACTTATATATATAGAACCTGCTCGCACGTCCACTTGTATTATATAGTCTATATTCTAAAACTCACTTAAACAATAATTTGACTTGTTTTCTCAAAGTTTTAATTGTAATATTTCTATTGCAATGAATTCAATGAAATAAAACAAATCCCAATCGGTACGGACAAAAAGTCTAAAAAAAAAAAAGGGAAAAAGGGATCATGACCCTCACGTAGTCACCAGGCCCACCACCACTATATCGTTAAAAATCCCCTCTATATAAGATTGTCTACAATTCGATTACTTCATCAACCCAAAACAACAAACCCCAAGATAACCCTTCGAAAAAGGAAAAGGAACTAAAGATGGGTCCGACCTCAAGTTCTTGGAGCTTCAACAAATTTTTTGCAATAGTTTTCGTCGTTTTCTCAGTCTCCGGTGAGTTCGTCGCCGGATATTACAGGCCGAGCCCGTGGAGATTCGCTCATGCCACATTCTACGGCGACGAGACAGCTAGTGAAACCATGGGTACGTAAGATTAATATTATTTCACTTTCTCATGTATATACAATATATAATCACCAAGGCCTGATATAATAACAATATCAGTTACATACATGACCATACATACATTAATCAGTTAATGACATAATCACTTTACACGTATATATATGCAGGTGGTGCATGTGGGTACGGAAATCTATTTAACAGCGGCTACGGCGTAGCCACGGCGGCGCTAAGCGCGACGATGTTCAAAGATGGTTACGGTTGTGGCCAATGTTTCCAAATAATGTGTTATAAGTCGCCACATTGTTACTACGGAAACCCTACAACGGTGGTTACAGCCACCAACCTTTGCCCTCCAAATTGGTACCAAGACTCCAACAATGGTGGTTGGTGCAATCCTCCTAGAACCCATTTCGATATGGCTAAACCGGCTTTCATGAAACTCGCTAATTGGAAGGCCGGTATCATCCCTGTTGCATACCGCAGGTATATATGTCTCATGTCGAATATTTTCACAAATTTAGCTATCATACAAACATTTCAGCTAAAAATTAAAATTATTTTTACCGGGGCTAATTAAAAGTATATATAAATATATGTATATATATGTTCTAATTCCACAATCGATGAATGTTTATGTTGATAGATATTATTTGAGAAGAGGCACGTCTCTATAGTCCCCTTACTATATATACCGATACGACACATAGAGATACAATATTCACATGCATAACATAACGACTTTATAAATAGTTCAAAACTATGGAATTCTAAAATATTATATTTAATGCGATTGATATATGTAGAGTCCCATGCAAAAGGATTGGAGGTATGAGGTTTCAATTCCAAGGCAATGCTTATTGGCTTCTCATCTTCGTCATGAATGTCGGCGGTGCCGGAGACATCAAGAGCATGGCCGTGAAAGGTAGCCGGACGAATTGGATAAGCATGAGCCATAACTGGGGAGCCTCTTACCAAGCTTTTTCCTCTCTCTACGGTCAATCTCTCTCTTTCCGGGTCACTTCTTACACCACCGGTCAAACCCTCTATGCCTGGAACGTTGCTCCGTCTAACTGGAACGCCGGTATGACTTACAAGACCACTGTTAATTTCCGTTGAAATTACGATTTTGCCCTTGCAGCAAACCCAAAATGGTTTTTGTTTCATATGATTCCATCTCTTTTTTGTTATGTTTTATTTTTGGGGTTTTAGAAGTTTCAGTGGCCCTATGTTGTGGCCTGTGGGATAAATATATATTGGCCCGGCTTTATGTTATACATCTACGTGTATGTATAATGTATGTATGTACCTAGCTAATTGTGATATAATTCTTCATGATTAACAAGTCATGAAGTCAACATTACTTCTTGATCAGAGACTTCATTTTCGTCATCTCATGTGTTTTTTTTTGTGTGAATTTTTTTTACCAATAAATCGCTTGCCCCTTTTAAAGAATTTTTATTTCCTATTTCGAAAGGACTGATATGATATTTTAGACTTTAGAAATTAAGAGTGTACATGTTAATATAATATATACATGTATATATTTCTATATATGATCTTTTATCTTCAACATCAAGGTAATGATTATTTCATAAGTTTGTATACTCACGGCAAAATTTTCGAATCAAGAATTCAAGATTCTCTAGATAAAATTCAGCATTTTTTTTTAGTTTTCTACTGCTTTAAGCCTTTAACTAATGTGGTACCGGAGAGAAATTGTCTCTTAAACCTTGATTCAGTAATTGTATAGTGTAATTTTCTTAAACATAGAAAATGGACAAAACGTGGCTATCGGAAAACATGTCTATGCATGTCAAGTTGGCCCAATACTAAGGAGCAAAAAAGAAAAATACGAAGTACAATATATAATCAGCTGTTTAAAGCATTGAACAATAGAATCTTGATTAATTTCATTTTAAACAACGTTTCACTAGACCATGATCCGATTCAGAACTCTACTTCTTGGAGAGTCTCTCTCTCAAGATCTTCACACCCATATACCTGCAAGCGAAAATTCAAGTCACCGAAAAATCATCAATAGCCGTGAGTCAAAAATAGATGCATGCATAAATAATCATATTTATGATTTATTTCACCTGCCAAGCATCATAACCGTGGCTTGAGGGTTTGTCCCGGGACAATAACCAACGGTCGACATATCAATGACTCTAAGCTGGTCGATACCAATAACCTGATAATCCTCATCGACCACTCTACCCACAACACATCCTCCATGGTAATGCCAAATTGTTGTAACCGTATGTTGGCAAAATTCCTCAGCGGATGGTGGCAACGAGGCTCCAGGACCGCTGCGACGCGGCCTTAGATTGACCGGAGTACTCGCCGTAAGGTTAAGCATATACTCGAAAGACATATCTGCATACTTAAACCTCGCAAAGGCCTTAGATTGCACAACTCTCTCTATGGTTTGGATCCCTCGAACACATCGTTTAAGGTCGTCAGGGTTTTGGAAATAGTTGAAAGTCACAACTGGGTTGTCATTCGGGTTACGGGTCCGGAGCTCCAAATGACCAGTGGATATTGGGCCCATTACTTTTTCTAAAATGAATCCTCCTTGAAAAGGTTGGGCTGATGATAGCTTGGGCATTGAGTTTGACTCTAATAATGTTGCTTTTGGAGAGAACATTGCGTAGTAGTCTCTAGTGGAGGAGCCACTACCACCACCGCCGCCAAAATTCTCGCCACCAGCAGCCTCCACGTATGTTCCTTCGCCGGTAATTCCGACAACCTCAATGAGTGAGACCTCGACGGGGACCGGAGAAGGGATGAACACGGCGTTCATTGGGTTGTCATACATGCCCTGACCTACATGAGGTTGGTCCATCACAACCGTGATGTTTTGGGCCTGTAATTGAGCTGATGGGCCAACGCCGCTTAGCATCAGAAGTTGTGGGCTCCCTAGGGTTCCGGCTGATACTATGATCTCATTAAGTGAGCCTTCCTTTAAGTAAGCTCGGTGGGCCTGACCGGTCCGGTCTCGGTACACAACTCCGTTGGCTATAGGCTTGGTGGTACCTTAAACGTGTGCGTACATTAATAGAAGAAAAATTACATATGAATTATAACCACAATATATATGTTATATTAATATAAGAAATCCACCTACAGTTGTATGTATTTAATATTATAGACGTCTTCTAGGATTGATTTGCACATTACTACATCAAGTACGTACCTCGAGTCCGAAACAAGATCCGGTGGACGGTGGCATGCAAAAGGACGGTAATACCCTTGGGATCGGCGTACTCTAGCAAATCGGCGGCGGTGTGTCTATGGCCATCCCGATCAAAAATAGTACCGCCAAATTTGGTGCCATTGATGTGATCATAAGTGAAGCCATTGTTGGGGACGATACCAACCTCCAATAACCCATCTCTCACGGCGGTTTGCCACGGCCCCATCGGCGGCTGAAACGCCACTTTGGCTTCTACCCAACTGTACGACTCATTCGCTAGCGCTCCGTCCCAACCCATGTTCCTAACCAACATTTCAATTTGCATTCATTAATTATTTGTAACATCGACGCACCAAACGCAACAACAACAATTGCTATCTTGTACTTCTGTACTATATAAATAATTTTTTTGATAAATTAATGATATGAAAAAAATATATTTAAAATTATAAACAAACAGTATTTACATACTCGTAAAATGTATATGTAGAAGTGCATGCGTATTAGTTTATACATATGCACTAACTGACCTAACGTATTTGGTTCCGGCACGTGTGTAGAAGCCGGCGTTGAGAGCGCTTCCACCGCCGAGAACTCGAGCACGTGCGTTAATGACGCCGTCCTCCGATACAAAACGCTGAGACGGTGAGGCTTCAGACAAGTCAGAGAGAGCGGCTCCGAAAGCCGAGAGCATCGTGATGTTTGGGTTGTTGTATGGTGCACCACCGCGTTCCAGTAGCAAAACGCTAGCGTTTTGAGACAGCGTTGCGGCTAGAGGGCAGCCGGCGGTCCCACCACCGATGATGATGTAATCGTAGTACGACGTCGTTGGACTCCCAGTCGCGTCACGCATGAAAGAGTAGTTTGGAGCTGCGAAGTGTAAAACTGTAACCTCGCACTAACATGTATTATATGTATATAATTTTAAGAATATATATGTATGTTAATTACCTTTGTCACAAGAGCAAATCGGAGAATGGATGATTAGAATGAGAGAAGCAAAGAATTTCCATGACCAAGATCTATCCATCATCATTATAAAATTGAAGTTGCAACCAAATAAGTAGTGTAAAACTCTCACTTGTATCTATGTCTATATGTAGATGTATGATTAGCTAAGGTTTTCTTTTATAAATTAAGGTTTGTGATAACTAATGGTTGAAATGAATGTTTCGACCTTTTCCGTTATATATATAGCCACTTAGCTAGAGGCAGTATAGAGACCATCTAATTCTGAGGAAATGCAACACCAAGATTATATGTCTACTTTCATGGACACGTGTCAAACTAAGAAACAGATAAAAAAACAAAAATATGAATAAATAGTATTAGTTTAAAGAAAATGCAAATTAGATGGAGTATCATGATATAAGAAACTAAATGGACCGATAAAACTTATAGGGCATGCATTAAAGAAATTGCCACACTTAACCTGTCTCTCTTGGACATGAAATATTTGAAAATATAGATTTATAATATCAAATTATAAATAAATATTTATGACCAACGTCCATTAATAGACAGTTGGTTACAGACTTACAATTAAAATTCACCAACTTTTTTTCTTTCCCGTGTGATCGTAATAAGCCCAAGTTGTTAGGTGGAAATAATGAGCATGGTTTTGATTAAACGGAAATTAGCATTACTGATCATCGGGTTTCAGCAAAAATAATTAGCTGTGCTATTTTTAATAAAAGCAAATTTGATTAAACAACAACATCTATTATTTTAAAAAGAAAGGATCAAAGGCAACAAATGGCCGAAGACTTTTGTTACTTTATTGACTTGAATAAAATGAAAATACATGATGCCATTAATTTATTGAAAAAAAAAAAAGAGAGAGAATGGTCCTATAGGTCCAGACCTAGGCACATTATCTGAACCCGAATAATTTATCCGAACCCGATCCGAAAAAGAGAAACCGAACCTGAATCGAAGCTGATAAAATATCCGAACGGTTTTTAAATTTCTAAATCCGAAAAATCGAAACTGAACTAAACCAAACCGAAAATCCGAATGGATATCCGAAATATCCGAAATACAATTTTATACCCAAAATACTAACTACAATTAGATTTAATAACCTAAAATAACAATTATAAATCCAAAATATGAATTATTTTTATTCTGAAAATGATGAAAAATCCAAAATAATTTAAACATACTAAGTTTTTAGTTATATTTTTAAAATTTTGCCAAATTAATTTAACTAATTTTATTTTAATTTAATTATTTTTATTTAATTTTATTATTTTTTGGATATCCGAACCCAAACCGAATCCGATCGAATATAACCGAACCCGAACCGAAATTTCAAAAATATCCGAATGGGTTTTAAATTTACAAACCGAAAATCCGAAAAACCGAATTATCCGAACCGAACCCGAATGGATATCCGAACGCCCAGGCCTTGATTTATGTTAATAGTTTGTTGCGTTTTTATTCTGATTTTTAACCCGCTTATCATTTATTGTTGACTACAACAAACTAAATGAATGGTCTAAAAAGAAAGGAACAGAGAAAACAAAAACAGAGTGGTAAGTGGTTTGTATGTTGCCACTAATTTTCCACAAAAAAATGAGAAACTAAATGGAAATTTCTGACTCTAGTACTGATTCAGGCTCTAGAAAACAGTAGATTTATCTTCTTTCTATATGTCTATATATTCACATATATGATATATCATCGATGAATTTTTGAAATGATAAACAAAAATGCTGTAGAGAGTAATGCCCATGTATACGTTATGTAGCACGTGATATCGAGCCATGAACACAAAAAGTTAAAAAAAAAAATACTACACAGAGTAAATTTAGTAATAGAATTCTTTTTTTTTTGTGTGTGTGTTCGATACAGGCTTCGTTCGAAACTGCATTTAAAAATATGTGTCAAATATATGAAAACATGGGCCAAACTATTTCCACCGTGTCGATCCAGCTAACAAATAAACGGGCTAAAAACCCTATCACACAATCTCTTTATCCTTTTTTGGCCAAGACTCAAGAGTATACAATATACAACGCTGATGAAATAAGAAATCTCATTAATCCTATATAAACATAGAATATTCGTATGTCCACTCTTAGCACTGATGAATTGCAAAAATGGTTTCGTAGCCTAGAATCGGAATTAAAAAGTGTTTAGACAAGTATTCTATATCAATAAACAGAAAATGTCAATAATTGGGAATAAATAGTGGAGTATACTATGCTTGTACAGCTAAGAAACATGAAATACACAGGTGGAGGAGTTCTGTTTGGTTCACAAAAGCGAGACAAAATCAACTAACTCTAATGATCAATATAATAATAAATATTGGATTAGATTAAAATAAAAAAAAAGTAAATTCAATTACTTATATCCCAGACAGCAAAGAGGGGAAAAAGTTGGAACACAGCTAGGTCCCGTTAGATTCGTACGGCATGTAGATTGACACGTGGCATACATTAAATGGATATTTGTTAATTCTCGTCACGAACTATAAAAAGCTGGCTTGTGTAGGTCCCCATCTTTCTCGCCGTTAGATAGGTTTCCCCTTTCCTCTAGCAGACAAATCCAAAAGGTTCGAATAATTTAAAGAGAAGACTATAGTTTACTCACTGATTTTAAATTGTTTAAACATCTTCTAATCTTCTCAAAATCCTTAAATATCTTCATTTACAGTAGAGCGAATAGTGTGAAGATACAAAAACATCAATTCTAAATTCAGCGTCTATATGTTTCGACAAACACACATAATTATCCAATCAATTCTAAATATGTCAAAATATTAAAAAGAGAGAGAAGATAAGGCGAATAGTGTGAAAATAAAAAGATCTTTTGCAAATATTTTTCAAAACTTGATTCACTATATTTCTGCCATTCTATGATAGCTTGATTATAACTAAAGTAAAAAATATTCACATATTACTTACATTTTATTAGGAATGTGGTACTGATACGTTGATAAATGGCTCCTCGCGTCCCGAATGGTTAGATTTAAGAAGTATGAGGTGATACTTAGAATTAAACAAAAATGAGTGGTCTGAATTTGTAATTTAAAACTTCTTGCGAAGTAAGAAAACGTGAAACTGGTTCTCCCGGTAACCAGTTGACACGGCATTCATTTTTTTGAAAGAGAAGAAGAGAGAGAGACTAGAGGAGAGGACTGGGTCTGGTCTCTTCGCTGCTTCCTATAGCTGCTGTTCGCTCTTCGACGGTATTCCTCTTTGCAATAAAGCTTAAATTTCAAAAAAAGTTGGAACCTTTCCATAATTATATCTCTTTGGCAAAAAGCTCATCTTTTTTGGTTGGATGGATTGGGTTTTATCTTTCAAGTTGAAGGAGTTGCCAAACTTGCTGGTCTCGTTCTTATTTAGATTCGTTTTTGTTGTTTGTAGCTAAATTGAACTCATTTTAGATAATTAATTCGAGATCGGGATGCAATTTCATGACTCAAATCGAGGGTTTTGTGTATTTCGTAGGATTTTGAGCTAAAAAAACTTCCTTTGGGTTTCGATCGAGTTTTGTGATGTGAGTTAGTTATCGGTTCTGTTTTAGTTTTTATCTCAAGCTAAATTGGGTAGAAAAATTGGGATTCGTTTGTGGAAACTCAAATGGAATGTTCTTACTCCAAAGCTGAACCATTTCCAATTTTAGTTGCTCTTACTTTGTTGATCAGTGCTTGAATCTGAGGTTTAGGTCTTAAACATTTACAGATCGGAGGATTCGAAGGTGAATGCAGTTTGCGTAGGGAGTTTTATTGCAACGAAGAGAAGATTCACCTGCCGGGTTATGCGTAACTGAGGTTTTTCAGTGTTGGAAGAGAACAAGAATATAGCAGTAAGATTGTAAACTGAGAAATATTGCTAGCAGAATAATAGATTTCTTGATCGGTGAAGGTTTGGATATGGGTATGGACATAGCTGATAAGGAGAATATGAGCCCGCCTTTATTTGAGTTGTGTAATTGCTATAAAGTTGCAAGCCTTACAGAAACCATTCTAAACCCGGTAAAAGTTTCCAACTTGAAAGATCGATATGTGCTTGGGGAACAGTTAGGTTGGGGACAGTTTGGTGTGATAAGAGTATGTTCTGATAAGTTAACAGGAGAGAGGCTTGCTTGCAAGTCTATCTCTAAAGACAGACTAGTGACACAAGACGACATGAAAAGTATCAAGCTCGAGATTGCTATAATGACAAAACTGGCTGGGCACCCCAATGTTGTGAATCTCAAAGCGGTTTACGAGGAGGAGGATTCCGTGCATCTTGTGATGGAACTGTGCGCAGGCGGTGAGCTTTTTCACAAGCTCGAGAAGTATGGAAGGTACTCGGAGTTCCGTGCTAGGGTGCTCTTTAAGCATTTGATGCAAGTGGTCAAGTTTTGTCACGATAATGGTATTGTCCACAGAGACTTGAAACCCGAGAACATTCTCATGGCCACGATGTCTTCTTCATCTCCTATCAAATTAGCTGATTTTGGTTTGGCAACCTATATAAAGCCTGGTAAGATAGATAACAATGTCTTTTTCTTCTTTTGTAAGTTAATCAAGTCCAGACAATTCTATGGACATTGTGTATACTAAGAAATGGGTTTTCGTATGAGCAGGTGAAAAGTTGAACGGGACAGTTGGTAGTCCGTTTTATATAGCCCCGGAAGTGTTGTCAGGGGGATATAACCAAGCTGCTGATGTATGGAGTGCAGGGGTTATTTTGTACATTCTTCTCAGTGGAGTGCCTCCCTTTTGGGGAAAGACTAAGTCAAAGATTTTTGATGCGGTCAGGGCCGCAGATTTGAGATTTTCTGCAGAGCCATGGGACCATATAACATCATACGCCAAGGATTTGATCCGCGGGATGCTATGTGTTGATCCTTCCCAAAGGTTATCAGCTGATGATGTTCTAGGTATGTCATCTTCGAGTCTTTGGAAATCTTGACTTGTTTTGAATAACTTTAATGTCTTGTGAATTCACAGCTGAAAGTGATGATTTTTTTTTCGTTTGCAGCTCACTCTTGGATGGAGCAGTTACCTGAATCAAGTCAAGAACAGTATGATCAGGATGGGTTTGGCTGTGAAGGATTGGAGAATGGTGGATGTTCTTTCTCCACACAATGCATTTCTCGGGAACAAGACTATAGCTTTGGCATGTCGCAGTTAGAGCAATCAACAGATAAGGATTGTAAATCATCGTTCTCGTCTTTTCTACCTGCGGATAACACACTGCCGAATTCCGGTTTTGGTGGGTTTTCTTTTGATGGGAAACAACCGGAATCAACCTCAGCTGGCTTCTCATCAACTGGAGTTCCATCCATGCCAAGCTTTACCTTTTTTAGTCCATGCCCAACGATCACACACAACACTGACATTACTGAAACAGATGGAAAACGTCGAGGTACCTCTTTGGCTCTTCCTAAGGCTTAGAATGTTGGGACTTGATGATGTCTATATGAAGTTATATACTTTCTTGGTCTATTGATTTCCATAGTTCCATTTCATTGGTATCACCTTCACCATAATCTTCTCTTATTGTTTACAGACGCAAGCCCAAAGAGGTTACTGCCTTCACTGGATGCTTCTTCACAACTTGAGAAGCGCGAGGAAGCAGGGGACGAGCATCAAACAGAAGCAGCAGGAAAGTCAGAGACGAGAAAGGAAAGAGGAAACTGGTCAAGAATATCAGGTCTGCACAGCAAAAGGAACCGGACCATAGGACTAGGCGAGCTAGACCAGTTAGTTGTGGACGTTGCAGTCACAGAGTCGATAATCAGATGGGCATCTTGCACGCATATTCCCACCGCTCCATCCCTCAGATTGTCGCTCGTCTGCTAGAAACAAACCGAAGGAGACGGAGAAGAAGTCTTTTACCAGTATAATTATTGTATCTACACATCTGATTTTGGTCCTGTATTGTCTTTGTTTAGTAGTATAAACTTTCCATGGAAACTGACTTCAACTGTAAAGACAACCGGAGATGTCTCGGAAATAGAGTGTGATTTTGGTTTTCTTTAAAAAAATTATTGGTAGATGATATCAGATTCAAAAATGTGTTTTTATTGGGGAAATATGCGTCTGCCGGGAGTCGAACCCGGGTCTATTGCTTGGAAGGCAATTATCCTAACCGTTGGACTACAGACGCTGAACGAATAACATGTAAATAATGTTTAATTTACCATATCAAAACCTTTTTTTTTTTTTTTTCTCCTACCCAACTATTACAATCACATTTGGCCTATAAAAGAAATGGTTTGTAGACCATCTTCGACGGGCTCGTTATGATCGATTTGGGAAAAAATAACTCCTCTTGCTCGAGCTCCTTTTGCAAGACTATTTGCCCGGACATTTTGAGTTCTCGGAATATGGGATAATGTGAACTCTGAGAAGCTCTCGCGAAGTAGACGGAGGGAATCCAATTCTGACATAAAAGACGGCCAATCAGCCGGAAATTCACACATGTTTACGAGGTCCGAACAGTCGGTCTGAAAATGCACCGAATCCATCTGTCTATCTCTCAGGCATGACATCGCCCATAAAAGGCAATCCATCACGGCGTGAAGAGCCGAGAGGCTTCTACGACATCCATGTAGTCCAAAAATCTCATTTCCTCTGTCATCCTTAAAACTCCAACCAAGGCCGCTAACCTGTCCGTGATTGACCCAAGAAGCGTCAATCCGGCATACCGGGATCGATGGTGCCTCGGTTAGCGATATCGTGGCCAGAGGGGGGGGCCAAGATTTCAGCTTGTACATCATCGTTGTCTTCAGGTTGATTTGCTACTCTCCAACTTTCTGCCTCCACCTTTGCGTGGATCACGGTGTCTTCCGGTGAAATTTCTTTCCCCTTGAAAATTTTCTCGTTCCTTGCTTTCCAAATAAACCATAGGATCCAAGGATATACATCCTTTTGAGGATCTGTCATGCCTTGCTCTTTTGTTTCCCAAAAGAGGAAGCTCATATTTTGATAAATAGAAGTACTCGGGAAGACACCCGGAAGGGACGGAAAGTCCGATAACGCCCAGACTTGTAAGGCCGGGGGACAACAGAAGATGGTTAATAGATTCCTCAGGATCCCCACAGCAAAGGCACCGTTTGTCTGGGCCCATATGTCGGTAGGTGAGGTTCTGGCAGGTAGCAACGCACCCTGATAAAGATTGCCACATAAAGTGTTTCATCTTTCCAGGATTCTGGACTTTCCAAACATGTCGTTGGAGGGCCGTAATACTTGGTTCCCTCATCACTCCAGCTTCTTGTTCCAGCTTCGTCCTTCGGATCAGATCATATCCCGACTTAACTGAGTAAAGTCCCGATTTGGAATGATTCCAAGCATATCCATCCAATGTTCGGGTGCGACTAGGTCTCAGCCCGAGGATGAGGGAGACATCCTCCGGTTGGAAGTATTGTCTAAGTAAGGGGATGTCTCATTGCTTCGTATCTTGACGGATAAAAGAGGACACCAAAGTTCTAGGGTTTTGGGGACCGATCTGCGGGACGGCTCTTGGCGGCCGAGCTCTAAGGTCTGGGATCCACGGTTCGCTCCAAACTCTTGTGTTTAATCCCGAGCCAATCGTCTTCCTTCATCCCATCTTTAGGAACGGTTTTGCGGCCATTATACTCCGCCATCCGTAGGATGGTGAGTAGACATTTCGGTCCTCTAGGGGATCAGATTGTCTATAATATCTGCCTCGTAAAACCCGACCAATAGGGATGAAGGGTACTGAATAAGGCGCCATAGCTGCTTAGCTAGAAGAGCTAAGTTAAAGTCTTGTAGGTCTCTAAATCCAAGGCCTCCCATATCCTGGGGAGTGCAAATTTTCTCCCAGGCAATCCAGTGTATCCCACCGCTATTTTGCTTTGAACTCCACCAAAAATTAGCTATAGCACTTCTCAGTTTGTCCGTCACTCCTTGAAGTAATAGAAAGCACGACATGACATAAGTTGGTATCGCTTGTGCGACCGCTTTTATTTGAATTTCTTTTCCACCTTTAGAGAGAAGTCTTGCAGACCAATTATTGACACGGCTACTCAGGCGGTCATGGACATAGGAGAATACTTTCTTCTTAGATCTGCAGATTTGTTTTGGGAGACCCAGATATATACCCATGCCACCCTCTGAAGATATTCCGATGGCATTCTTAATACCTTGCTTTATATTTATATAATTTTTTTATTTGTTATGTATAACAGAGGGTAAAGCAGTGAAACCAGAAAAAGTTAGCTGATAGAATATTATTAGTAGAGGTATATATGTAAATTCTACAAGAGAAGAATGTGCGATCAAAATAAATGAACTCAAAGAAATTAAATAATGACAAAACCAAACATTTTCTTTGCATTTGTATATATTGATAATGTTTCAAATTGCCGAATAATGTTTCGATCTAAGCTACAAAGTAATAAGATAATCTACTTGCTAACAACACAAATATAATGAAAAATATAAACTATATAAATCGAGACACGAACCAAGAATTGACAATTAAACACTTCTCTCGTCATTTATATTATTAGACCAAAGGACGACTCTCTTCATCGCCTTCCTTGTCAAACTTAACCCGCTGATCCAACTTCCCGGGTATTTGACCCGAACCCGAAAGATTCTGTTTCGGGCTTGGATTCGGATCTGGAACCATCTTGAGAACAATGCCCATAGAGATGAGTATCAATCCCGTGCCGTGCTGTTCCGTTAAAGGCTTTGTGAATATCAAGTAAGATAGTAACAGCGTAACCGCTTTTCTCGCCGTCGTTATCTGCTCCCACAAACAAGAATAGCATCATGTATGAATTTAAGAATATAAAATTTATAGGTAATACGTTGCATTGAATTTATACGATACAAGATCGTATTCTAGTTTTTATAATACACTACTATGGTTTATACGTTCACCCAAAACCGAACGAATCTAACTAAGAGAAAACCGGTTTAGCACCCAAGGACCATACCAGAGTCCAAAACCACTAGACCAACAGCCTTAACCGATAAGGAAAAGAGGATGAGAGTGGTTGGTTTACCATAGCTGTTGTGGCTGCGCCAAAGAGCGCAATGAGGGATAGAACCGAGACTTGGCCGACAAATGTAGCCATGGCTTCGAACACCAATACTCCATACACATATGGATGCTACCAAAAAGTCAATTAAGTATAAACTTAGTTAATCAATTAAAATATTACATTAGTCAATGGTCATTATATAAATTTTTTTTTGTATATATATAGTCTCTTGTCATTTACGTTTAAGTGATAGATAAGATTTAAAGTATTGAAAGTGGTTCATAAATCATGTTATTATACAAAGTTACCTGTGAAAATTTTCGAATATATATTAAAGTCTATTGACACATAAATTTTGATTTAATAATATATTTTATACAAGCTTATATTAGATAATGCTTACTTGAGCACATGAAGTCCAAGCTCTGAAAAGCTCTCCGGTAAGAATCATTGGTGCAAGCAAGAACGGTAAACCAACTACTGTCGAGCAGAAAAGCATCTCCATCTACAATTGAAGAGAAAGAAACAAAAATAAACGTTAAAATTTATTCGAGATAAGAGGGGTATTAATAAAAATTTGAGAAGCCGTGAATTTTGTTTACTTGTGTTGTATCGGGATTCAACGTGAAGATTGCTTCTTGCAAGTTACCGAGAAAGGCGTCCATGATGAGAGCGCCAGAGATCATCATAACCCCAATTATGCTGAAGTCTGGAGAGGTATGTGCATCGGCTAACGTGAATAAGATTAGACCAATTACAAGTAGCAGAGCCGATATGTACTCGTGGACCGGGTATTTTCTTCTCAACCCGGGTATAAATGCTCCCATTACCATAACCGGTAAAACCTAGAGAATATGAAAAGTTACAAAATATTGCGAGAAGTGCAATGATCCAACCATGAATTGTTTTTACTTATAGCCTTATAGGGTGTTAGGAGTCTAGGACCATAAAGAAAGCCGAACTTAGTCCTAAGCCGAGATAAACTAATGCAATTATGCAATGACAGTCTAATCACTGTTATATATAAACCCGAGCATACACTAACAATATTAATTGATCAAAGAGATTATTCCAAACTTCGACGCCGGCTCAACTAATGACATGCTATTGGACCATATATGCCATAAGTTGGTTAAGTTAAATCTTTATAATGTATATTACCTTGGTGGATTTGAACATGATTTGAGCAGGGTAATTGAGATAAGCCAAGGATCCTTTCGTGAGACCATGAGATCCCATTAGAACACCAGATAGTTTCACGTAAGTCTTCCATGGATTCACCATTTGCTTTGTGGTGAAGCCATTTAGGTAAATCATTACAATGTAAACGAGTCCTTGCACAAACGTGAAATACCATCCGTAACTGCAAAACACACACATATTATAAGTATATCATTTGACTTTATATTAATTTATTTTCTATAAAATTGGGCTTTAATAAATACCTGAATTTGAGCCGGTTGTACACATATTCCTGCGAATTCGAGGAAAATTAAAACAGAGTATATAAAGAAATCGAAATTTTAAATAATGTTCATATTTCTAGAAAGTTCGCAGCTAAATATGACTCGGGTTACAAAGTTAATGTTTAGGGATTAAGCAAATATACAGAATCTCAAGAGGAAATTTTTTTGGCAAAATCTGTAGAAATTAATTATATTGTGTTAATTGTATGAATATCTGGAATTTAACAATCTTTTTAGCATGCCAAAGTTTCGCCTTTGTTTCCGGGTAAAATTTATTTGTTCTAATGAAATATTTTTAGAAAACACCGAATTCTTCTCTGAACCTTGGAATTTCTCTGAAATTTTCATGCATTTTCTCGGGGGAAAAAAGGCAGAGGAACACCGCATGCAGAAAAGGATTTTTACAGACAAAATCAACTCAGGAAAAATTTCAGTCAATATCGAAAATGTCTTTGATCCTACAGATTTGTATTACCAGAAAAAAAAAAGAAGAAGGAAATTCGAAATCAAACCTCACAGACGCCATTAACGAGATAACCAAAGAAGAAACCAGAAGAACAAATGAGAAATTGTTGCCATCTTGGTTTATCAGAAAGACTAATTCCAAATAGTGACCTCATTTGCTCTTCGCTGTTCTTCATGATCTAGAGATTAAAAAAAAAATAAACACAGGAAAGTTACAAACAGAAAAAAAAATTGATTTCTTTCTTTCTCTATGAAAATTTGGGATCTGTAAAAGTGGACGAGTCAGTGATATTGACAAGTAGAGGAAGAAAGGTATAAATCAATTGAAGAAAGAACGAAATAATTCTCCTTATGGATTTTTTTTCTTTCTTTTCTTTCTGCTGCGCTCTCTAACTTAACGCTCACGAACTTTGTGACTTTTTAAGAAGAGTATAAAAGTAATTTTTCGTTGTCAACAGTATTTTCCCTTAATTTATTGCATTAAATCTCACCATTGGGAACAGAGATTAAGGGTCTAATTGTCCCTTTTTCTCGTTTACGTTTGTATTTATCGTAACATTTGATATGTTTATCAAAAATAATTATTATGTTTATATTGCATAAATAATCACGCTATATCATCTTCTATAATTTTAATTTATTTTATACCCGATAGTATGAGAAAAAAAAATAAAAATTATACCCGATTCCATCATAGACTATAATTATGATGATCATAAAATCACTTGCTCGAAAACCTCGTTTAGTGGGGTCCCTATATTGGGACTTGTGTCACTTGAGACAGCTTGTGAGCGAATGATGAGTCGGCAAAGCACATCACCCGGCCACGTGTTCCACGCTCAATCTCCGGGCTGAAACTTCTTGCCACGTCAGACTTAAAGAGTTTATTTATTTGTCGACGTCAGACTTAAAGAGTTTATTCTTCTCTGTTCTCCAAAAGCAAATAACACTACTTGAAATTGAATACCTTAGATCAAACTACACACCAAAATGTTATTTTATGAAAAAAAAGTACCATGAATTTCGCTACAAGATAGTAGCACTAAATCTATAAATTGTAATCATAATTAATTATATAATATATAACCCTCTCAAGTCAACAAATTATGATTCAATGGCTAATCTCTAATAAATAGTCAAGCTTCGAGTAGACTAAATGCTAATCAATCTAGAAAAGATTGATTAAGATTATTTACTACAAATTGATTACACTTTCAGGGATACAATTTCATAAGCATTTCTTTAACAACCGACTTAATTTATGATTTGGGCCTCTGCTTTGTATATAAATTCGTAAAGCCCAATTCTTTTATAAAAAACTAATAAGAAGAATACACAATTATTCCATCAAGGAACCTTCTAACTCAGTAAGAGGATCTAAAAAACCTCAAAGAGGGAAATCTTACAACTCAAGTGACTCGCACAATATACAACATTACACACATTTATATATCAAATGTTGGTCCCGTTTAGTAACTGTAACTCCAGAGTGACATATCTTCATAGCTCGTCTCTTCTTGAACGTAAACATTATCAGTCATGTCCATATACGATCGCGGCGGCGACATTAACGGCTCCGTCGCGAGTCTCATCATCGTCGTCGAAACTTCTTCTTCTTCCTCAACATATCCAAACAAATTCCTCTCCTCCGATCCCGAACCGGAACCAGACCCCAAATCAACCTCATCGCCGTAAGATGGCAAAACCGTGATTCCGCTCCCAAACTCAGCCGGCCTGAACATCTCCGCCGCTTCCGCCGCGACTCGTCTTATGACATCCGGATCGGTTGACTCCGGCGCCGGAAGACGCCAAGCAGAGTCAGCGAAATTCAAACACGCTGATCTCCCGCGCAGAGATAACGCAGCCACGTCGTGAGCACGCGCCGCCATCTCCGCCGTAGGATAAGTCCCGAGCCAAATGCGGCGCTGGTGCGTCGGCTCCCGGACTTCGCAGACCCATTTGTCGCCGTTCCTCCGCCGTATTCCTCTGTAAACTGGGTGACGTGTCTCCTTGAAGACTCTCCGTCCCGCTCGCTTCTTCGGCCTCATCTCCGCCAGAATAATCTCATTGTTATGATCCATTATTACTAAAGAACAGTTATTCGCCGGAAAGTGAAATCTCGTAAAGTGAACTAACTGTAAAAAGACTGGGTTTTCAATCGAATGAGCTAACTGGGTATCTTACAGAGATGTAAATTCGCTTTTTTGTAAGGGTTTAGGTACAAAAGGATTAAGGATTGTTCGAATAAAAAAAAGTCTTTTTTTCTGACTTATGCTCTGTTTTGGTTTTTGTTGGGAGTTTATGAAGCAAAGAAGTGAGGAAGAGGGGAAATATATAGGCTACGGTTCTGTGGGATCCACAAGATGCGAAATATACGCGCGTAACACACCGTTATTTGATTCGAGGCTTGTTGCCACATATGCATTTAAAAAAGGTAGGTCCCTCTATAGCTGTTAGTGTGAGCTTGAACCCATTAAATTATAATCCAAGTATCATTAATATATATATAAAAAATGCCTAATTGATTTTTTTAGCTCTATCAGTTGTAAAGTGAAAACTATGCAAACGTGCGAATTGTTTTTTGTGTGTCACTTTTCACTGTCAATTTTATTCATAAAAAGAATATAGAAATACCCTACAATACCAAGTTTTAGTTCCATATATACTACCGTTTAAAAAAATGGTATTTGAGCACTAAATTTTCCTTAACTATTACTGGAATTTTTTTTTTACAGACCAAAATGGGAAACATGAGGTGATGGGATTTTGTTGAAATCAAAGACTCTGAAGATTTAGAGTGAGCTGGGTTAAGCCAATATAGACCCCAAAAAAATGACAACAAATGAAAGATATGAACGATCAAATATTTGCGTATTATTTTCTTACCAGTCTTTTCATTGTTCTAAACTACAAACTTGAGCCCTGTATATTATACTGAGTTACTGACAGATAACACATCATTTAAGTTGAATAATAGGATTAACTGACTTTTATGAGAAAACCACTATAAGGTAAATCGGGGTGGTTTAGTTTTGTTGTTTCACATTTCATACAAAAAGCTGCATTATTTGATATTTTTGGGAGTTGTGGTGAAATTCTCCACAAGGACGATATAATCCATAAACTAGTGCCAAAAATAGCTACGGCTACACTTTGATTAGAGATTTTAGTGGTAAGAATAGAATACAAAGAACATTCTTGGAATCTTTGGTCAAACAGAACCATCTCGCTTGACGCTTATTATAAACTTAATAGATAAGATATTACTAATATCTTAAAATTGGGTCCAGCTCAGCTCCTACGTTGGACCACAAATATCTAAATTACTTCTATATTTGTTTTGTGGATATACAACACGTGACTCTTTTCCATATTAAGTAAATTAGCTGTGAGTAACACGTGGGATTTCCGTGGGAACTGTATTATGTTAAGTAATTGCGCATAACATGTGCCAATTAATTTTATTTCTACCCTTTGTTTTTTACCACTAAAAACACTTCAGGATATGTTAATCAGTACAGTAAGTAACACTTCAGGATATGTGAATCAGTAAGTAAATTGTACTCTACTTACCTGAGTTTGATCGTAAAAAAATTGAAAGAAGTATATACATGATTCTATAAATGCGATTCTTTTAAATTATTTATTTAATTCTCATGGTAGAAATCCTAAGTAAAAATCCATATCACTTTGTTATCTAAATAGAAATCTATAATGATAGATGAAAAATTTATAGTAGAAAACTATAGATCTCTGGCATACATCTATACTATAATTTTTTTAACTATTCGAAATTCGCCTTTGGATTACTAATTGTTAGTTATTTTTTTAAAACAAAAGTTTACATGCATAGATCAGAAAATCGTATATAATTTTATTTCTTTTTAATATATTTAAGTGTTGATTGGTAGTGTTTGCACGAAATCACATATTTATGTTTAATCATTTACAAACAAGAGTGTAAAAACTAAATTGTCTTACTGATTTGAGTCAATTTACTTTTAATACTAAAATGTCATCAAATCATTATATTAACTTGTAAAAACTAATAGACGCGATAGTGACGATGACGTTGACTGTTGGGTAATGGTAATACACAAAGATATATAGGAGATTTGCATCCTCTTAAGGATTTAGTAAAAAATCGGTGTGACTCTCTTCAGTTTGTTTAAATTTCGACCTGATGCACTTAATTTAACATGGGCCTTTTGGTCCACAAGTGATGAAATGAAGGTTCTATAAACAATAGACATAAGAGTGTAAGCCTTACGGACAAGAAGACATGTCGGCCATAAAGTCTTTACGATAAAGAATTAGGGCGTTATGCTGTCTCGTGAGTGTCACATGCGCGTGTCCTTCATTCATCCTTTATTTATTTTCTCTCTCTCTCTTTCTCTCCAAAAGTTTTGTCTTATATTTTAGGTGAACACTTTTAATGTGCAATTATAGCTAACTAATTATTTCGTATAGCCCGTGTATTACCAGTTTCCATAACATACTAATTAAGCATCTTTTGTTGGGCTATAAACTTCAATAGATGTCAAACGGGTTTTATTTTTATTTAAGAGGTTATGGACATTTCTTTGCCAGAAACCAAAGCATATGGTCTCCTCCCAAATATCACTCGATTATACGATTCATCGATGTTAATTCTCGGTACTTGTTCAACCAAACCAACTATACTTGTTGAATTCAAACGGTGTTACCGTGTTACTAAGAGAGCAAGTGATAGATGTTGTTTCAGCAATGTAATCAAGCAGACTAATTGATCGTTTAAAACAGATCGATAAAAATTAAATAAACTAAACGTAGTTGAAAATATTTTTTTTTGGGATCACAATGATTTTAAACATCTATAAATGAATTGATTACATGAAGGAAAACAGAATTTTAAAAATATTTATTTTATTTTCCTTCTATTTTGGTCGTCCACCATTGTAAATTGTCAATTCATTAACACAAAACGAAATAGTCTAACGAAAACCATTTAGAAGATGACATGTTAATTCAGTTTTGAATATGTCTTCTATCTTCCATATTGTATCTTGTAGTCTTGTAGAAGTGATAATTTTAATACATCAAGATTGAATGAATATCGCAAAGAAATAAATAAACAATAAGCCAAAAGTACTATTGCTCTTCCAAGTTTCAGAACTCGTCAATACATCTCAAGTTCAATCAGAAACGAAAACAGGAAGGAAGGAAGGGATATATATAAAGGAGAAGACGACATGCTCAGAGTATAGATGTGAACAAACAAAGTTGGTTTCAACTAAGCAGCCCAAATGCTAACCTCAATAACACTAACCAAGACTTTCTCGTAGACTAGACCATGCATTCAAGAAAGCAGAGCCAAGAAGCTTTTGTCCAATCTACCATCCGATAACTTATCGATAACCATCTTTGTGGTGGAAGCATCAGCACAGAACCCACAACCCTTCATTTCTTCAATAAGATTAGCTGATATGGTTGCATCACCATCTTCAAGATGTGCTCGGATTAGTATGTTGTACGTACAACCATCTGGCGCATATTCATCCTCTTTCATTTTTTTAAACAACAGATCCGCTTCGGACACTGAGCCTTTCTTACATAGTCCTCCAATCATTATAGTATATGTTCTGACATCAGGCTTCAATCCTTTGATAGGGAGGTTACAGAATAAATCCCATGCATCATCGACCTTACTTGCATTGCACATCCCGTGAAGGATGATATTGTAGATAGCAATACCAAGATCCATTTTACTCTTCTGCATTTTTCCAAGTATTTCCAATGCCTTTTCCACTTCTCCATTGTTACACAAACCATCCAACAAAATACCATAAGTCAGAATACTGGGTGGCACACCACGAGAAACCATCTCTTGGAAGAGTTCTTTGGCAACATTAATTTTTCCCGATTGAGAAAACCCCTTGATGAGAGTATTATAAGTGACTGTGTCCGCAACCACTCCTCTCAGAGACATTTTGCGAAAGAGTTCCAAACCATCGTCAACTCGGTTGGCCTTACAGTATGCATTTATAAGGGAATTATAAGTCACGACATTAGGATCGCATCCCTTGCTAACCATCAGATCCAGCATCTGGTTGGCCTCATCTAGGCGGTTCTTCATGCAAAACCCATTTATCAAAGAAGTATAAGTAATGGTATCAGGAGATATACCTCGTTGATCCATCTCCTTATACAATTCATTAGCTTCTACAAGTTTTCCTTCTTTCACAAAACTATCAATCAGCGCATTGAAAGTGAAAACGTCGGGGGTTATTTTCCTAGTGATCATATCCCTCAACAACTGTGCACCATCATCCCATCTATCGGCTTTACAAAGTCCTCCTATGAGAGAGGTGTAGGTGATAACATCTGCCTTGATCCCTTTCGTTTCCATTTCATTGAAAAGGTTGAGTGCATTGTCGAAGCTCCCATCTTTGCAAAGACTATCAATGACGATATTGTAATGGACTACACCGAGGTTGATCTTTCTTCCTTCCATCTTTTTCAGCAAATCCATGGCCAAAGCAGTCTTCCCGGACTTGCAGATTCTGTTTAAAATCGGTCCGTAGGTAAATGCATCAGGTTGGCACCCATTTTCCACCATTCGATCGATTAACTCAACCGCTTCAGACACACTACCTTTGAGACAAAGTCCATTGACAAGAGTGCTAAGCGTAATGAGATTGGGCATATGTTCCGTCTCTACCATTCGATCAACTAATTCCACAGCTTCAGAGACTCTACCCACGAGGCATAATCCATTGAGGAGTGTGTTAAATGTGGTTGTGTCAGGCTTATACCCAAGTTTTATAACTTTCGCAAGAACAGAAAAAGCAGCAGAGATTTTACCACTTCGACAGAAGCAATTGATCATAATATTGAAAGTGTAGATGTCATGTGTAATCCCATTCAATTCCATCTGCTTGGAGAGAGCTAACACAAGGTCATACTGTTTCGTTTTGGCAATTCCACTAAACAAATTATTGAAATCTATGACATTGGGAAGAGGACGAGACCGAACCATGGACTGGAAGAGATCAACAGCTTCATCTTTCTTGATATCGACAGTCCCACTTCTCAGCCTCTCTCTATAAGAGACTTTCTCTTTACTGAGACTATAAAAGGCTCGTTCAGACAAGGGAAGAGCATTTCTCAGAGTACGTGTCTCGAGAAGACGTGTATGAACCAATCCCCTCATGACCCAAAGTGAAGAACTTGAAAGCTTTGAATAAAAGCTGGAGTCGCGTCTTCGATTTCGAGCTGCTTTTTGTTCGCCTTTCAAGCTTTCACAGGCACTAATGTCTGCACATTACACCAATTTCACACACAGCTAAAAGATTTAAGCTTTTATAACTTTTGATTCCAAATTTTCAACAAAAAAACCATCAACGATTTTTTGAGTACCTTCAGAATTCTTGAACAATGTGTAGTCTTCTATCTGCAACAAAAGTGACAACTAGAAACCTTCCAAATTCACTAGTGCGTAAGTTTCTACATTTATCCCCTGAAAAATCGTAAATTTCTGCCGGATTCGCTACCAAATGAAAGAGGGGAAATATGTGTAATAAAAACATAAGGGGATGAACGAGGCAACGGAGACCTAAAAAATCTCCGGTTTTGAGATACGACGTTCTGCTTAATATGCTTTTATAACCGGTTTAATGCACCGGTTCAGATTAAAACCGGTTGTCTTTAAATGTTGGTCCCCACTTGACAAAATGACTTTTTTTTCCCTCTTATTCCTTTTCGATATCCTTGTCTTCTTTTTATTTTTAAAAATATCTCAGATAGTCTTGTATTTATTTTTCTCGAAATAGTCTTGTATTTATTTTTCTCGAAATAGTCTTGTGTTTTTAATAATTTATTCACTTATTGATCTTAGAGTTGAATCCATTTCCGATTAATTTAGAATCTTCTGTTTCAATTGCGGTTTTTCCCAGTATGCAATCTAAATGTTGTTTTTTTTTTTGCATTAAAAACACAATTTGTTATAATGTATAAAGGAAACAACGACGTTAATTAATGAGGGGGAAATGAGATTATTGGAGGGAAAAAATAGATTGAATCTTTTGATAATCTGAAGAAATATGCAATTGAAGGTCTTGTTCTGATCCATAGTAGGAGATCGTTTAGCAAGGTGAAAGAATTAGGAGAGGCAAAGATTTAAATTGAGTATATATGGTCTGGGGCAATAGAGAATATGCAATCCCATAAGCTTAATCAGATGATTCTTGTATTGGAAGATGCTGAGCTACTTGGAGCTATAATTAATAGACCCCAAACATGGCCATATATATGTCCTTTAGGTATCAAAGAGTGGAAGTTAAGAATTTGGAGGGAAATACATCAGATAGAAGAGCTCGTCTCACCACGCAAACTGCCACCTCAGAGGATCATAGTCAGTCTTATGTGGCTTCGTTGCACCCTCAGTGGCTCTCGGAGACACAAAAAAAAAAGAAGAAGAAGAAGTTAGGATTTATGATCTAATTAAGGCTAAAGACTTAGTTAAAAAAATAGATTTTAGTTTTTTTTTCTAGACTATGGTTTAGTATATTCCGATTATTCTCTTATATTGGATACGTCTATCTCATCAACTTTTTTTCGTATCTTCGACAATTTTTTTATAATTAAAATTCTATGACGATCAACATGCACCAAAACAAAGTGAACCTTCATTTCTAACCAATTCATCAATATATACATTTACGATGCCTTCTCTTGAATTTATACAGGGTTTATATGTTTTTGCTTCATATTGATAATTACACTAGCTTAAATTTTTATATCAACTAGTATCTAAAAACGATAAGCTACACAGAATAAACTATAGTTAAAAAAATTTCTCAATTATTGTTACAGGAATAACCCAAACAAGACACACTTTCGACAACCCCTAGTGAGAAAGTGCCAGAGAATAACAAGTTGACAAAAGATTAGCGAAATAACCCTTTAATATTCTTAAACATTAATCTCTCTCACTAAGCCCTACTTATTTCAATTTATAATCCAGTTTTATATATATACATAACTATAAGTCTATAACACACACATACAGTGTTTATTTATCAGCTATATATATATGGCTGATGGTACCATACAAATCATACCAAATGGCCCTCTTAACCCAAAACTTCTTCATCTTCTTTAATTAATCTGCCACCTCACACGTGTGAAAATAAAATCACTCTGGTTTGGCCACGTGTGAAAAACCCTTCTCTCTCTTGCTACTCACTATACTGACTACGTACTAGCACTGATAACTCAATGGCTACTACTGCCGGCCGGAAAAAGGATCCGGTATACCGAGGAATCCGGTGCCGGAGCGGGAAATGGGTCTCTGAGATCCGTGAGCCCAAGAAAACCACTAGAATATGGCTCGGCACTTACCCAACGGCAGAGATGGCAGCAGCCGCCTACGATGTGGCTGCTATGGCTCTTAAAGGCAGAGAAGCCATCTTGAACTTCCCCGGATCCGCCACGTCATACCCGGTTCCGGGATCAACATCTGCAGCGGATATTCGAGCTGCGGCGGCCGCGGCTGCTGCGATGAAAGGATGTGAAGAAGAGGAGGAGGAGGAAAAGGCCAAAAAGACGACTAGTTCTAGTAGTTTTTCGAAGTCAAGATCGCGTGACTTCCACGTAGCTGGTGACATGGCGTCTTCCTCGTGGTGTGGAACAGAGTTTATGGACGAAGAAGAAGTGTTGAATATGCCTAATTTACTTGCTAATATGGCGGAAGGGATGATGGTTGCGCCTCCGCCGTGGATGAGTTCTCGGCCGTTGGATGACTCTCCGGAGAATTCTAACGATGAGGACTTGTGGGGCTTTTGATCGGTTTACTGTTGTTTACCTATATGCAATCATCTCGATCTTGTTCTTGTTTGTTTTTTTTTTATGTGTGTGTTTTAATTATGTAACTTATGTGATGTATCACAAATGATATGTTTAATCAATGGCGTTCTTGAATTTTGGAATTAGGGTTTTGTTTTTCTTGGATTTTTAGAGTGATAATAAATAAATTAATTTCTCTTGACTTCATTTATTGATTTATATTATTGGCCTTTGTGTATTAGTCTTTTTTTTTCCCTCGTTCACCGCCTTTGTATTATTATGAATAATAGCCCCTCGTTGTACATTCAAACCACAAAAAGTCCTAGTCTTTATTGACAAAATATCTAGGCATGCGACCATAAACTGAACCGAATGAAACTGAACTTTTCGGTTTTTGGTTTTCATTCGGTTAAGGCAAGAAAACTGATTGGCAACATCATAAAATATTTTGGTTTTCCGTTTAGTATAATACTTCCGAATTGATAGATTTTTTTCGTTTTATTTCTTTTAATTTTCATAATGGGATGTACTAAACGATATCAAAATTTTCAAAAATAGTTTTTAAATATTAAACCATAGAACTAACGGAATTATCCGAATTTAATTAAGTATAAGCAAATTTACATTATTTTAACCAAGTTTAAACAAAAATACCAAAACTTTATTTATTTTCGGTAAAAAAATTTAAGCTCGAAACTGATCAACTGAGCCTAGCTATAATCTATTTCGGCAACTTCTGATATATTTCTCTCGAATCGAACTATCCGATTAACCAAACTATCAAAACTCTCCCAAGTCGCAAGTTTGCATATATCTTTTCAGGTAAAATATAAAAACGGTCTTTAATAACTCTTAACTAACATATGTGATTCTCCCCAAATTTTACGCTGCATTTTAATTTTACATTCATGTTTATCAATTATAGACCCAAACGTGTGAGTAATATGATCTTTGTTGAATTTATCTTTTCTTCTTCAATCTTTATGAGATGTTAATTTGACTCGCTATTTATAAAAGCATTGTTTTCAACATACAAAACATATCTACCTATACCGTTGCTAAAGATATTTATCCGGACTATGTATATAAAAAAAAGAAGACATATATATATATATTCAGAAATCGATCTAGCTATCTTTATTCCACTTAATTCGTCTTGTAGTGATATGTTTTCATATCATCATATGTATCAATTGATTGATTGATGCTTGTTAATTTACACAACGATATATATATTATATACGTCTAGTGTTGCTTTAAAAAAAAATGATGTTCCGAGTTTCCTTTTTTGGATATGTTTTTTGTTATAAAGGTTAGGCCATATATGTATGGACATGAGTAGTGTTTTCTTACTTGGTCCTTATTTGTCGTTTTCTTTTCTGGTCCTTTTTTGTCGTCTTCTTTCGTAAAGAAAAAAACTATTTTTAATAAAGATTTTCAATTAATTTTTTGATCTTTAGTTACATATAAATAACTCTTAATCTGTAATTAATATATACGTCGTTCGCTTTAAAATTAGTAATTTTTAACATACTTTGACAGAAAATTAAGAAACTTGTTGATAAAATTCAATATATTTCTATAAAAAAAAATCGACTCTTGTTATTATGTTCTATTAATTTCTCTAGGCATTTCAAAATTTAAAACAACACTTAACTGTGAAACACAAAACAGTGATAAAATCATAAAATTATATTCAATCTACTATATTTGAGGGGATATTATTATATCATATTCATATTTAATTATAAGCTTCTATACAAACTATCGATAAAATATTGAATCTGATTGACAAACGACAACACGAATTAGTACTACTAATTGCATAAAATTGCTAATTCACAATCAAAAGGGTTAACACACACACACACAATTACCAATAATTTTACCTGAAACGGACAAGAGAGAGGTGACCATGTGGCTTTTCTATAATGATATCCGTCACTAAGTTCTATAGAGCATTTGCTTTACAACTTTTCAATACTATATTTTAAAATCATAGAATATAGTATAATGAAAAAATTAATGGGTTTCTGGTCTTCAGAAATGGTAAAGCTATGGGTCAGTCCGAAGAAATTTGCCTTTTGTTTCATAAATAATTATTTCATAAAACCAATTTCGTCTTTATAGTTTTTTCAAGAGATTTAGGAATTAATTACTAAAATTAACTCGGCTGGTCTCTTCCGACTAAAACATTTGCACTGTTTTTTTTTTCTTTTTCAGTTTAAGGCAACTCTTTGCCACGCGTCACCATCTCCTCGGTTTTCTACCCTTAATCCTTTTTTTTTGTAAAAATCCCAAACTGTCTTTTCTGTTTTAAAAAAGTGTTTGACCCCTACATAAAATATATGTGATTAGTATTTCAAATACCATTTTTTGTTTGTTAAAGTATTTCAAATACCATACGAAACAGCTACTAAGAAAGAAAAAAAAAGCAAAAAGATCTACAAATAACTTATAGTCACAAATATCTAGAAAGTTCTTCAACCTACGATATACGAGATAACTAAAACCTAAAATCGTCTAACGAAGCTTTAACTAAGTTGTGGTTCTACTATATATAGTAAAAACTGCTACGACCTGGATTCAGATTTTCACATAGTTAGGTTCGACGATCGTGTTGGTAATTAATGGTGTTTAGAAGATGATATTTCAAGACGTAATCCACTGCACTTCATCAAACTGCATGCATGATAGTTTTGTATATATGTAGTATATATAGTTACAGCACAAAGTTAATTCCCCCTAGTTATCGTTTTTGTTCTTTAAGGGCTTGAAATTTGTTTATGGAAACGAAAAGTGTATTATAATTTTTATTTGTTCACATTGATTTTTTTTTATTTTCGGCATTCATATTGATTTAAAATCATTACTTCATTATGACAGCTGATTTAATTTACGCCCTAAACATGATATTATCAACATAGACCTAGACGTACTATATGGCCAAAATACAAAGAAATTCCATAAAGTTTATTGAAAAAGGTTTTAATTAAGATATTTTGGCAATATATATATATATATATATATATATATATATATTTTGGCAATCCTTACCAAAGCTGTTAGGAAAAAAGAAATGTAGCAACCATTTATGTGAACCTTCAACCCTCACATGATTATGGATGCGAATATCGGTTGAAAGGTATAGTTAAACACGAGGTAATTGCTTAACTTTTGAAATTGATATTACAAATCTTTTGAAATTCATAAGTTGATGCTTGTTGTTTATTTTATTTTACAACCAGTTGATTTTTTTGGTTTTTTTTTGGATTTTTTTTACGTCTCCAGCTGTGATTTATATAGTACAGTATAAAGATTGGTTTCGAACGAATCTTTATACTTGATTTGATGTGATAGTGGTCCACTGCAGATTTGTCTCCCTACGTGTTGTTTCTAATGATACCCTTCCCCTTTTGGCATGTTTACTCACACTCACAATGGTTAATCATTCTTTTAATCTTAATTAATACCCATTAATGGCTGTTTTTACGATTATACAATAGACACTCTCTTTACACATGAATACTTTTTTATAATAGAAATTTGAGAACTGGCGTTGATTAATAATGGAACGTGTTTTATACTATTAGTGCAAAAAAATCTCAATTAGATGTGAAATTTACATAAATTATCTCAACTGTCATTTGATGAAAGTTTATAAAAACTAAAACCTATGATCTATTAATATTATCAGAGTATCCTAAAATAAATTCCTTTGTTATTAATGTTTAAACTCTTTTTTTTTCCTAATATCAAATAGAATGTATGTGAATATAGTGTCCATAACACTTGACTTTTATTTTACTCTTAACAATTCATTTTTATAGTTCTAGCTATTCTTTTTTTTTTGTTCTGATATTTTTTACTCTAGTATATCTCTGAAAATAGATGTTATGAAAAAGCTGAACCCTGAAAATAAGTTTTTTCCTACATTTTACAAATACTTTTTAAAGAACTTTACGAATTATCCAAATGTTATCTACATTAGCACTCCGTTAGACTATAACAATTACCTTTAAACTTTAGACCAAATTATAACCTTAATTGTAAACGAAAGCCAACTAAAAAATCCTGATCCCGAACCTAAAATAATCTTCTTTAATTCATCTTCTATCCAAAATAACCTTTCCCAACCTCCTCCTGCTTATGGAGTTTGGCTAAAAACTATTTAAAGATTTTTGCAAGTTTATTGTAAGAGGTTTCGAGTATTCTAAATTTGTTTAATAATTAATTAGAGTTAAGAATAGAGACACGATTTTTTCTCCAGCGATTAACTTTATGTAGGTTAATTAGATTAAAACGATTGCAAGAGACGAGATTCAGTCTAGTTCACCTAAATTTTGTTCGGTTCAGATTGAGGAGCTGAAGACTATCTGGATAAGTTTCAAATACAGTATGGTTGATTTTTGTTTTTGGTCATCTTTGTGAACCATACAGTAACCACCAAAATAACGTTTCTTTTTATTATTGAGATCTATTTTGTGATAAAAGTATTAAATATATTTCTACGACCTACAAATAGTTTGAAACGGTCTTAGTTAAATAGTTAAAACTTTTTTACAATTTTATATTATAACAATTTGTTTTGGCCCTTTTGATATTCAAAACATTAAGATAATCGATATTTGATAATTATTATAATTGCAGCGCATCTACAGTCTCATTAATTTTTAGTCCACTTTGTTTCTGACCACATACTACCCCTATTATTAGAAACCACTTATTCCTATTATTAGAAACCACTTATTCCTATTATTAGAAACTTGGTGGAGTGATAAGTTGTGATTTTGTTTCCGTTAAGATGCCATCTTTGTATTTTTCCTATTATTAAAACTTTTGGATTTTTTTTTTCTCGTTATGGCTTTCGCTATCTTTAAAAAACATACACATGAGTAGAGCCTGAATCGAAACTGAGAATAACTGGACAGCTAATCCATGTGGAGAACATTGGACTAAAGTCTCCCGTGATATTTTTTGTTGTTTAATCAATTCATACCTGTAACACTATTAAATATATAGGCATTCTACAAAGTTTGATTAATCATGGGCTTTTAATCATTTTTTTAGAAAATTATTTCATTATCTATTGATATTAATTTGCAGTTCTTATCTAATCTCATAGAAGTAGCTTTAAAAGATATATATTCACAATTTTTCACTAACATGATTACAAACTGTATATGATATTTAAGATTTATAATGCAATAATTTTTTTGAATAGCATTGCCAATTAAATTACAAATTTTCTATAATTTGACACGGTACACTATCTAATTAAATATTTTTTTCCCGCATCATTTATTTGTTATAATGTACAGTTTTATTTATCAATATTCTCCCAAAACAATAGCTTAGATAAAATATATTTGAAATTAATAGAACACAATTTCTATAATTTTCTATAAAGATAAATGATGTCAAAAGATATAACATTTTTTTATTAAAAATTGGCATATTTATATTTATATATTTAAAAAGCTTTAAAAAATTATATAATATTGTTGTGAAGAATATAATTAATTACAATATTTTGGCAATTCCATTATTAATTTATAGATATATATTTACCCAAACTTTTAGTAGTTTAATAATCATTATTGACTACTTGTTCAAAAACAAATTAGAAACATATTTTGCCGACAAAGTATGGATAACTACATTAGTAACATTGAGTTTGGATCTATATCAACTCTCTTTCATTATCTAATTTAAATAAAAGATATTAATTTAATTAAATTCTGAAAGGATACGTAGAATTTGCTCTTTTTTTGTTTTTGAACATTACGTAGAATTTGCTCTTGAGAGGCCAAATATAATAGCCAAAGCTTTTACGTTCGAGTTTTTTTTTTTTGGGTCGAAAACGTTAGAAATTTAATTTCCGTAAAATCAAAGAAGTCTATTTGCTTTAACTAGTGTATTTCTGTAGATGTATATTTTCTTTTACCTATCATTCAGTCATTTAAAGAAAAAAACTTCAGTCTGTTACATACAACAAACATGTATGTAACTTATGTTCCTATTTAATTCTCTCGGTAACTTCTGGTGATACTAGTGGACATCTTTGAAATTGATTTATTGACGACGGTGTTTGATTTTACTTTTAAACATTTGTAAATTTAAGCGCAAACATAGAGATAAAACACCAAACATATTTAAATGTGTATTTTTTTTCTAACTGTCTTATATTGCTTCTTTTTTTTTCTTTCTTTTTTCTTTTTGTCTTTAGGGAGAAAGCTGCCGTCAACCGAGAACAAATATTTTTGCGAACTATTTGATTTGTTAGTGGGGTAAATGATGAACAAGTAATACTCCTACAACTAAGAAGAAAATAACATCAAACACAAACCCAAACCAGAGAATGTCCACGTTCTTGACTTTGGTGAAGCATGATCGGTCCAACCACTGAAACCCAAACCAGAGATGGTAATAGAAGCCTCTGAAATTGACCAGAAGAAGTAATACTTCCAAAGAGCGGTAAATCCCGCCATGTATTGGTAACCAAACTTCCTCCAAAAGGACCAAAACCCCCATTCTTGGTACACCGGTTCAGTTAACCGAGTCACTGGGTATTGCGGCACTAGATAGATATACAGAGCGATGCAAATCGCAGCTTGCAATATAGCTCGGATTGTAGCTCCATAAGGCGATGACTACTTTCTTTTCTCCTAATACATCACAGAAAGAAATCACAATCACTACTTACAACCAAATTTTTTCATCATAATAAACTCACAAGAACAAGAGCATACAAAGCAAAGGAAGGATCTTTTTCTTGTTTTGTTTTAAGATTTATAAACTAAAATCAACCCTTTACGAGAATACACAAGGATTACTAGCAGTTCACTAACAAGTTCAACAGTGGATTAAGATGATGCAATCAATAGTTACCAAAAGCGTCGGTTCCTCCTTCTTTCCACGCATCTCCACTACATGTAAACCACAGTGTTCTCAAGAAAGTTTCTCTTTCCTGAAAAAATGAAACAGCAACTTGTAAATCGATACTTTATCCCATGATTCCCATCCGTTTTGATTATCTTTAAACAAACAGCCTGATCCTCTTGTGTTTTGGGCACTGTACTGTACCGTTTGAAAATTCAAATATTTTCTTCAAATGTCATAACGGATTGATTTACCTCTTTCTTCCATTTCAGACATCAAACAATGATTCCTGAAAAAGGTTGATTTTGAATTGCTCCACATAAGCTCTTATTGGATCATTTTGGACGTCGACGCCTCCTGGCCTCTGATCTAGCAAACTCTACTAAATTGATGATATTTTCACTTGGCTCAATCCCCTTTTCCAACATCTCTTCAAGAACTATGTCCGCGTTACGAATAGAACCATCCCTACAACAACGAGCTATTAGTGCTGTGTAAGGCGCAGCATCAGGCTCCACTCCACTTTCAATCATTTCACAAAAGATCCTTTCCGCGTCTTCAAGTTCCCCAGTCTTGCACTGCCGATCAATTAAAACCGTGTAGTAGTGAAGGTCTCGTTTAATGCCAAGGGCTTTCATTTCCCTCTTCACATCCAACTCTGGATTGTGATGGAGCAAAACTGTGTATGTTACCACATCAGGAAAGATTCTTCTCTGCTTCATCTCTTGAAAAAGAGCATAAGCTTCCTTGAGCTCGTCTTTCCGGCAATACGCGTTGATCATGGCTGTGTAAGTGTACAAATCAGGGATTATCTTTTCACAAGATACTAAAACTTTGAGTTTCTTCCTGGCTTTTCTCACATTGCCAACTCGACACCAAGCGCCAATCAATTTCCCAAACATGCACTTGCCAGGTTCAACTCCAATTAGTTGGGACATTCCATCAAGTAAATCTTCAGCTTTGTCGATGTGATCTTCTTTATCGTCGGCGCAAAGACTAGTGAATAATGTGAAATACACATTCTTGCGAAGAGGAAAGTCCACTCTTTTGAACCGTTCAAAGGCCTGATCAACAAGATCAGCTTCGCAATAACCTTTTACCATACTTGCCTCATTTTCCCGAGATTTATCATGTCCCAAACTCTCATAGAAAGCCTCTGCAACGTCTGTTTTACCTCCAACAATCAGGCCTTCGATGACCATGTTGTGTGTAACGGAAGTGGGCTTTACACCTCGACCTTCCATTATTTTTAGCGTTCCCAATGCTTCTTGTGCACGCTTATTTCTAGCTAATCCACCCGCAAGTACGTTGTAGATAACAGTATCAGGTGTTTTACCTGTTTCTTCCATTTCAATCATCAAATCATGAGCATCGTGAATTTTGCCTTGTAGACAGCAACCACCTATCAAAGTCGTGTAGTTGACGACGAAAGGAGCTATACCTTGTTCACCAGTCATCTCTCGGAACAACTTGATCGCATCTTCTACTTTGCCAAGCTTTACCAAAGCATCAAACGCGACATTGTAGCAAAACCTATCAAGAGAAACCTTCTTCTCTCTAAACTCCATAAACAGATGATAAGCTTCCGAGAACATTCCCATCAGACAAAGGCACTGAAGGATCGAGCTTGCAATCACACGGTTAATTTTCCTTCTTCTCGGCGCCACTTCATCCAAGAAAAACCGCAAAGCTCGATGCAAATTCATGTCCTTGCGATGTCCTTGTATTATCTCCGAGTAAACACAGACATCATGAGCAATCCTGCCGTGTTTCTCCATTTCAAGAACAAGTCTTTCAGCTGCGTCCATTTTCATCTCGTTACATAAACCACGGACCACTCTGCGATATGCCTTGACCAAAAGTAAGTAAGTGTCTTTATACACATCCAGCCGAAACTGACAGAAGATAGAGAGAGCTGCCATATCATTTTCGCCAGAAGCAATCATACGTTTCATTAGAAAATTCAATGCCTTGACATCCCGAGTACATGGCATGGAATAATAATAAGTATCGATAGCTTCGTCGAACATATTCAGTGTAGCATAGGCTTTAACCTAGGAACCAGAGAGTCTTCTCAACAGCTGCTGCGATGAACCTTCTCCTTCCTCCTCTTCGGCTTCTCCTCTAATGATCTCTAACAAATCACTGACACTGAAACCTCGTCCCTCGTCTCCTTTCCTAATGAGTTCCACAAATAACCGATCCAGTTTCTGATCCAAACCATAACTACATACGATTCTGATAACAGTAGCATAAGCTTGGACACTAGGTGATGCCCCATTTCCTTCTATTCGTTTTAGAAACGACAAAGCAAGATAAGGGTCATCCCCAATTTCATTTAAGTCCGATTCCTTACAATCAAACTTACCTTGTTTCTCTACTTGCTCAGAGTGTGAGATTGTAGAATCGCCGCGAGGAGGGTGCTCTTCGAATCAGTCCTCTCACGTGTGAGAATAATGAAATCCGCAAAAACCCCATCGTTTTTTTTTGGACGAAAGATTAATTGAGAAGAGATTCAAAACCTCTGTTTCCGACAAAGACGAATACTTTTGACTTTCTCACCGGTCGGCGGGTTTTTACTTTACAGCAACAGAAGACATATAAACAAGGTACCTTCTTTCTTCAAGGGCAGTGGCTTTGACTGATTCCGGTTAGAAAAAATCTGGTTTCCGATTCAAGTATGCCTCAGACTGGCCAGAGAAATGTCAATAATCGCCGGTTAATCATCATGAGCTAAAGTTGAAATCTTACCAAGAAACCCAAGGAATAGCTTATAACGGTAAAATTACGCTGTAGAAAACCAACGTGAGTGTGATGAGCTCACCAAAATTACAGGCTAATGGAGATAATTTTTCTTTTCTGTCTTTAGGGAAAAATCTCCCGGCAATGGAGAAAAAAGATATCTTGCGAACTATATATATATATGTATATTTTTTATAAAGTATCATTTGCAAACTATTGTATTTGTTAGTGAGGTACATGATGAATAAGTAATACAACTTAAAAAAAAAAAAAGGTCAAACATAAACAATGGTACTACTTTTTTCACAATTGCGTGTAAAGAACTAATCATTCTTGCTTAGGCGGTTTTGATCGAGAGGGTTTCGCAGGAACAACGTAACTGAGGAGAATCAATACAACAGGTATGATTGTTCCAATGTAATATACGCTCCCATAGGCAGTCAGTGTTTCGTGCAAGCTTAACACCTAAGAGATTACGAATTGCGAACAGTTAAAATAGGCGGTTACGAGTGATTGACAAGTGTGACGGGAGAGAAGAAAAAAAAGTTAGTTGTTACCATGAAACCAACGGCTGAGTAGTTGAGAACCAAAACGGTGTAAAGGAAGTTGATGAGCACCATGATTTTTCTCAGCACTGCTAGCTTCGGAGTGATCGCTTGTTGCCACCGGTAAATAACTGCAAAGAAAAAACAGATTTTGATCAAGAAGAAGAGAGATGCCATCAGCAAAAGAGTGAAACTTGGTAAACTATATTTACCCCGTGAGCCAGCGATCATCAAAGCTGACTGAACAAAGAACATCATGTAACCAGGATACAGTCCCTGCAAATCAAATTAGATGCGGTTAGTTAGTCTCCTATGGGGAAGAAGATCAAAACAAATCTAGGTTCCTCCATCATTGGAAGCACTTGAAAATAGTAAGATTAGAATAGATGAAGAAAAAACTCACATGCCAAACCGCACTGACGGTTTGTGTAGCTAGTAACTGGAAGAAACCCGCTTTCTTCCCGTTCTTCACAAGTCTCTCATACACGTCTGTAGCTTAAAACAATGTGAGCAAGTGGATCGTCTCTCACGATGATAAAAGTATCACAAAGACTCTTTTGATATATACTTACAGTGACGGAGCCAGGTGCTGACTTGTATGTTCCATACAAGCGGGATTTGAACCGCGCTCTTAGCAAGTTCGACACCAAGAATGTCCACGTTCTTGGCACGGTCCCATTTCGGCTTTGGTGAAGCATCATCGGTCCAACCACTGAAACCCAAACCAGAGATGATAATGGAAGCCTCTGAAATTGACCAGATAAAGTAATACTTCCAACGAGCCGTTAATCCGGCCATGTATTGGTAACCAAACTTCCTCCAAAACCCCCATTCTTGGTACACCGGTTCAGTAAACCGAGTCAATGGGTATTGCGGCACTAGATAGAGATACAGAGCCATGCAAATCGCAGCTTGCAATATAGCTCGGATTGTAGCTCCATAAGGCGATGGCCGCTTTCTTTTCTCGGAAGTTTCCCAAATCTAGAAAAGCACAAAAAGTTTATAAATTTACAAACTAGCCTATAAAGATAAGAACAAAGAGAGTACTCGAGAAGAAGAAGAAGCTTACTCCTTTTCCTTCGGTCCATTGGAGATAATCTTTCATTTCATAAACAGGACCAGCAAAGTGGCTACCACAACAGAGGCAGTAACCAAAGTATTCGATAAGAGACGGCATACCAATCAACCGGTTTTTCATCTGAGCTTCACGTAGACCTTCCTCCTTCAACATCCCATCATTGTAATTTATCGCACACGAGATAACTTTCAGTGTTAGCACCATCAACGCTCCTAATACATCAAAAGGCAAATCAAAATCACTACTTTAACCGAATTCCATCACTAGCTCACAAGATCTTTTTTTTGTTTTGTTTCGAGATTCATAAACTCAATTCAACCCATTACGAGAATGTAGCAAGAGATTAAAGAGTTACCTGTAGAGTCGATTCCTCCTTCTTTCCACGCATCTCCACTCATGTAAAACACATGGCTACAAAAATTTCGAAAGCGCGCCATAATTATTAGATCAGGGTCATGCAAAAGGAATTGTTCAAAATCAGCACTGGTTTTCGAAAAAGGGGAAAGTTCGTTCTTTTACGTACCAGCCAATGAGATAAGCGAAACCCAGGAAGAAAGTGATGATTCCGCACTTGGGTCGATAAATCGCCATGGAAGCATAGCCGATCGTCATCGGAACGAGGAAGTGGAGGTTGGAGGAGAAGCCAAAGGATAGGTAAGAGAGGAAAGCACCAGAAGCTGCGGAATAGACGTGTTTACCGAGTCGACTCGGGACGATTCGCCAAGCGAAAGAGACGGGGATGGTAGCGACGAAGCAGAGGAGGAAACGGAGGACGGCGACTGAAACGCCGATCGAAGCAGCCATCGAATTCATGTCCATCAACTCCATGCTGTTGAGACGACGAATCGAAAAACCCGGTTTTAACTCGGACTGAGTTAGTGAGTCACGACCGAGTCGCTCCGGGAGGGGAAGGGAAGCTTCTTCACAGACTACGATGATGGATTCGTGTCGTGTGATTCTTCGCTTGTTTGTTTACAAGCATCAATTTTTTCACCTGTAATTAACCGATCGGTACAATTTCTAAAAACCAATCGAAGTCGGTTCGGTTTAATGCGGAATTGAATCAAATAAAAGCCCTAATTTCCTATTTTCCCCCAAATCTTACAATCCCGTTCTCAGTTGTATCGTTATTTCAATACTTCTCGGCTTCTCGCGCCGTTCTCCGACAATTCATCGTTCTCTTTACCAAGTAAGTTTTTTTAAGTTTTGGTATTGTTCCTCACTCGGTTAGGAATTGGTTTCGATTATGCCAATACTGAAATTTTCGATTACATTCCATGATTGAGGGCACTAGGAGCTGATTATGTTTCTGTGCTAATGCTAATGTATCTTTTAGGTTTCACGTGTTGACAATGAAAGGAGCGGGTAAGTTTGAACCGAGTTCGAGTAAAATAGTTTTCGAGGACAGTGAAGAAGATGAAAAAGCGCTCTCGTGTTCTTCTGTGTCTTCTTCTGATGAGGTTAGAAGCTTTAGAACAATCATAAAACTCAGGACATTCTTGCTTGTTTGTTGATTGATTCCTTAATCTCTTTGATTTGAAAATAAAGAAATCTGTTTTTGAATTGGGAAATTAGGAAGACGAAACAAAAAATGAGTTAACATTGGAGGAAATACATAAATTGCGGGCTGATGGATCTCGTGCAGCTCCCTTGAAACCATTTCAAGTGAAGAAAACGAGTCGTGCAAACAAAAACAGGTCCTCATTTTCCTCTCTTGTTATATTGTTTTCTTTCAGTTGTTTGGTTGTTTGTTAATCTTAGTTTTTTTTGTTTGTGATGGAAAAAGACCAATGGAGTTAAGCTCGAAAAGACCCGTGAGTCGATATAGAGAGGTAGTCCAAGTTCCAAAGAAGGTAATAAAAGTTTGAGCATTGAGAATAGTTCAATTCTCTGTTTCTCTTCTTGTGGATTCTCCCCAAGTGTTTTGATCTTTTTGGGGGTGTATAATTATTGTTGAGTTTTTGTTTACGAGTTTCTTTGTTTGCATTCAGGTGGTTCGCGATCCTCGATTCGACTCATTGATTGGAAAAGTTGACCCTGAGGGGTATCCATATATCTCTCTCCTGTGAACATGAATCTAGTTATAGTTTCCTCATTGTTATTGTTTGAGTGAGAGCAAGTTTTTAACTTTTGCAGGTTTAGGAAGCGATACAGTTTCTTCTTCGAGGGAAAACTTCCTGCAGAAAGAGAGGTATTGATTGATGCTAAAATGCTGTTAGTAAGTCTTGCAAGTTTCTGCCAGTTTCGAAGTTCTCGCATAGCTGTTTTACTTTTATTTTTTTCCGGGGTTCTTAAAAACAGGAACTGAAAAAGCAGCTAAAGAAAACAAAGAATCCAGAAGAGGTCAACGAATTGAAGGACCGGTTAAATTATGTTGTAAGTGGTCTTTTCTTTTGCGCTCCTGTTGTGTCTAGTTGCTGTTTCACTGGCTTCTGCTAAAACTCTTTGATAACCTGTTTCTTTACCTTTGCCTTTGCCTCTGTTATATAATATATCTCAGGAGAAAATGTTGAAATATGAGCCATCATCAACTTATAGCAAAGGAAAAGCAATACTAACAGAACACAAAAAGAAAGAACGCGAAGCCGCAAAGGAGGGGAAAAAGCCTTACTATCTCAAAAAATGTATGTTCTTACTCAAAAGTCCCGAGTTTGCGTTGAACATAGCAGTTTCGATAATTTGCTGAATCGTTTTCTCTTCTTAATGCAGCGGAAATCCGAAAGCAAACACTCATTGAGAAGTACAACAGTCTCAAGGTATGTAAATTCAGTTTGGACTCCAAAGTTTAAGACTTTTAATAAAAACAGAATCACTGAGTCGCTTTTTTCTTCTTCTTCTTCTTCTTCTTCTTCTTCTTGTGCAATCCAGGAATCTGGGAAGCTTTCATCGTTTCTTGACAAGCGTAGGAAGAAGAATGCAACAAAGGATCACAGGTACATGCCCTATCGTCGAGCCGATGCCTGAGAGTAATAGAGAGAGACAATTCTGCTTTCAGGCCGATCGTTTACACCATGATGGGCTTTATGGCAGTCGCTGTGATGTATTAGTACTAAAATTTATGCCGAGAATAAGCCAAATGAGGCTTTACTATTTTTTGTTCTTTTTTGCGTTATTTAAAGCCAAATCCGGTTCAAATGCTGCTTCGTTGTTGATGGTTCTTAATGATACGATAGACTCTTGAAGGTTCAGAGGGTTCGAATCTACTCTACTCTTCGTTTTGGAACTTTTTAGTGCTTTTGAATAGTTGTAATCGTTTAATGTTGTTATTAACTAAGAATGAAGAAAATTTCTGGAAATTGGGATGCAATCTGGAAAATAGAATATCCAGGCTGCGATAGTGAAATCAAGGACTCAAAATTTCTAGATTTGAAACTAGGATACTAGACAATGGATTTATTTCTATTTGTTATACATACATGAATGGATCTGGCTTTAATTGTACTTAGTATGAAGAAGTGAAAGCCTACACCTACGTGTTAGGCTACTGCATTATTTTGGGTTATGAACATATAATATAACAATATCTAGATTCTAGATGTAAAGAGAAACAAAAATCTCTAAATTATAAATGAGTGGAATTAAATTTAATTACTTACTGTGTCTATCACATCAAAATTATGAAAATATGGTATTGAGTATGAATATGTTAACTATATGAATATGTTATTGATTATGAATATATTAACTATAACACAAAGTTACACAATCCCTATATAAGCAAATCAACTTTCATAATTAACAAACACTTTTCATCAAATTATTCTAATATTCTCTCCGGGGAAAAAAATCTTTGTATCCTCAAAAGAAAATGGAGAACAAAAGAATGGCGATGTTAGTGGTGATGATGATGTTGGTCACGGGGAGCCTTCTGGTTGAGACAGAGGCTATAAGTTTTAATGTTTGTTACACAGGTTGTTCTGTGGTGTGTGGTATATCTGCGCACGGGTTTAAAAAATGGTTATGTCCTTTCAAGTGTATCAAGGACTGTATACATCCTAAGCTTTCTTCTGAGGTAAATCTAAAGGAAATTGACCAGACTGATTATTTCTGCAAACTTGGATGTGCTACTGATCGTTGTATTTCATCCTCCTCAATCGAAGATAAGGGTAAGTTCTTCAGTTCTAGTAATGAATTATTTTTCAGATGTAATTATAGAGTTTAATCATGTGGGTATAAGGATATTAAGTAATGTCCTAAAAGTAAGAATGCTTGATGATTTTTTTACATCATTGGATTATTTTTTTGATGTGGATTCTAATTAACTTTCTTATGTTTTTTTTTTTGTATGTGCAGATCATGCAGAGAAAGTTTCAGTATGTGTGGATTCATGCTCAGATATGTGCTCTCACAAGAACTAAAACCTATATTAATTGGTTTTTGTTACAAGTAAATTAATGTCTGAATAAAAAAGATGTAAACCATTTAACATTTAGAAAAAATAAGATATAAACCATTTGTATGTAACCCAGATGAAAAAAAGATATAAACCATTTTGTGTTTCAAGCAAGTCAAAACAATCGAATCCGTAACAAGTAGTCTAAAATATCCCGCTGTAAATTAGTCAATCAATTGATCCTTATATATCTATGACCATTTCTTTACCTCATGAATAGTGGTATAAACCTCATAACTGATCCGAATTAGTTTAACAAAAGTGAAGCAGATAATGAGACGCCAACAAAAAAAAAATCAGATTTATCCAAGTAATTTTATAACTTAAAACAGCGCATGTGTATATTTACGGGGTAACTTATTAGATGATACACATAATTAAATGTTTAACGGATTAGACTTACGAAAATACGTATGCAAGTAAACTTACTCAGATTTTGGAGGAAGAAAATAGAACGGGTAAAACATAACGGAGTTCAAATTTAACGGGTGTTGGTTCAGTCTTTAAAATAAAAAGGGTTAAATCTTGCATTCCTAATTTATTTCATTCAAGAAAGATGATTTAATTTCTTGAAAGATTTTTAACAAAGGTTGGTCTCGGACTTAAAAAGACTGTAAGTTAAAAGCCTGGATATAAAACACATTATTGCAAATAATTTAGGGACGATAAGCGGCTAGTAATTCCTTATAACTCTAAGTCTTTAGTAAAATGCATGCTATCGAATATTATATATTGCAACGCCAACTCAATTAGATAGAAACGTGAAATACGATGGTTAACCGAATAAATAAATAAATTAGTATACATATCTTTTATCATTTAGACTCTTTTTTGTTTCGGATTGATGTGGTACATTTGTTGGGTTTTTTGTAGCGTAAATCATTTTTTATTTTTATTTTTTCACTCTCTGTCAAAGGTACATGCATTGTTTCAAAATTACAAGTTGAGAGAGAGGTTTCAAAGAGATACAGATAAGGTTTAGAGAGCTTACAGTTTTTTCTTTTTTGGTAATTGACTAGCTTGTAACACAAAAGATATCAAATCCAGAATAAATTCTCAATAGGACTGAATGTTTAACGATACAAACTAGTGAACTACTGATTTATATATTTTTATTTGGATTAATTTTCATAGAAAAAAATCAGTTAATGTAGGTTTTAGCGCCTTCTAAGAGCACATATCTGAGCATGAATCCACACATTCTGAAACTTTCTGTGCATGATCTGCACATACAATGAAAAAAACACAAGAAAATAAAATAGATTAATCCACACGATATAATTGATTCAGTGACATAAAAACTTCATCAAACATTTCTCACTATTAGGACATTTTACTTAATATCCTTAGACCCACAACCACATGATCAGGCTGTGGAGTTATAAATGAAGATAACTTATATAAGAGCTGCAAAACTTAAATATTAGTATATTACCCTTATCTTCGATTGAGGGTGACATACAACGATCGGTAGCACATCCAAGTTTGCAGAAATAATCAGTGTCGTCAATTTCATTTAGATTTACTTCAGAAGAAACTTTAGGATGTAGACAGTCCTTGATACACGTGAAAGGACATAACAACTTTTTAGCTGACTCCGCAGATGTAACACAAACCCCAACACAGCCTGTGTAACATTCTTGGAAAGGACCGAAAGATATAGCCTCTGACTCAATCAGAAGGTTCCCCATCACTAACATCATCATCGCTAGCATCGCCATTCTTTTGCTCTCCATATTTTCTCTAGAGGATACAAAGATCTTTTTTTTTTTTTTGTGTGTGTGTGAAGAGAATGATATAAAAGTTGATTGAAAGTGTTTGTTACTTTATGAATGTTGGTTTGTCTTACTATGGCTTCTTTATATAAGAACTGTATATCTTTTTTGTTAAATTTGACATTTTCATAATCAGTAACAAATTTGTTGTGATTTTGATGTGATAACGACGTTAGTAGATAAATCTAATTCCATTCATTTAGAATCTACAGATTTTTTTTTTCTTATATCTAGAGATTCTAGATACTGTTATATTACATATGTTTATGACAAAAAAATATGCATTAACCTAAACTATTTTAGGCAAAAGAATAAATTTTAATACTGTGTTACCATTTTCCTAAAATTTTTGTTTAATTTATAAAAAAAAGTGTACAGTTATGTTGTCTATTTTAGCTTAGTTTTCTATATAATAAATCTTTTAGTTTCTATATAATATTTATCATTAAATAATTTAACTAATTTTCATATCCCGCCTATGCCTCAAAAATCCTAGGCACTGCACTGGTGTTCATGCAAATTTTATTTCATAAACTGAAGATAATATAAGCAGCAAATCAGAAATAGATGAAATTACCTGATACTGCTGTTAACTGTAGATATGTTAACTAATAGAGAAAATTCTTTCTATCCTTTTGGTCAACAATTCCTACAGAAAAAGTAATATAAAAATCTATAGATTCGAACTGAATGGAACTAAAATTATTTACTAACTACAGTATGTCATTATGACATCAAAATCACTACTAATTTGTTACTGATTATGAAAATGTCAACTTTAACCCAAAGTTACACAATTCATAACTATCAAACAATTTCAATGAATTTTTATAATATTCTCTTCAAAACAAAAATACGCAATATTTTATTTTTATATTATTATATTAATAAAATTTCATTTTCCGAAATTTTTAATCATTTCTAAATTTTAACGAAAATAATAATTTTTAAAATTGTAATTTATTATTGACAAAATTTTATGACCATATTTATTGGTCAGAACTTTTCCACCAAATTTGTTGGTCAGAATATAAATCCTCTACCAGTTTATTTGGTCAGAAGTTTTTGACCAATAATATTAGTCACAAAGTTTGATTTATTTTCGACCATCGATTTCTATAACCCATAATTGGTCAAAAATTAGTCGGAAAATAGCTGTTTTTAACCATTTTTTTTACTATAAATGGTGGCCAGATTCTCATAGTGTTTGTGTCCTGCAGAAAAATATGGAGAGCAAAAGAATGGCGATGGTAGTAATGATGATGTTGGTGATGGGGAACCTTCTGATTGAGACAAAGGCTGGATCTGCGGCAAATTTTCAAAGAATCTTACGCAAGCTGTATTGGGAAGTGTGTTAAAGAAGGGGAAAGAAATGTTATTAGACCTGGTGATGCAAAACAGCCGTGGGGATGTCCTTTGAGGTGTATCAATAACTGTCTTACATTCATTGATGAAGACTGCAAACGCGGATGTGCTGCCAGACGTTGTCTTGAAATATCACCTGTGGAAGCTAAGGGTAATAATTAAGTTTTTTCAGCTCTTACATAAATTGTTTTCATTTATAACCCCTACAAGTTAATCATGAGGGTCTAATCATTTGAAGTAAAATTAAATGTCCTAAAAGTAAGAATGTTTGATGAAGTCTTTTTCAATTGATTATATCGTGTGGATAATGCATAATTAACTTTCTTGTGGTTTTTTCTTTGTATGTGCAGATCATGTAGAGAAAGTTTCAGCATGTCACGATTCATGCAAAGAGAACTGCAAGAATCAGTGTTCCAAGAAGTGCGATGGCGAATGATATTGTTCTATGAAATTAAATCTAAATAAAATATATAAGTCAGTAGGTTGTATATCGTGAAACATCAATCCAAATGATAATTAATTTCTTGATTTGATGTATTTTGTGTTACAAGCAAGCAATGTACAAAAACAAAAACTGTAACCTCTTTAAAGTTTAAACCATCTTTATCTCTTTGTAATCTCTATTTTACCTCTCTTCACTTGTAATTTTCAAACAATGTACCTTTCAGAGAGAGAAAAGAAAATGGTAATTATTGACACCACCCTTTGATTATACAGTTAATTTCTCCGGTGAGTTCGGGATTCGGTTCTGATTAGTTGTTTTATTGGTTTTAGAAACCTTGAATTTTTTGTCTGTTTTTTGTTTTTACTAGGGAAGAGCAGCGGTACTGTTTTTCCTTTTTTTTTTGTTAAAGTGAATCACTTCTTCGAGAATTTTTATTTGATTTGGAAACTTATGCTGCTTTTGTTCTTTCTTTCCACAGCTTTCCTGAATCATTTTCCAATTGTATCTGATGAGTTCTTGTTTGAAGATTCTGCATTTTCAGACTGCTTCTTTGTAATTGGTTTTGTTGAAGAGCATTTGAGTTAATTACGAACTTACGGTTCCTGGGAGTCTTTGCGCGGGTTAAAACCAGTCAATGCCATATGGCTGAAGACAGCTTCCAAAATCTGAGTAAGTTTCACTTGCATACATATTTTCGTAAGACTAACCCCGTAAAACATTGAATCATGTGTTATCATCTGAGTATGTCAGTTTCATGCATCTCCTAATTGTGAGATCTGCTCACTTCAAAGTTCAAATTGTTTGGAATTTTTGTGATATCTTGATACGTCTGTACATTTACCAAAAAAAGATGTATATAAACTCAAAATCGGAAATAAATATTTTTTCAAACAAAAATTGGAAATAAATGGAAACTGCTAATATCCATTCATCATCAGATCACCACGCTAATATTACACCTTGATTACTTGTTGAATGTTGACTATATGAAAATGTTAACTAATTTAGAAATTTCGCAATCCCTTTATAAACGAACATTAACACAGACAATATTCGCAATAATAAATAATTTGTCAACTTAATAATATTTTAAAAAATAAATAAATGGAGGAGACGAGAATGGTGATGTTAGTGACAATGATGATAGTTATGGTAATGGGAAACCTTATGGTTCAGGCAGAAGCTAAGTCTAGCCATTTTAAAGGTTGTTACTCAGATTGTCTTGGAGTATGTAAATCTCATACGGCATATCCAAAATCTCGATGGTGCCCATTTACATGTCTCATGACATGTCTTGTTCCTACTCTACCATCTCCTTCTCCTTCTTCTGATAACGATCTAACCAAAGAAATCGACAATACTGATTACTTGTGCAAACTTGGTTGTGCTACTCATCATTGTGTTTCTCATACTTCTCTCCAAAATCCGAGTAAGTTTTCGTTTTTCGCATACATATTTTTCGTAAAGTGAACATTTTAGTCATGTGTATGTGCTAATTGGAAGAATGGTGTGATAATCTCGCACTTAAAAACTGTGTATTGTTATTTATTTTATTATAACAAGCTTTTTGTATTTATATTTTTGTTGTTGTTTGTATTACGGACAGATGTGGAGAAAGTTGCAAGCTGCATGGATTCATGGCTTCATGCTCGGACAAGTGCTCCACGGAAAAGAAATAGTGATATTATTTTTGTTTTATAAAAACTGCATTTTAACGAAGAAATTTCATATCTTAAATAGTTATATGTTGATGCGATATTTAAATTCAGTGGGTGTTCACCTTTTTGGCAGATCAATTGGATATTTATTTATTGAGTTTAATCTACTATATATATTTTTGTTACAAGCAAATTAGTCAATAAAACTGTGAACCCTTGATTAATATTCAGTTGTAAAAATTGATCGTTAGCTATGACCATTTACTACATGAATAGTGGTCCGAATTAGTACTTTTATCGTGTAACCTCGATCCGAACCAAATTAGTTTCAGAAAACAATTGATTCTAAAAATCAAAATTAATTTGAGTGTAAGCATGTATTTAAAGTGTAAAAATCAAAAGTTAGTTCGCAGGTACAAGACATATCTATCGTTTTTGAAAACTTATATTAACTATTAAGCATGTAACAGCCGCACTGCCGTACTATATAAAATTCAAGAAAGTTTGATGATTATAAATCTCAATACATATATTTTTTTATTACAAGTTACAAGTTTTAATTTGATTTAGATATATCAATGCATGCAATTATAAACATGATATGTTTGACCTGAGTTTCTATACAAAAGTGATACAAGATATTTTTACACATTGTTCTAGTTATATGGATAACTAGAAACAGTGAAACAGTTGAGAGATCTTGTGTAGATATACAGAGAGACAGAGAGAGAGAGAGAGAGAGAGAGAGAGAGAGAGAGAGAGAGAGAGAGAGAGAGAGAGAGAGAGAGAGAGAGAGAGGAGAAAACCCTTTTTTCCTTTTCGTAGATTTGATTTTCCTTCAGTGTTGATTTTTCGTTGAAGGGTTTTTCCTTTTCCCTGTTTGTTTGTGAGAGATTACTTGTATTCTCTATAAATTAAGCCTCTCCGAATCCAACAATGGCAAGAATGTCGAAAAAACGAGGCTGCTTGAGGTTAAGGTTGTTGAGGAAAGAATCACTGCCCCACGATGTTGTAGAGTGTATCCTGGAGAGACTTCCTTTGAACACTCTGATGAGATTCAAGGCTGTATCGAAGCAATGGAACTCAACGATCGGAGATCCATTCTTCCAAAAAAGACAGCTCAAGCAGCGTCAGCAATTAGGAGATCCAGATGTCCTCATGGTGTCCATCTCTCCTGACGATTTTATTAACGCGGGCATAGAATCTCTAACAACACTTGTGTTGGGTTCATCGTCATCATCGGTCAAGATCCCTACTTCTTGGGAAAACACACTTAAGGATGTTTTGGTGGGTAATTTTTACCCTACCATATCCTGACCCTATAAAAAAAAAACCATAAGTACTCCAAATCTACTCCACACTAATCTGTTAGGGTAAAAAAATTTGCTGTTTTCGCGAGTTAAGTGGAAGACTGGTGATACATGATCCCGAAACCAAATCATATGATCAGGTTGCTTTCTCTGCTCACTCCAATATCGGATACCATGTATGTTGTTTCCAGAGTTTGATCTCTATTTCTTAAATTTATTTGATTGACGTTAATGCATTATGGAATGATGTAATATTTGCTACTTCCATAAACCGTTTGTTTGTCCAAGTTTGCAACTCTTCAAGATATGATTATGGTCCCCTCAAAAAAAAAAAAAACAGTGAAATTCCATGAAAAAAATACAAATAAACGTATGAATGGATACGATATTTAATACGTCAAGTCATCAACGGATGATCTTTTTTACATGCAATTTTCAAAATATATATTTTTCGGTAGTGTCAAAAGACATATTATTCTTTTTCACATTAATACATATATTCAACAAAATTCAAACAGATTCATGAGACGCCAGCCAAGACAAGAAAAATCAGATTCATGTATCTAAGTGTATATATATATCTAAAAACAGCATGTATATATTTACGTTAATGCAACCTTTCAAATTTCATCTCATAAATGAGAATTAAAAAAAGCAGCAAATCAGAGATATAGGTTAAATTAAAGAATTGTCCATTATCGTATTAGCCGCTCCATAATTACACCTTATACTGTTGTTGACTGTAGAAATGTTAACTAATACAGAAAATTCTTTCCATCTTTATTTTTTTCAACAACTACTACAGAAAATTCCATAATCCCTATATAACCAAACAATAACGACACAAATTAACAACATTCACAATTAACAAAAAAACATACATCACCTTTTATAATATTCTCTTAAAGAAATAATGGAGAGCAAAAGAGTTGTGATGATGGTGACAATGATGATAGTGATGGGAAACATCATGGTTCAGACAGAAGCTCAAGCTTCTCCTTTTAGAAACTGTTACCCAGGCTGTATATTGAGTTGTGCCATTGAGAAGAAGTTTCCAAATGCTTTTATGTGTCCATTGACTTGTATCATGACTTGTCTTGGCGCTCCACCATCACCAAATCCTTCTCCTCCTTCTCAAATGGTTTTGTCAAATGAATTCGATCATATTGATTATTTCTGCAAACTCGGGTGTGCTACTCATCACTGTCTTCCCCTTTCTTCTCTCCAAAATCCGAGTAAGTGTTTTTTTTTTTTCTTTTTTTTTTTTTTTTGCTAATCGATAACCATGTAGATGTTTTTTTTTAATGGGACAAAAACGCAGTTTACTTCTTGATTATATGAATAACTATCTTATTAATCAAAATCATATCTATATTCTATATAGATGTAGTAACTAGTAAGTTAAGTATCATATGTTTTGTCAACACGTAATATCTGATATCATTGATTTTAATTGATTTTTTTTATAATTTATGTATTTTTTGTTGTTGTTGTTTGTGCATGAGCAGATGTAGAGAAAGTTGCGGACTGCGTGGATTCATGCTCGGACAGATGCCCCGCCAAGAACTGAAGGCGATTATAACAATTCTCATTATAATCTAAAATTAATTCCTAAATATTAAAGATATAAAGTATTGGTTTGTATCATCACCACATTCAATCCAAATCGAGATTTTTTCCTGATTTAAAATATTGTGTTAGAAACTGTCGAGACCCAAAAAAAGGAAGAGCTAAATGATAATTTGGGAGTGTGACAATATCATATACAATTGTAACGAATCCTGCATAACTGATTTAGTTCGTTCCCTCCACCGTAAGCAATAGAACAAATCGAGTTTACCGGTATGAGACTGAGGATTCGGATAACCGATCGGACCGGCAGTGTTCAACTTTACCTGTCACCTCCAACCATGTGAGATGATTTTTATTTCCTGTGATACTCCTACACGATGGTCGACGACTAAGGTGTTCTTGTTTTTTTTTTTTATAGTTTTTAGTTGTTTTTTTTTTGTCAACGTTTTTTATTTATTTAGTTAATTAAATAAGTGTTCTGATCACTTTAGCCAATAATAAAACTTTAGTTTTAAGACTAGTGTAAATTATTTAGTGAATCTTTATTATTAACTGAATCGGATAAATAATTTAGTGAATGTTATAAATATGATGATCATCAATAGTTAGCACTAGTACTCTCTTTTTTCTTTTCTTATTCTGTATTGTTTTTGTTTCAAAAACTTCCGTGTACTATTTATTTACTTTCCTACGTAGTATTGTGATTGTTGTAACGATTTGGCAATTGCATTAAGCAGGTAGTGGCTTTTTTCTCCATGACCAGATAACTCCGATACAAAATCGGATCAAAGATCTTAGCATATTCTATTTACACGATCTGTACAACATTGTCAGAAATGTTGAAGAAAAACACCAAAATCAGATCAAATCGAACTATTAGAGAGCTATTATGACATAATAAAGAGTGTCACTAAGGTCCATATCATGGACGAAGACTTGGAGACTTGGACGTAGCCCGTGTGTGTGTGTGTGTGAAGCTGTTTGTCAGAAGGCTCGACAAAGTGTATTAGTCGTGGTCAAGTTAGAGGAGTGTTGCTGTTCAACGGGGTTGTTTGTGGGACTACAGACTCTGCTTCTCTTTGGCTCTGAGATCCTCACGTTAGAGATTGCAACAACAAGCACATCAACCACACCGCTCTCATCTTCTTCCTCCTCTGTATTGGAGAATGAATCAGTCGGTGCATCAGATGTTGTCTTCTCTTCTCTGTTAGCACTGTTTAGGTCAGTTTTCTCTATCAGACTGCGAATCTGAAGGCATGCAGGAGTTCCTGCTTGACTCCTGTGCTTCGACTTGATACACATTGTCTTGAGTGTCCGGTCTGTGTAAAAGAGTATCCATGGATGCCCTGAAACACAGTGGAATATTAAGTCAAGAATGGGGTAAGCACTAAACCAAGACAGACAGTTAAAGTCAATAGCTATCAATGAAGAGATGAAAAAGGCTTACTTAGCACTTCATCCGCTGTAATTCTGGCAGATTCGTCCCTTGTTAGCATTCTCGCTAAGAGATCACGGGCAGGTTTGGACACGGACTCCCACACACCCGAATTGAAATCAAGCTTTACGTTTTTGATTGCTTCGAAAATGGCATCCAAAGAGTCTCCCTTAAACGGGAGTTTACCCGACAAGAGAGCGTATAAGAGGACTCCTGCACTCCAAACATCAACTTTCTCTGAATAATTTTCAGAAAGAACTTCAGGTGCAACATAAGCAGGACTTCCTGCCAATCCAGACAATGTTTGACCTGCAAAACCAATGAACAAACATGTATCTTTAATATCTAGGAATTTAGGGTTTAAGAAGCATGTAACTGCATACAAAAATTCTAAGGAATTATTAACGCCTAAATATAATCACCTTTTGCAATTCTCATGGCGAGGCCAAAATCAGCCAGCTGTATCTTCCCAGCAGCCGTTAGGAGAATATTCTCAGGTTTTATATCTCTGTGCACAACTCCCATCTCGTGGCAATAATTGATGACTAGCATGAGGTCCTTGAATATGTTAGCTGCTCGCTGCTCAGAATGCCTGCCTTCTTTGACCATCTGATCAATCAAACGCCCCCCTGAACACAGCTCCATCACAAGATGGAAACAATCTGACTCTTCATATACAGCATGCAATGTGACAACCCGAGGATGGCCAGATAAATGTTGCATTATCTCAACTTCCCTGTGAACAGTCTCCTCCCCCTTCTTCAGAGTCTTACAAGCAAAGTCGACCCCATTATTCTTCGACCTACAGATCCTGACTGACCCAAACTTCCCTTTCCCAATATTCGGACCAAAGACATAGTCATCGCCTATCTTATTCTTCCTACCAGTCTGTGTGGAAACATCTATGCACCCTATCTTCCTCTTCAAACCTCTTCCTGATGAAACCAAAGACGATGCACCGCAAGGAGGTGCAGTTGCAACGCCAGCAAGTCGTCTCTTAAAGGAACCCACGGAGGACTCAACATCATCATTCTCCTTGCAACGCTTCTTCAGTCTAGCATAACCCTCTAGCGAAAAGTGTGACCTGAAGTTGGATGATCGTGATGCAGTTGTACATGATATATCCTCCGGTAAGTTCTCCGAACACTCAGTCTCACTTCCTTTCCGCTTTTTCCTCATCAAATCAGCCCGCAACGAATCTCACCACAGAAAACGAGCATCAGAATCACTTACATAAGAGAAAAGGATGATTCTTTCTCCTACAAAATTAGAACAAACCAATTAGTCATCAAAGCAACTGCGGAAAGACAACGCCATAGAGACAACAAAAAGGAGAGTCCACAAACAAATGTAATCGAAAAGCCAATTTTTCAGTACATACAAAAGAGTAAAATCAAAAATTTACCCCACCCAATGCACAGATATGTACATAAGTACATAACTTTGCAAGTACAATCTAGAGAAAAGTGAAGGAGGAAAAGACGCAGCTCCAACAAGATATTTTTTTTTTCCCGCGAAAGCCATAACTTTCCCGGAATAAAGAAGCAGAATGGTAGATCGAAACAGCAAAAACCTATACAAAATCCATTGATCGAAGCATAAAAAGAGGATCAAGCTCAAAAATTAGGGCAGAAAACGAACCTCGGGAATCACCAAATCGTCCTTCTACCGAGACGAAGCCGATCAGAAAGACTGATGGGACCCAATGGAGCGAATCGAGGCGAAATTACCGATAAATCAGAGGCTGGTACAGAATTGATACCCGAGATTGTAAACAGCGGCGAAGATCGAAGCGAGAGAAACCCTAGCAAACTCGAAGAAGCGATATTTTGGGGAAAAAAGCTAAGCCTGAATCATGGTGCAGATCTTCGTTGTTTAAGAGATATAACGAGATTGTGTGATTTATACGTATATATATATATATATATATATATATCACTAGACCGGCACAATGTCGGTCGCGAAACAAAAACCGGTTTATGATCTTAGACCTTCTCGATCTTTTTTTCTTTCTGGAGGGTAAAATTTTGACATCATCTTAAACCTTCTCGAAGATTATGAGTTTTTTTTTTTAAATAAAAGACAAGTAAAATTGCATAAAAGTATATACGTCTATTCAAGGCTCTCATGACCCCAACAAAAAAAAACGGATGTCATATAGAATAATAGACGACACTTTATATTATACACGTCAAAATACTTAACCCATTCCACCTGTTACCGTCAAAATAATGTGGACAAATTTTTAATCTCCAACTCTTGAAACGAGGAAAAAAGTGACATGAGTTGTATTGTCATGGTGGAGTGAAAAACAAGTTGTGAGTGAGTGAGTAGTGAGAGTGTCTCATTCTAAAAAATAAAAGAATCTTTCATGGTGCCAACTGCCAAGTTATGAAGAGGCAGATAGGGTTTTGGGTATAAAGGTGACATTCGACATGAGTTTTTTACTATTAGATATGCATTAGACTTGGTCAAAAATTCAATGATCTAATATTGTTCCTAAACAGACAACAGTATATACTATAAGTTTATAAGTGCTTACTTAACCTTGCTTTTCAATTCACATCCTTTTTCTTCTCTTTTTTTTTTTGTTTTGTTTTGTAAGGCAGAATAAAGGTGTAAGGCAATTGACATCAAAGTATTCATGAGCCAAGAAGGTGAACAATATTTTTGTTACTAAACAAACAAAAAATTATGCAAAGAGAGTGAGTTATTAGGTTTATAAATGATTTCTCACGTGGATTACATTTTAATCATAGATACTTATATATGATCATTAGTCTTATTACATTGTCCCCTGCTCCAGCTTTGTTTAAACAGCCGTTAATTCGAACATAACTTCACAATCTCTCTACCTCGAGTAGATGCCATTCCAAGAGCAACCTTCTCGTTGATATAATTGGACTTTGTCCCTTGTGATCTTCTTGCTCTTCTTACACATGGCAGTACACTCTCTCTTTCTTTACGACGCTCTTTTCGAATCTTCTCCTTCTGGATCCCCTCAGTTTTTATGTTTGTGCATGTTTCTTTTTACTTTTGGTACAGGAAAAATTACGGCTTCAATATCACAAGATGTGGTTTGGATCAAACCGACATTAAAAGATGAATGATGGTGCTTTTGTAGCACAAAATGATCCGGAACATAAAACAAAAGAGGAAGGATTATGTATGTGGTTTTGATATAATCAAATTTTTGGTCCGGATCAATGACAAAACGTGCTCTCTAATACCACTGATAAAAGTCCCAAAGCAATAAAAACACAAGAGATATTTCTGTAGGCAAATTTATCCGCCTTTTTCTTGTTGTTTTTTTTTTCAATTTATAATGAAGATGGAGATTAAACTCCTACAAACTTGGAAACAAAAAAGCATAATGGAGAATAAGAGAAACGTTTGATGCTCCTTAAGGAAAACAGAGGAGCGGTGGTGACTTATTTGCAAAATAAACATAAAAAGTACATGAGAGCAAGACTTAGAGACTCGGTTTGGTTTCATGCGTCGGTCGGCTTATCACGTCTCAGTTTGACCGGTCGGTTCCGTGTCTGCATCACCGTCACACTCATAATCCACTCTTGCAGCCTCAGTCATGTCACACTGAGCAGACTTTTGCGCAAGAGCCTCCCTCAACTCCTGCTCTTTTCTTTCCTTCTCCATCTCCTTTTGAGCCTCTAACCGCATCGAAATAGCCTCTCTAGCTCTCTGCTCAGCTGCATGAAGCACTTCTGATACCTTGCTAAAGTTATTATTGATAGAGCAATCATATATATAACCTTTCCGGGTTTCCCAATTGAAGATACAAGGAGGGATTGTTGGTTTTTGACAGTAACATCAGGCCTAGGAGGCATATACACGACAGGAACAGGCCGTGAACCAAAAGCATTTAGACCTCGTTTGTGTTTCAACGAATTTGAAGGATCAAGTGGATCTAAAGGCGTCTCCAACATCCTTTTGTTCCTCTGTTTACTACACGCTGCAGATTTCTGCTGCGATGATGATGATGGCTTATTATACTTAACGTAGTTTGAGTCATGAGGGAACGCAGCACGATCGATATCTCCAAACTCACCTTGCCTCTGCTTAAGTAACTAGGTACTGCTTCATTGACAACAGAGGATTCGACGAATTGGTTCTTGAACCACGGATCATTCGTGTGATCATAAAACGTCCTAGTGGTTGATCTTGCCGGAGACGTCATAGCTCGAATCAAGATCTTAACTCTCAGAAATTAACACAATAATAAACGAACGCTAAACCTAGTATTTTTTTAATACAAGTGTTTGTATTTATAACTTGTAAGAGACGCTAATTCCTTTTTCTCTGTGGGTTCTATATCCTAATCCACTGTGAATTAATGTTCTTGTATAGAATATTATTGATAGGGTTATAAAATAAAAAGGAAAATAGTAAACAGAATCTTTCGGCTTCAGACGCTATTTCCTTTTTCTTTGTGGCTTCTATTTCCTAATTAATATTCATAGATATGTTCAGGCAGTTCAGCCAAGAAATCTGTCTGTGATCTTAAAAGTCCATTATATTTACGTAGGATCTTTCTTATAGAATATGCACAGAGCATAATCGAAATTGAGAATAATTCTGCTGTGGTAATTCAATCTCTACGGACATAAATCTGGTAAACTCTGTTATCACCAACGATCAATAAACAAAATCTTCTGCTTTAACTGGAGAATTTACTGTAAGATGCAAAATAAAGAGAATGGAAAATACAAAGAATTGAATTTGAATTTTTGATAGAAGACCTGAGTCGACCACACGGAGAAGAGAAAATAAAACATAATTAAGAAATTCTCTTTGATTGAAATAAAAATTTCAAAAATATGTGAATGTATCTGATAAAACCTGAAAAACCACATTGACCTTGACACACCAAAATCAAAATATCACACAGAGGGAAGCATAGTTTCTATACATTCTCATATATAGAGAGAACAAGATTCAACCACAAGAGAAGAGACTAACTACTGTTCATAGCTAGCTTCTTTTAGACGTTCACGGCTGATTAAATCCCAAAGTCCAACCATAAAGACACGTCTTCTATTACAGACTGCAAAACTAACCTAGTTCTTGTTGATGCCTGCAAACGAAAAAAGAAAAAAACTCATAGTAACACATGAAGAACTATCATAAGCCAAAGTATTATTGCTTATCAAGTTTCAGCACTCGTTAATTAATAGGCATATGCACAACTGAACGCCGGAATTTACATCAACAGTCAATCAGAGACCACAAAAAAAAAAAGAGAGAGAGAATAACTTGGCTTTATCTCTTGCAGATAACATCACACGTTCAAGAAAGCATATCAAGAAATTTTTTGTCTAATCTACCACTCGACAGCATATCCATAACCATGATTATGGTGGAAGCATCTGCAGCAAACCTACACCTCTTCATATCTTCGATGAGTTCAACAGCAGTGGTTAAGCTGCTACCTCGGAGATGTGCTCGGATTAGTATGTTGTACGTACAACCATCTGGCGCATATTCATCCTCTTTCATTTTTTTAAACAACAGATCCGCTTCGGACACTGAGCCTTTCTTACATAGTCCTCCAATCATTATAGTATATGTTCTGACATCAGGCTTCAATCCTTTGATAGGGAGGTTACAGAATAAATCCCATGCATCATCGACCTTACTTGCATTGCACATCCCGTGAAGGATGATATTGTAGATAGCAATACCAAGATCCATTTTACTCTTCTGCATTTTTCCAAGTATTTCCAATGCCTTTTCCACTTCTCCATTGTTACACAAACCATCCAACAAAATACCATAAGTCAGAATACTGGGTGGCACACCACGAGAAACCATCTCTTGGAAGAGTTCTTTGGCAACATTAATTTTTCCCGATTGAGAAAACCCCTTGATGAGAGTATTATAAGTGACTGTGTCCGCAACCACTCCTCTCAGAGACATTTTGCGAAAGAGTTCCAAACCATCGTCAACTCGGTTGGCCTTACAGAATCCATTTATAAGGATACCATAAGTCACGACAGTAGGATCGCATCCCTTACCAACCATCAGATCCAGCATCTGGTTGGCTTCATCTAGGCGGTTCTCCATGCAAAACCCATATATCAAAGAGTTATATGTGATGGTATCAGGATCTATGCCTCTAGTGATCATCTCCTTGTACAACTCATTAGCTTCGACAAGCTTTCCTTCTTTCACAAAACTATCAATCAGCGCATTGAAAGTGACGACGTCGGGGGTGATTTTCCTAGTGATCATATCCCTCAACAACTGTGCACCATCATCCCATCTATCGGCTTTACAAAGGCCTCCTATGAGAGAGTTGTAGGTGATAACATCTGCCTTGATCCCTTTCGTTTCCATTTCATTGAAAAGGTTGAGTGCATTGTCGAAGCTCCCATCTTTGCAAAGACTATCAATGACGATATTGTAATGGACTACACCGAGGTTGATCTTTCTTCCTTCCATCTTTTTCAGCAAATCCATGGCCAAAGCAGTCTTCCCGGACTTGCAGATTCTGTTTAAAATCGGTCCGTAGGTAAATGCATCAGGTTGGCACCCATTTTCCACCATTCGATCGATTAACTCAACCGCTTCAGACACACTACCTTTGAGACAAAGTCCATTGACAAGAGTGCTAAGCGTAATGAGATTGGGCATATGTTCCGTCTCTACCATTCGATCAACTAATTCCACAGCTTCAGAGACTCTACCCACGAGGCATAATCCATTGAGGAGTGTGTTAAATGTGGTTGTGTCAGGCTTATACCCAAGTTTTATAACTTTCGCAAGAACAGAAAAAGCAGCAGAGATTTTACCACTTCGACAGAAGCAATTGATCATAATATTGAAAGTGTAGATGTCATGTGTAATCCCATTCAATTCCATCTGCTTGGAGAGAGCTAACACAAGGTCATACTGTTTCGTTTTGGCAATTCCACTAAACAAATTATTGAAATCTATGACATTGGGAAGAGGACGATACCGAATCATGGAGTGGAACAGATCAACAGCTTCATCCGCTTTGATATCGACAATCCCATTCTTCAACCTCTCTCTATAAGAGACTTTCCTATCGCTATCGCTGCTGACACCAGAGAAGTCTCTCTCGCAGAGATAAAAGAATGAAGAAGAGCTCCGGGAACCTGTCTCAGGTAAACGGGGATGAACAAATTTGAAAGCTTTAGAGCTCCTCCGTCTCCGTATCATCAACATCATCATCTTCAGCTCAAAATCGTTCCTTTTTCCAACTCCCACTCACTGACTGTAAACTGTAAACCCTACAAAGAGCCATGGCAGGAGCTCAGATAAATACCCGCAAATAATCGAACTTTGGAAGAAGAAAAGAAAACCCGGTTCAAAATTCCTTTCTTCTAAAACCGGTTCGAGTTCACAAGGTCACACCGGAATGGATATGGCCCTTCTGTATAATCTTTGTTTGGAGTCTTTGGACTACAATTCTTTCTAGTAACTCCTCTAACATCAAGTTTGATAGTTACCGATTATTTACTAACTAAATCAATTAGGTCCAATTCGAAGTCTTCAACAAAAGTTATCCTGTGGATCAACATCGGTCAAAATGTTGTAACAAATCATTGTTTTCAATGTAGCATATCTAACAGATGATTTAGTTTCATAACCACTCAATATTATAACAGTTTGCAAACTTCAAAACTCAGTTAACATAACAAAAACAATAATTTCATAACAAAAGACTGACTCTAATAAAAGCTTTTCTAACTACATCTATAAAAAGGCTAAAGAACTGCATAAAAACACCTAACTAAACCGGCTCTGGTTGAAACATTAAAACCGCTTCAACCGGTCTTTACACGAGCTCGGGTATACAATTACAGAGTCTAGTGATAACCCGCCTTTGGTATGAGTACAATCGATCTGAGTCATCGAAAACTTTATCTTTGTCGATGAGCTTTTCGATTCCCGGACTACAAAGTCTCCAGCGTGGTAGTGATTCCAGTTTCCCCGCTCGGTTAACATGCATTGAGACGAGGAATACTGACCATCTTCGGTCCAGATTTGAAACCGAACCGGTTTAACGTCCCAACCATGGACTTGTTGGGTGTTACAGACCCGTCGACCAAACCACTTGCCGGACTGGCCTAATTGAAGCCTGAAAAAGATGCTGTATGTTCCAACCGGGAACGGGAAATCAATTTCACCATCAACTTCAAACCACCATGTTTGTTGGAGATAAGCTATAGAAGAAAACCTGCAAAAAAATCAATGAAAAATGGTTTAGTTTATACTCGCCCAATGAACAGATCATAGGAACACAAGATAATATATTTCACTACTCATTTACCAATCAAAATGAATCGATTTTGTTGTCTTGGAAAAATTCCACTGATAGAAAGTGAAATGAGACTCGATTGACCCCAAAAAAATGTTAACTTTTACTGAAAAAGATGAATGTTAGATCATAACACGGTATCATAATGAATCAATTCCCATGTATTGTGTATATTACAAACTTTGATGAGAAATCGACTTATCTCTAATTGTACAAAGGAGTTTAATCAAAGAAACATGGTGATAAAACTCAAATTTCCAAACTTTGTATATAAAACCACATGATCACTCTCAACACTCAGGTATACTTTTGAAGAGCTTATGTTAGGCAAACAAAGCAATCAACTTACCAACACACAAATTAGGGGAAAAGAAGCATACTTTTTGAAAAACTGAGCGAATGTTAGGCAATCAAATTAAGCAAGTGATCACTGGATGATCTAAAGAAAAAAAACAACTGTGAATAAGAAACGATTGGTCTATTTGGATGGAACTCGATGAAAAAGGAAAGAAAGAAAACGAAACCAACAAATTGTGAGGAAATCTCACCGAGATTCATCTGTAGGAATATGACTCCAATATCTACGATCATCAATGCCTGTGACGGATAATCCTTTAGCTGAAATGCTTAGACAAACACCACCGCTTCGTTTATCTATCCATACCATCTGCATAATCAATACACAATTCGTAAGTTAAGTACACAACTTTCTGGAAACAAGTTTCTAATTTTAGAAAGAAAGAAAACAAACCCCGAAATGAGGAAATACAGAAAGGGTGTGAAGAGACGAACCTTGTTGCCTTCATCGAATGAAGTAATCCTGGAGAGACAAGCGTAGATGTCTCTTTTCTGCAGATTTTCCGGGAACCCACCACGGATTTTCTCGAGAAAAACCCTGTAATTCGGAGGAAGCTTCGATTCCCACACGAAATCAGCCCATGAAGCGCCGCGAAAGGCTCTGTTGAGCTTCGAGAATCCACAGATCTCGACGGGGTCTAATTTCTCAATAATCAGAGCCACACAAGCCTCCGGCAAATCCCCTAAACCAGGATTTGACAGATTACGATCCCCAAAACAAGACGATGAAGACAGATAACCAGAGTGACTCGCACCCATCAGAGGACGAAGGAGCAAAGACCTTAGAAACCCTCTTCCACCACAAGATCCAAATAAATCTCAAGTGATTTTAAGAAAATGGATCTTCTTGAATCTTCATGAAAAGATAATACAAAAAAAAATAGAAAAAAGTTTCGAAAATTCTAAACTTTCTTCGTGGGGTTTCTTCTTCCCACGCGAAAATCAGAGGTTTACTCAAGAACAGAGCAATAAAATAAAGAGGTTTGGTGGTGTGTGTGTATGTGTTTTTAGACTTTAAGGATATTGGACGATGACGCAAAAGGCATGTGGATCGTGTAATAAATATATCTTTAGATTCCGAGATATTCTGTTAATGTCATAAAAAAAAATTAGTTCGAACCACAAAATTAATTTGAATTAAAATCTGTTGTCTCCGACGTTGCATTTTGTTTTTTTGTACGTTTTCTTCCTAATTTTGTTATTCTTTTTTATCTGTGCAATCCCATTCATGAGTTGTAAGAAGAACCATATTAAAGGGCATTACAAAATAATTTAATAAATAATAAATAAATATATCCATATCCTTAGCCATTTGAGATTTCCGTTATTATGTTCTGTTACACCTAATCCAAAATGTCAACGACAATTTGTTATATTTCTATGAACATGTGATTTTAATAACGTTTCCCCGATATAAAAGATCGTTAATGATATGTATTTGTGATATATGGATAAGTCTATTTGGTAATTAGTTTTTGTTGTATTGTTGCTGCTTTGTCTTTCTGGCTACACTCTGCTTCTCTGGACTTCTAATATCCTCTGCTTGATTTTTATGTCAAGCTTTTTAGTTAAGCTGATTACGCTTCAATTTAACCCGGAAAAACAAGCTTTGGTTGCATTTCTTATCCTTTTTAGCTTGTTCTTGTTTTGGCTTTTGGCCTCTCCGCTTCTGTTGTTTTTGTTTGTAATAAGTTGGAAACAACATTGTACAGTGTAGAATCAGAAAAAATGGTGATAAATCAACAATTCACCCAAAAAAAAAAAATCATTATAAATGATTGATTGAATTTGATTTTTTTCTGACGAGTATATATGCTGAGGTATTTGACACCCTTTAACTGTTTTTGCTTATTCAACACATAAACTCAGATATTTTTGACCGTGTTTAATTGTTTTTATCCAATACTATTAATCAAGTATTTCATATTTGGTTCCCCGATCATGCATATACGAAGATGAAAATATCTAACATCATTGCTGTAATATCTTTATTTCCTTGTTAAAGAAGACTTTGGATATTGGTCACACAAAACAAAAACAAAAAACAAAAAAGCCTTTGATATTTATTTCCTCCAATCAAGGGGGACGAAAGGTCATAAAAAATAGGGTTCAAGATCCAATAAAATTAAGATAACTTTGTTTCAAACGATGTTGTAGAAAGCAACCTGCGACTTGCATTGAATGATAGAGTAACGTCAGAGGTTTCGTGTAATTAGAAATTAACAATTGATTTTGTGGGCAAAGGAGGGATTCATAGATACTATTAGATACTAATCACCATTGCAAATTCTATAACTAAAATGCCATTTTTTATCTCTACTGTAATAATTAAACATTAGCTATATGGAAGAGCCCATAGTATGAATATATACAAATAGAGAATCTAACTAAATCCACACCAAAAAAATAAAAAATAGTGATGCTCCACCAAAATACACCTAATTAGATTCTTTATAGCATTTGGAGAGTATCTAGAAAGCTCTTAAGATGTGTTTGATTTAGTTTGGTCGGCAACTAATTGATGACGATGCAAAAAGGACGAAGGATAATATCTAATAAATATCTAAACAACTGGAAAATTAGAAATAATTGTATATAAGAAAATTAAGAAAGCAGGAGATGCTCTATTGATTGATTAGAACGTAGAAAGAAAGAAGAAAAACGAGATGTCCAAGTGATAAGGACATTGTACCGGATCGACATGAAGTACGTCGAGGACATAGTTTTGTACATTTGTTTTTCTTTTTAATCTACTTCTGTGCAACTTGTTTTGCTTTTCTCTTTTTTTTTTCTTTTTTCTTTTTTTCTTTTTCCTGATGTGAATACAACTCTGATTGCTTTTCCTTACAAAAAGTTAATTTTAACCAAAATATTGTGTAATTTGTAAATCATTTAGATATCAGAAACCATGGGCAAGATGATTTGAAATAATAAGGGTTTATAATAACTAAAAAAAAAGTTTGAAAACAATTTACGAATGAGACCATAAGGCCATATTTAAATCTGACACGGAAAACAAAATATATTTTACTAGTTAAGTTGTGGGCTAAACTACACAATGGCCCATGCTTATATATCTACGAATCTGAAACTATTTTTTTGAGCAAACGTATCTGAAACTTTCTTTCTGTGTCATTCCATGTGAGAAAGCTTGCGTTCAAGTCTAAAACCATATTTTTATGTCCAACTGTTTGTAAATTACATCTTCGTTGTCATTAGACGAGACTTTGTGTAACAATTAAAGTTGTTGGTTTTTTTTAATGGTTTTAAGTAACTTAATATCAAGTGTGAAGAGTGAAGTGTTAGTATGTGTACATCCGTCATATTTATTGGGATTTTAGTTGATATAATTTCGTTGCGTTGCGTCTTTCCAGACCTCCATATTAATACACACATATTCATCAGTTTTGGACTTTTAGTTAACCGTTCAATAACATTTTTTTTACAAAAAAAAATTATCGTCGCTGCAACCATCTAACAAAACCTTACATACCGCGTTCAAAATAGTAATTCTCTCATTAGTTATTTGTCCCCCAAAAGAAAAAGCAAATTAGTTGAAGAGACTGAAAGCCTTACTCGTTTATTTTTAATCGAGTATTTAGAATAGACTTTGTAGACTTGGGTAGTTGTAACCATTTCTATAATTTGTTTCCCTCTAGTTTAGAAGAAAAAATAACATTCTACAATTTGGTTGTTTATTTATTTATTTTGTTTTCTTGTAACAAACGTTTGTTTGTTTAATTTTTCCGACTCTATGTCGTAATAGCATATTGTTTTTTCCTTCTAGATAAACAAATTAAATAGGCTTACAAGTTACAAAACCTTGAGTCTGATCCAAAACCAATGAGACGAAAATCATTTAACGTCGACTACCACTTAATTACGATCTCTTTGTTTTTTTATTTAAGGATCTATTGTTTTATTTTTATCAACAGTTTATCACCATAACTAGTTTGTAAAGTTGATAAAGATTAAGTAGATAATAGAAATAACTTACTGTAGACGCATGATGTTTGTTTGAGTTTGAGTCTTTCAGCTTAAGAATTTATTCAAAGAAATTTTTTTATCTAGAATTGTGTATATATTAATATTCTGAATCTAATTTTTGTACAGGAAATAAAACATATCTCTAGAAGACAATATTTTATAGAGGTGGAGAACATTATTTATTTTGTTTGTGATGTGTAATCAATTAAAGTCTGGGTGACTGGGTGGATATTATGGCAAGTGCAAAATCACGTGGTTTTGAAGTGTAAACAGAACAAATTAGCACTTTGGAGTTATGACTTATGAGCATCGATTTGAATATGCCTTTCAAGTTATAAGCAAATCTCATGATTAAACGAAAAATCACTTATGTTAAAATAAAGGAAACGATGCCATGCAACTATATACATAATACGTTATATTTATAAAACTTGCATATTAAAAAATAATATTCATGTTTCCCTAGGTCTCTAGTTTACGAGGAGAGTCATTGCTTACCGCATTGCCAATTATTTTACTTCTCCCACAATTTTCTTCTCGATTATATTTATATTTGTTTTGTCTTCTTGAGGACCACTAATTGATTTCGTAAAGTGTTCAAGAATTATTTCAGTAATGTAAATTACACACATTTCCATTTCAAAGCGTTTTAATTTTCTTATATAATATAATGGATTATCTGTGTTAAAGATGATAGAATCTTCTTTGACTTGTATTAGTTAGTAACAACCATATTGCTTACGAAAATAGCAATAATAACAACCACACACATTCATGGTAGTTTACTGATTAAATGATTAAATGATTCAGTCTAGAATAAGAAACTACTGATTAAATAATTCAGTCTAAATTAAAAGTATGAAATTCACTTTTTACAATTTCAATTATAGTTAAATCACTGTAAATACTTTAAATAATATAAATACTAGTCATAAACTTTGAAAATTATGTGAGTTTCGGTTTAGTTTTTTTTTTTATTAAAAAAAGAAAGAATAACGTAACAACCAAATTCATGTTGTATCACTAAATAAATATAAATTGTGATATATCAAGATCGAGATGGTCATTTGCATATAATTCTAATAATGAGGAGTGATAACTACTCATATGAAGCTTATAATTTGAAGATTAATTCACTCAATTACTTAGTTAATAATTTAATATGCATCGTTACTCGTTAGTATATATTTTTTTATTTATATGTATATGGATAATAAATAATTTCGATTAAATTTATCGGAAACCCGACAAATCCACTAGACCACTCGTGTTAACTGTTTAATAACGTGGCTTGAAATGATTAATATAACGAAAGATTTAAATTACGAAAATATCACATTACGTGATAAGAAAACTAAAAATTAGAAGTAAACCACATATGGTTCGATATGTGACTCCTCCCCACGATTGGCGTTTTACTTCTGTGAAAGGTCAAACCCTATGGGCTATGGCCGTGGGGACAAGCAGACACGTACGACCAAACCTGTCCTTTATTTATTTTCTAACCTTAATGATCTTGTCAATTTATCTTTAGAAAACATACTCTTCATCTTTTGCCTTTTTCATATTTTAATTACCTCGTTGATTAATATACCTGACCACCTCTAACTGTCGTAAAATGTAAAGTTTTTTTCCAAGAAAGGTGTTTTCTTTTTCCTATTAGAAATCGTCAAATATCAATTAAGATTACACTATGTCTTGTTGACTGAACAAGTAGTTCCACGCCAAATAATTTTTAGTTTTGTAGTAATTTCATTATCCACAAAAAAATTAAATGCCTTTGTTTTTACATTCATAATAAGTGAAGTTGCCAAAATGTGTGAATTTTCAACTTTTATTGGTTCATAACGGTTTCTACATATTTCATTTTTATCAAAGTCAAAATTTTGATAAGTGTGTGAAGTTGCCAAGATCTTTAAAGAGCATCAAAATTTTGATCTCAATTTGCTTGCTCTTTCTTTTATTTTATTTTCTGTGTAATTTGTGTCTAAATAAAAGGAAAGAAAAGAAGAAAAAAAGAAATAAGCGAATTGCCGCCTGCGTACGGAACAGACAGCATTAACGAACTTTCTCCACAATTCTCTCAAATCCTCGTGTTCGTGTTGTGTAGCGTCACACAAATCTTTGATTATATAAAGTCTTATTTCTATTAATTAATACGTTTCTATATTTCTTTTCCCTTTTTTTGTCGTCACATTCCCTTTCATTTATACTTCTCTGTAAATCAATAGCTCATTGGCAAAAGAGGGCAATTCTTCAAGTTTGTCGTTTAGTGTTATTTCTTCTAATTTGCAAGTAAATCTCTTTTTAGTTTGTACAAAGTGAGAAAAAGTGTATCTAATTGTTATACCGTCGAAAACGATTTACTTGTCAGTACACAAAATGTTGCATACACAAAATATTAAATGCTTGTTACGAAAAGAACTATTTTAGTCACGGCATCTATAAGTAATGAATATTTTATTTCGTTAAAAGTAATTTCATAATTGTAGAATGGGGTAGAAACAAAACATTTATATATAGCAAAAATAAGTTAAGGAATTATCAAATTAAAATAATATACTGCAAGATGATCAATACGAAATGTAATATCACATGGCCAACTTTCTGTGTTAACAGTCAGCCAGGTTATGCCACCTACTTGAACAGAACATGTAGGACCCGATTGCACTTTAAGCAAATACACACACTAATCAGCTCATCAGTCATCAGGGAACAAACTCTGTCCAATAATTAGTAGTTTTTCTAATTCTTTATTTTGATTTTAATTCCAAAATTTTGGTTGCAACTTCCAAGTATTTCATAAACTCATTCATCAAAATTCCCTTCCACCAAGTTCGAATATTTAAACTTTTATCTGAAGAATTACAAAAATAGTAAACCAAGCCAATTTGAACCAATTTGAGCTACTAGATAACATCAATATTTTAATGCAAATATATACAATCTTAGATATGATTATCTACAACCAAATGAAGATACTTTGAAAACTAATGTTGACTTGATGCATTTGTTACTGTTGTTACTTTTTACTATTAAGCACAAAACAACAAGAAGATGCAAACACTGCTTATTGAGTTGTCTCAATCTTGGTACATCCCCCTAACACTCGCATCCCAATACTCTTAATGACTATTATTATTTTCATATTTGTTTATTAATTTAACGAAAAAACCCTAATGGGGTTTGCTAAGTTGGATTTTCTCCAAACAAACTGAAACATACACATATCAATCTAACCCTAATCCTACACATAATGTTGCGTTTTGCTAGAAGACAATTTCAAGCAAATCAATGACGATAATGTTAATCTTCCTGTTACTTTCTTTCCCTATAAAAGGAGATTCTAAGCTCTTAATTAGGCTTTGTCTTAATTACATTGCGTAAAGTAGTTTCTAGGTCTAAACTTATAAAGTTGTCTTTTTGACCCAGGATTACTGATGAAAGAAAGCACCTTTTTGTCACCAATTATGTAACACTCAAATTGTATTATCTAATGAAATGACAGAAAAAAGAACAATAATATATGGTATTTCACAGTAACCTACCTATACTTGGATATTTCATTGTAGGTGGGAAGTAGAATTGCATGGTTTATTGCATAAATACTGAGCCCGTGGCTCAATGGCCAAAACCCATGCTGTCCTGTGATTGGTTAACCCTGATGGGTCCCATTGTCGCAAGAGCTATCTGAGATTATACATTCACCTAAATCAAAAAATTAAAATGATAATACATTCAACTGTCAGGTTAATTATAATCTGATGCAGTGGTTGGCAAACAATATCTAAAAGCTGATGCATACATTATTTTGCAATAAGATTGATCTTGGGTTTGACGAGTAAGAATTTTTTGAAAAAGGAGATGAAGCAAATAATGTTAATGATTAGAAACACATGACAAGCAGATCTAAAGAGGAGATCCTGAGCATGAATGAGAACAAACTGAAAAGTACTTATCATGTTAGTTTATTTTGCTACCCTGGTGTCAAAGATTGTATTAGATACTGGAATTTTAGCGTAGATATGATATGATAAAAGAAGAAACAATAATGAAGTCAATAATTTAAAGCTGGAAACTCTTCTTTTTCCCATATGAGTCTCAAATTTTAAGTTACAGCATCAATTTGTTATTATTATTAATGTCAAATCTAATGGAGAGGAAGAGCCCACAACTGATCTCCTAAAATGAAGCTGTAAACTTGCCTAATGTTCAGAGTGGTGTTTTAATGCCATATGAGACACAATAAACTAGGAGGAAAGAGGAACCTTCATTTCATATGATTCCTGATTTTTTTAATACTTCAAACAAAAAAAAAGCTGCCCTTTCACACGGATAATGAATTATGTATGGTTTCTATAAACAGAGTTCAGTTTTTTTTTTTAATGATTAAACCATATTCATTCTGCAACTACTTTTTGAGGACATTATTTATTATTATCTAATAAGAGTTATGTGTGGAGACTTGCCTTGCCTATTTAAGCAATCATCATAATGGTTTGACGAAGATGCGCCAGCACTCAACTCCTCTTTCTTCTCCTTCTCTTTATTCTCTTTGTCTCTTTCCTCTGCACGTTTTCAGTTTCTGTCTAAAGAACACAATTCCAAGAAGAAGTCAGAGAGAGGAAAAAGAAACAGAGTTTCATTTGTAGTTCCATACGAACAAATCATATATACTCTTAAATTGTCTTACTGTGATGTGGGCATTGTTCATTTGGGCTTCTCTGCTTCTCATAAGCATCACACATTGGGTTTACAGTTGGAGGAATCCCAAATGCAGAGGGAAGCTTCCACCTGGTTCGATGGGTTTCCCGCTACTCGGCGAGACGATCCAGTTCTTCAAGCCAAACACAACCTCAGACATCCCTCCTTTTGTCAGAGAAAGGGTTAAGAAGTGAGTGTTTTCTTCTCTCATTTTAAAAAGTCTGATTAATGCTTCTACAGAGCTTTATTCACAGTGTTGTTAATACCCGCAGGTATGGCCCAATTTTCAAGACAAATCTCGTGGGGAGACCAGTTATTGTATCAACAGACCCTGATTTGAGTTACTTTGTGTTTCAACAAGAGGGTCGTTGTTTCCAGAGTTGGTATCCAGACACTTTTACCAATATCTTTGGGAAAAAGAATGTGGGTTCACTACATGGGTTTATGTACAAGTACCTTAAAAGCATGGTCTTGACTCTCTTTGGCTACGATGGTCTCAAGAAGATGCTTCCTCAAGTGGAGCTGACTGCAAATAAGAGATTAGAGCTTTGGTCAAACCAGGAATCAGTAGAACTCAAAGATGCAACCGCAAGCGTGAGTATCAGAAACCGACTTTTCTGTTTTGTTTCAGATATTATCCTATAATACCTTATTTCTTGTTTCTAACATGTTGGTAATAAAACATCTTATCAGATGATATTTGATCTTACTGCGAAGAAGCTGATCAGCCATGATCCAGACAAGTCATCAGAGAATCTAAGGGCCAACTTCGTTGCTTTTATTCAAGGACTGATCTCCTTCCCGTTTGACATTCCAGGCACAGCTTATCACAAATGTCTCAAGGTGAATCATCATCATATGGATACCACGAGCCATTCTCTAAGCTTTCCCTGCCTCTGATATGGTACTAATGCTGAAAATGATATTGCAGGGCAGGGAAAATGCAATGAAGATGCTGAGGAATATGCTTCAGGAGAGGCGCAAGAAACCACGGAAGAACCCAAGTGATTTCTTTGATTACGTCATTGAAGAGATTCAGAAAGAGGGGACAATTCTGACAGAAGAGATTGCACTGGACTTGATGTTCGTCTTGCTATTCGCTAGCTTCGAAACAACTTCTCTCGCTTTAACTTTAGCCATCAAGTTTCTTTCAGATGACCCTGCAGTTCTAAAGCGTTTAACGGTCAGTGAAGAGCTTTTAAAAAAAAAAAAACCCAAAAATCTTCTTGCAAGAAGTGAATTTTCTGATTATTATAAAAAAAAAAAAGCTAAACTGTGTTCATCTTTCATCAGGAAGAACATGAGACAATTCTGAAAAAGCGGGAAGATGCAGACTCCGGACTTACATGGGAAGAATACAAGTCAATGACTTACACATTTCAGGTTGCTTAAGATATTCATAAAAAAAAAGTAATGACAATTTCTTAAATTTTCAATGCATAATAACTCAGCTGACTAAGTCTTTTGTAAGCAGTTCATAAATGAAACAGCAAGACTAGCAAATATAGTTCCTGCGATCTTCAGAAAGGCGTTGATAGATATAAAATTCAAAGGTATGATAAATAAACAAGAAGGATATATGTATTTCAGAATGATTAACTGTTTTTTTTCCCTTATATTATCAATATTAAGACTTATTCAATGATGCAGATTATACAATTCCAGCCGGCTGGGCGGTGATGGTCTGTCCTCCAGCTGTACATTTGAATCCAGACAAGTATGAGGATCCTTTAGTCTTCAACCCATCAAGATGGGAGGTGAGGTCAAACCTTCTAAGTAACTTCTACTCCAAGTAAAAACTGAAAGAAAAAAAATGAAATTTCAAATGAAAATTTGGGTTTCATGCATACAGGAATCAAAGGCTAACAACGCATCGAAGCACTTCATGGCGTTTGGTGGTGGAATGAGGTTCTGTGTTGGAACCGACTTCACCAAATTGCAGATGGCTGTGTTTCTACACAGCCTTGTAACAAAATACAGGTTCGAGAAAACATATCATCATGTTACACATCTCTTAAGCCATTCTATTATAGTGTTATTAACAATAAGGCTGATTTTGATGATTCTGTCCCCTTTGAAAAATTATCAGGTGGGAGGAAATAAAAGGAGGGAATATACTTCGAACTCCAGGATTACAGTTTCCAAACGGTTACCATGTCAAGCTCCATAAAAAAGATGAAATAGACTAGTGAGAGAGAATGTTAGGATAAAGCCCGTTATACATTTTCCTTAAGACCACATTTCAATAATCTTGAAACACCCTAAGTTAAAAGGGTGGGGAAGATTTTGGATCCATTTGTCTTAGGTTTTAAGGCTGAGAATCAGCTAAACAATTTTGTTGTCAAGCAAGCAGGAGCTTGTGTGTGTGTCTGGTCAAAGAACAGTCAATGTATAGTATTTTGATCAAATCATATACATGAATTTTACTCAAAACCGGTGTTCCAAGTGCATTTATTTCTAAGGAATCATCAAATTATAATCTCACCAAGCCTAATGTAACCAGTAAAAAAACTCCAAAGATGAAGGTAATGATTTCGCGAATGACTGACTTCTACCAAGACTCGACATCGACACACTTGTTTTTCAGAATTTAGAAGATAAGAGGAAACGACGTACATCGGTAATATAAATGAAGCTAACCGGAGATTCGACGGCAAAGGCAGACGATCGCCGTAAGCTGATGCCACCAACCTCCTCTTTTCTCTCTCTCGCCCGGCAGAATTTCTGCTTACGTGTCGGCTAATTCCACCGTCTGCTAATGAAGTCACCGGTTCACTTCAGAATTGTTCAAAATGGGCTCTGAGCCGTATAATACAAAAGCCCATCTTCAAACTTTGCCTCGTCGTTTTCTGTATTTCCTTTTTTTTTTTTTGGCTAAATCGTTTTCTGTATTCTGATTCAAATTAAATTCTCTGAACACGATATTATTAGAAGATGATTACTAGCATATGTGTTTTTCATCAGATGAAAATGATCCGCATATCCACTCAATACGCCAAAAGAGAAACCAGTTAAATTATTAGTTACAATTAAAAAAAAACAGAGGAGAGAGTACATGTTAGAGAGAGAGAGAGCGAGAGAGCAACACAAAAAAACCAAAAAAATGAAGATGTTTTTAACATGTTAGAAAGAGAGCAACACAAAAAGAAGAGTAGAAACAAAAAATTGAAATTCACATTTTCAAAAAAAAAAAAAAAAAGCAATGATTGAGGATTGAAAAATCAACAAGACCACTTGGAAGTAGGGAAACAGTCTAGGCGATGGCACCATTTGCAATGTTTGTTCCCATTCTCCCCTTTAAACAGCATCACCGTCCCAACCGTTAAAACCCCGACCACAGAAACAGCACCAACAAAGAGCAACACATACTGGCACGGGTTATACTTTGGTCTAGCACGCCCACCGTACTGATAAGCGTTGTTTGACTCTTCCCACCCGAACTGTGGCCGGATCAGTAGCACAAACCCGAGGAGAAACCCGGTTATAAACCCACCAATGTGAGAAAAGTTGTCAACGCTAGGAAGCAAACCTATCGCCAAATCGATTGCGACGATGAACAAGATCGTGACCAAAGCAGCCACCTTGATAAATCAGAATGCAACCATGTTAATGCTTGTTTCTTGATAAAAGAAGAGGACACAATGTTGTTACCTTGTTGGCGTAGATAGTCCAGTTGATGAGCAGCTCGGATAACATAGCTCCAAGGAGTCCAAGGAGAGCACCAGAGGCCCCAACGGAGATACTGTTCTGAAGGAAGAGTGCCGAGAGAATGCTTCCACCGAATCCCGATATCAGGTAGATGAGCCCGACTCTTACTACATTTTTGACAAAGACTTAATTTTTGAATACATGAATAGAAGAAACAGAGGAGAATATGAGGTTCGTGTGAGGATGTAAAGGACTTACTGAATCCAAACTGCTGCTCAAGGCGGATACCGATGACGATGAGATTAAACATATTAACAACAAGGTGAATGATACCGGCATGGAGCCACATTGATGTCACGAGCCTCCATTTTTCGTTGCCTTTCACGACTTTCCTCCATTCCAATGCTCCCATTTTGTCCAATCTGAAACCACAATTCCAAAACATTACGGACGTCATCGCTAATGAAGTTCACAATCTTAAATCCAGCCTCGTCCCCAAAGATAAGAGTCAAGGTCTTGGATTCACATGTGGTTTAGACAACAGAGGAAAAGGCTCAATCTTTATCTCAAGAACAGAGTTTGTCCTGAAATCAACCTGACATGAACTTATTTTTCAAAGCAATTTACAGAGTAGCTATTAGGCAATGATAATTTCGGATGAAAAAATGAAATTTTTTTGAGATACCAACAAGTTTGAACTTGAATTGTAAAGCGTCAAATAGACCAAAATCAATAGCAGATTTGGAAACAATGATGAACAAATGATACTTTTGAAATAACTCACAAGCCTGAACCTGATTTATTAGGCAGTATAGGATCAGACTGATCATAAATCTTGAAACTTGGAAAAACTGAGACTTTTGGGGCTTTTGGAGTGAAACGGACAAATAACCAAAATCTCCAGGATTTGAAGGTTTTTTTGAAACTTACGTTGAAGAAGATGGGCCCAAGAGAGGGTTCTCTCTTAGTGGCTGGAAGGAGAACCTGCGGAGAAACTTTGCCACGCAATCTCCGTTGGCGCCAGCAGCCGTCTTGGGGCAGTCGTTGATGAACATGACGACGATGAAGACGGCGATACAAGCAATGACGATCACCGGAGTTAGCCACGCCGTCCACTGGCTCTTCCCTCTGTTCTTCCTACTCGACATTCTCTCTGTTTTTTTTTTTGTATCATCAACAGATCAAAGACAATGAATTATAGAGGAAACATGAAACATAGCATCGATTATTAGAGATTCAAGGACAAGTCTTTAACCTTCAATTCTCTTCTAGATTTCTCTTTTTCTGAATTTGGAAAAATATAACCGTCGAGTCGATTCTCTTAACGGAAAATTTTGTTTTTTTTTCCAGAGTATCCACAAAGTTATGATCTCTGGTGGCAGCTCCTTCAAGATTTTTAACTTTTTTTTCTTTCTGATCAAAATCTCAGACCAGAGAGAAAATAAATTCAGACGTGAATTCAATTGGTATTAATATATTAATTTGTTCTTTTTTTTTTTTGTAACGTATTCTGTTATCTTCGTAGTTTGTTGAGAGAGAGAAAAAGTCATACGGGCAATGTCAATAAGGGATATTTAAAAATAGACTCTTGTATAATGTGCCTTGCACTATTCCATTTTGATACCTGACAAACATTTTGATCCAGTCAAAATTGATTTTGATGTTTTACAAGTCCGGTTAACCATACCGGATAATTACGGTTCATTACAAAGGTCAGGTAGGATTTTAGGTTCAGAGATTCAATTTTACCTGTTTAGTTTCTCACCTGACACCTGATCATGAAACTTTCTTTCAAGAATATAGGAACAATGTTCCTGAATTGCTATTGACGAAGACACCATTATTGTAGGGACTAGGGACATTGCAGGGAGGATTAGTCGTCCGGTGGATATATATTAAATCATTTTGTTTTTTGTTCCACGCGTGGATATAGCATTTGCAATTTATGTGATTATTTTGGTTTCAAGGTCCTCTAAAAGATTATAATATGAATTTAATACACATTTCTTGTAAAGTTTTAAAATATAACCCATATATACTCGATATTTATTTCACAGCCCCGGTTCTTTGTCCGGTTGTTGACTGTTGACTAAAGGGACCACATGAGACTATTAAATGATTGAGGATTCAAATATCAATATTTACCGATTCGTATTCGTCAATGAGATTTCCTGTTAATTTTCTTAATCATCATCATCTTCATCTCTCTCTCTCTCTCTCTCTCTCTCTCTCTCTCTCTCTCTCTCTCTCTCTCTCCTCTCGTCTTTCTTCTGTCTCTTTGCACGATCGAAACCCTAGCAATTCCAATTTCGCTTTCTGAGATCGAATCCTTGCCTTTTTATGGCGTAACGCTACACGAATTTCAACGATTTAAGTTTTTTATTGGGAAGAATCTAGGGGAGTAAAAAAACACGACAATGTCAACGGAGACTACGGGGAATTCCTCATCGCTGCCAGGATCATCATCATCTCGCCATCTTTCTACCGACGCCATCGATCCGGCACCTTTGCTTTTGAGCGGCGATGATAATGAAGGAAGCAGCAACGGAGGAGGTTCCGGGAACGGTGGGGAACGAAGATCTGTGAGGAGACAGGGGCTGAGGGAAGCTGCGAGGTTTCTGAGCCGTGCTAGTAGCGGACGGGCTATGCGAGAGCCGTCGATGCTTGTGAGAGAGGCCGCCGCGGAGCAGCTCGAGGAGAGGCAGAGCGATTGGGCCTACTCGAAGCCTGTGGTGGTGCTCGACATCGTGTGGAACCTTGCCTTCGTCTCCGTCGCTTCGGCTGTTCTTGTGATGAGCCGAAATGAACATCCGATCATGCCGCTCAGAGTTTGGCTCTTGGGTTATGCTTTGCAATGCGTTCTGCATATGGTTTGTGTCTGCGTTGAGTATCGGAGGAGGAACAGGATGAGAACAAATAGGACTCCACGGTCTCGTTCTTCTTCCTCCTCGTCTTCTTCTTCGTCTTTGGAGGAAGATGCTTTGGGCTCGAGGAGGAATTCAGAGGAGCAGGACTTGTCGCTCGGGCAGTTGGAGAGCGAAAGCAGCAGGTATGTAGCTTGAATTCTTCTTTCCTTAAGACTTCTTAAGAAGATCAGATGTTTGCCTGAGGAATTTTTATGTGTATTCTGGCTCAAGCTTGTCTAGATTTCAAATGACAGATAAGTGGATACTTGCAGAACTTGGTAGCTTTTAAAAACTCAGGCTCTTTGCACTTAAATTTGCGGTTTTTATCAGTTGATGAAGAAGAGATTGGATCACTTAGAAGATGGAGTTTTGGTTTGGATGATCAAATTGCTTGTTTACTCTATAATCTTCGGATTCTTTCCCAAATTGTAGTGGTTTCCTAGCTAAATCTTGTACAATCTAATTGAGATTAAATTTGGAGAAAATATGGTGTTACCGATCAACTGATTTCCAAGTTACTATCATCTTATCTCTGTCAGGGTTAGATAGTTACAAAAGATTCACTCTTTTCCTTATAACACAACATAGGTAAATCATACACTGATTCAGATGTCCGAGCTACATGCTCCTTTTTGTTTTGCGTTGGCCTTTGCATTTACTAGTCCAAAAGGGTGATACATGTTTCGGGTTGTGTTTTCTTATTTCACTTACCGTTTCCGTCGCAGTGTTGCAAAGCATCTGGAGTCTGCCAACACAATGTTTTCATTTATATGGTGGATCATTGGATTCTACTGGGTATCTGCTGGTGGCCAAGAATTAGCACAAGAATCCCCGCGGATTTACTGGTTTGTCCTTCCTCCATCTCTTATTTCATCAGTGTAAACCTATGATTCTTCCTTAACTTATCTGAATGTCTTACTTATTTCAGGTTGTCTATCGTTTTTCTTGGTTTCGATGTGTTCTTTGTTGTGTTCTGTGTTGCGTTGGCCTGTGTTATTGGCATTGCTGTTTGCTGTTGCCTGCCATGCATCATTGCAGTTTTATACGCAGTGGCCGATCAGGTACTTCTGATAACACACTCATCTTATAACCTAAATCGCTATATTGTGCTATTTTGTTTTAACATTACGATCAAAAACAGGAAGGAGCTTCAAAAGAAGACATTGAGCAGCTCACCAAATTCAAGTTTCGAAAAGTTGGTGATGTCAACAAACACGCTGGTGATGAAGCCCAAGTAAGTACCGAGGGAATAATGACCGAGTGTGGTACAGATTCACCCGTTGAACATACTCTTCTGCAGGAGGATGCAGTAAGTATACATGATAACAGACAATTGACTCATCTCATCTTATAACCCACACCTTGAAGATCAAACCTAAGATAGATTATGCTTTTTGATTCTAATAATTCTGCATTATAGGAATGTTGCATCTGTCTCTCTGCTTATGAAGACGGAACAGAACTAAGGGAACTTCCCTGTGGCCACCATTTCCACTGCTCATGCGTAGACAAATGGTTATACATAAACGCGACTTGCCCGCTCTGCAAATACAACATCCTTAAGAGTAGCAACTTGGATCGAGAGGAAGTCTAGAAGAAACAGTTTGCTTGTTCATGAACCCTCACAACATTTGATCAGGAAACTTTGGGGTCAAAGGTAAAACACGGCTGGTGTTTTAGATACGATGCATTGTTTGTGATATGATATCTATACAAGTTATTTACTTTTGTTTGTTTTTATTTTACAATTTTTTTTTTGAGTTTGGAAAGAAATCAGGTCTGTACATCTATTATATCTATCTATCTTCTTTCACATGCAAGTGTGCAACCATTCTTTTGTATTACCTCTCTCTCTGCGTCGACCTCAAATTATCTTAGAGATTTTCATGATCATAGATCTTTCGTTATCTGGAGATAGGCCAACGAAGATTTTGATCGGGAGTCAATTCCAGTTTGGTCTAGGTCCTCATGCATAAGATTTTTTTAACGAGTAGTTCTGATATATACCATCACACAAGTGTACCCAAAAAAAAACATCATACAGAGCACACGAATGCAGTCGGAAACAAGGGTCATAATCTTCTCCATTTCCTTGAATGATGGTCCCTTATAGCCTTGAGGAAATTCTAGAACATTTCAATAACAAGTGCACCACACTCGAGGTCCAACATCACAAGTTCACAACGCATGATCTGACCTTAGCCAACGTTTCAAGGATACAAGTCCTTATGGATTCGGAGCGACTTATGAAAAGGGCTTATATTTGTACCGATTCTTTGACCTTTGGGCTTTAATCAAATAGCCGACAAAAATAAAAATCAAGTCAAAGCCTGAGGTCCCTTTTGTGATAAAGAAAGAAATCGAGGATGTGTATTCCGGTTTGTTTCAGACCGATTTTTGGGTCCGGTTTGGTCAAATTAAAGCAGAACCTTTTATCTAGAGACTGGAGTGTGGAGTTGAGAAGAGAAATCAAGACGGAAAGTTTTGTTTACCTCTTATTGCTTCGACCACTGCCTTAGCGTCTCATGGAGATTATAATCAGGTACCTTTCTTTACTTTCCTATTCTCTGTCCTTGCTACGTCCAGCTTCCTACTTTCTTGCTGCCTAAGGCTACAATCTTTCTTAGCCTTGGACTCGGTCCATATCTTATCTCTAGTGTTGAATTACTTCAAAGTTTTTTCTTTTTTTGCTGGGATACGAAACTATGAGTCTAGGGTGGATTGTTTGCAAGGTTTTGCCAAAAATCGCGTGGTTTGTGGTGGAAGCTGCCAAGAAATGTGCTTATTCGGTGATGATGCTCTTCACGCCCGCCTGGTGTTCGACGAATTGCCCCAGTGTTGGCTTGGCTTTTATTTTTTCTTTTTCTTAATATTGTTTGGTGTTTGATAAACTGATTCCTTCTAAGATAACCCATTTGAATTATATTACTATGACTAGATTTAAAAAACCTTAGCAGTTTGTCTCCCGAGTTCACAAAGCTGATGTCTTTCATTTCAGCCGTTTCGTGTATCTGTGAATTGTATTTCTGACTGCTGTATAAATCCGAATTTCACGAATGATTTTTATCTATCTGATGCGGATCCTATGCTCTTTTCAGGCTGTCCTGAGTGATAAAGAGGCTTTCTTTTTTTGTTAGCAAGCACACACGAGTGAGAGTGTGACATGGCGGCATCAGTTTCATCTCGGTTCCTTGTTCTGCTCAAAGAGTTTTCAACCGTCAGAAAGATATCATGGCGTTCTGCTGCAGCTAATTACCATCGCCAATCGCGTTTTTTATGCCATGCTGCGAAAGAGAATGGATCTCTTACTCTTGCAAGCCTTGAACTGGGGAACAAACCAAGGAAATCGGGGAAGAGTAAGGCGGTAAAGCTTGAGGGAAGTTTTGTTACTGAGATGGGTCAAGGTAAGGTAAGAGCAGCAAAGAACGATAAAATGAAAGTAGTGAAGGAGAAGAAACCAGCTGAGATAGTGTCGCCTCTGTTTTCTGCGAAATCCTTTGAGGAGCTTGGCCTCCCAGATTCATTGTTAAACAGCTTGGAAAGAGAAGGTTTCTCTGTTCCAACAGATGTCCAATCCGCAGCTGTCCCAGCCATAATCAAAGGTCACGATGCAGTGATTCAGTCTTATACAGGATCTGGCAAAACCCTGGCTTATCTACTTCCAATACTATCCGAAATTGGTCCACTAGCAGGAAAAGCTGGAAGCTCCTCTGGTGAAAGCGAGAAGAGAGCAGAGATTCAAGCAATGATCGTGGCTCCATCAAGAGAGCTCGCTATGCAGATAGTAAGAGAGGTAGAGAAACTGCTAGGACCTGATCACCGTAGAATGGTTCAGCAGTTGGTCGGAGGTGCAAACCGAATGAGGCAAGAAGAGGCGCTTAAGAAAAATAAACCTGCAATCGTAGTTGGCACTCCTGGGAGAATTGCCGAGATAAGCAAAGGCGGGAAATTGCACACTCATGGGTGTAGATTCTTGGTGCTAGATGAAGTCGATGAGCTTTTATCGTTTAATTTCCGAGAAGATATCCATCGGATACTAGAACATGTAGGAAAGAGATCCGGGGCTGGTCCTAAAGGGGAAGTTGATGAACGTGCTAAACGGCAGACCATTCTAGTCTCTGCAACTGTGCCATTCTCGGTTATTCGAGCAGCTAAGAGCTGGAGTCACGAGCCGGTTCTGGTCCAAGCCAACAAAGTCACTCCTCTTGATACCGTTCAACCATCTGCACCGGCAATTAGCTTAACTCCCACAACTTCTGAGGCTGATGGCCAGATTCAGACTACTATTCAGAGCTTACCTCCAGCGTTAAAACACTATTACTGCATTTCAAAACATCAACACAAAGTCGACGCATTAAGGAGATGTGTTCACGCACTTGAGGCCCAATCGGTTATAGCTTTCATGAACCACTCGAAGCAGCTCAAAGACGTGGTCTACAAACTCGAAGCTCGTGGTATGAATTGCGCTGAGCTGCACGGAGATCTCGGGAAGCTAGGGAGATCAACGGTTCTAAAGAAGTTCAAGAACGGGGAAGTTAGGGTACTTGTGACCAACGAGCTCTCGGCTAGAGGTCTTGATGTTGCGGAATGTGATCTAGTGGTGAATCTTGAACTTCCAACAGATGCAGTTCACTATGCACATCGAGCTGGGAGGACGGGGAGGCTGGGAAGGAAAGGGACGGTGGTTACAGTGTGTGAGGAATCACAAGTGTTTATAGTGAAGAAGATGGAGAAGCAGCTTGGTTTGCCTTTCTTGTATTGTGAGTTTGTTGATGGAGAGCTTGTTGTCACTGAGGAGGATAAAGCTATTATTAGGTAAAGAACCAAAGAATGTATATTTCTTTTGTTCTTCTAGTTTTCAGATACTTTTATAATTATAATCAAATTCAGAATTTTGTCTCTATTTTTTTTTGTTTTTTATATCCTAAACATATTTGCTTACTACTAGCGTAAAAACATGTAGTGTTGAATTTACAGTATGCCATAAATCTGGAAACATTTGCAATTCCATGTTTACACGACTCTGAGAACAAATACACACTTACGCGTGTCCGAAAAAACCATTGGATTCTAGGAAACAGCAGTTCTTTGAGGCATTTCACCAAGCAACTTGTGGGCGATTGTGTTATTATTTGAGTTTTTGACCAATTTGGTTTACATTCGATTAAACCAATTCCGGTATGTTTTGAACCGACCGAAATTGAACTGGTTCGGTTGATAAGTTGCGGGAATTCATTTGAGCTCATGCCATGGCTCTCCATAGGGTTTACAGAGAGTGAGTGAGTGAGTGAGAGTTGGTAAAAGGAACGATTTTGAGCTGAAGATGATGATGATGTTGATGATACGGAGACGGAGGAGTCCGAAAGCTTTCAAATTTGTTCATCCCCGTTTACCTGAGACAGGTTCCTGGAGTTCTTCTTCATTCTTTTATCTCTGTGAGAGAGACTTTTCTGGTGTCAGCAGCGATGGCGATAGGAAACTCTCGTATAGAGAGATGTTAAAGAATGGGATTAGCGATATCAAGAAGGATGATGCTGTTGATCTGTTCCAATCCATGATTCGGTCTCGTCCTCTTCCTAATATCATAGATTTCAGCAGATTGTTTAGTGGCATTGCCAAAACGAAACAGTATGATCTCGTGTTAGCTCTCTGCAAGCAGATGGAATTAAATGGGGTTGCGCATAACCTCTACACACTGACTATTATGATCAATTGCTTCTGCCGGCGCCGTAATCTCGGTTTTGCGTCTTCTGTTTTGGGAAAGATGTTGAAACTTGGGTATGAGCCTGACACAACCACATTTAACACACTCCTCAATGGATTATGCCTCGTGGGTAGAGTCTCTGAAGCTGTGGAATTAGTTGATCGAATGGTAGAGACGGAACATATGCCCAATCTCATTACGCTTAGCACTCTTGTCAATGGACTTTGTCTCAAAGGTAATGTGTCTGAAGCGGTTGAGTTAATCGATCGAATGGTGGAAAATGGGTGCCAACCTGATGCATTTACCTACGGGCCGATTTTAAACAGAATATGCAAGTCCGGGAACACTGCCTTGGCCATGGATTTGCTGAAAAAGATGGAAGGAAGAAAGATCAAACTCAATGAAACCAATTACAATATCGTCATTGATAGTCTTTGCAAAGATGGGAGCTTCGTCGATGCACTCAACCTTTTCAATGAAATGGAAATGAAAGGGATCAAGGCAGATGTTATCACCTACACCTCTCTCATAGGAGGACTTTGTAAAGCCGATAGATGGGATGATGGTGCACAGTTGTTGAGGGATATGATCACTAGGAAAATAACCCCCGACGTTTTCACTTTCAATGCGCTGATTGATAGTTTTGTGAAAGAAGGAAAACTTGTAGAAGCTAATGAATTGTATAAGGAGATGGATCAACGAGGTATATCTCCTGATACCATTACTTATACTTCTTTGATAAATGGGTTTTGCATGAAGAACCGCCTAGATGAGGCCAACCAGATGCTGGATCTGATGGTTAGCAAGGGATGCGATCCTAATGTCGTGACTTATAATTCCCTTATAAATGCATACTGTAAGGCCAACCGAGTTGACGATGGTTTGGAACTCTTTCGCAAAATGTCTCTGAGAGGAGTGGTTGCGGACACAGTCACTTATAATACTCTCATCAAGGGGTTTTCTCAATCGGGAAAAATTAATGTTGCCAAAGAACTCTTCCAAGAGATGGTTTCTCGTGGTGTGCCACCCAGTATTCTGACTTATGGTATTTTGTTGGATGGTTTGTGTAACAATGGAGAAGTGGAAAAGGCATTGGAAATACTTGGAAAAATGCAGAAGAGTAAAATGGATCTTGGTATTGCTATCTACAATATCATCCTTCACGGGATGTGCAATGCAAGTAAGGTCGATGATGCATGGGATTTATTCTGTAACCTCCCTATCAAAGGATTGAAGCCTGATGTCAGAACATATACTATAATGATTGGAGGACTATGTAAGAAAGGCTCAGTGTCCGAAGCGGATCTGTTGTTTAAAAAAATGAAAGAGGATGAATATGCGCCAGATGGTTGTACGTACAACATTCTCATTAGGGCACATCTCCGAGATGGTGACTTAGTCGCATCGGCTAAACTTATTGAAGAAATGAAGAGTTGTGGGTTCTGTGCAGATGTTTCCACCACAAAGATGGTTGTTGACATGCTATCGAGTGGTGATATAGACAAAGGCTTTCTAGATATGCTTTCTTGATCTGGTGGTTCTTTTTGAAGGAAATCGTAGCTGCTTTGAAATGGACCTCCTTGTGTTGCTATGATTTGTTGTTTTCTAGGCATCAAATAGCTTGAAATGGGCATAGCATGGGGATTGGTTATAAAATAATCTCCATTTTTTCTTATGTAGTTGAATCTTGTTCTCTCTGACACATGTATGAGAATCATTTATATATTCCTTTCTCTATGTACGGCTTAACGCCTTTTGTTTTTTCATTGTAGTTAAGTTAAAAGACACTGAATCCATTTTATCAGTCTGGAACTAAAAGAAGCAAAACAAACAACTGAAAATTCAATAGAATCAACTTGCTATTTTATTCATCGAAGTAAAAGACTCGTTCGATACATGGAAAATTAAAGCACAACTATAATATGTGTATACACACTTTTCGTTTATATTGAGTGATTAGTAAAGGTCACTAAAACAAAACCAAACAAAACAGAGAGAGAGTACACTCAAAGCTTCCTCTGGTAACCCCATGGATTGTTGTTTGCCCAATTCCACTGGTCTCTGCACATCTCATCCACTCCATATTTTGCCCTTATAACAATTTGTTCCAAAATTAGATCATTTGATAACAATTTAAAACCAAATGAAACCAATCGTTTAATGGTGAAAGAGTTAACTTACTTCCAGCCAAGTTCTTTCTCAGCTCTCTCTGTTGAAGCATAAACTGCTGTTGCATCTCCTGACCTTCTCGGACAGAGCTTGATCGGGATTTTCTGCAAATGTGTTTTCTTGTTTCAGCCATTTATACAAAACTCAGTTACCCGTTTGATTTCATTCGCTGTTGTTTACCTTGCCGGAAGCTTTCTCAAAAGCTGCAACCATTTCTAACACAGACGTTCCTCTTCCAGTCCCTAGATTGTAAGCAGTACAGCCTGACATCACAACAAAACATGTCTGAGAAGAATCCATCAAATAAAAAATCAAAACTTTAAACAGTTAAGTTTCTGAGAGAGTTACCAATCTTTGGATCAGCAAATAGCTTCCTTAGCGCAGCTATATGACCATCTGCCAAATCCATCACGTGGATGTAGTCTCTGACCTGTTTTAAACATCCTCTTTAACTTTCTTAAAATAATAATCCTTTACAGTTATTCTAAGAAAGCCATCCAAAACTAGCTTTTTGATCTATCATCAGAAATCTGAATGAGAGATTTTGGGATCTGATTTGTATTTACCGCACTACCATCCTCGGTAGGATAGTCATGTCCATAGACATTGAGTTCAGGTAGTCTTCCAACGGCCACTTGTTGGATGTAAGGCATGAGGTTATTGGGGATTCCCTTTGGATCCTCGCCAATTCTGCCACTCTCGTGAGCTCCCACGGGATTGAAGTACCTCAGCAGAACAATTCTCCATTCTGGTTCCGCTCCGTGGATATCTCTAGCTATTTCTTCAAGAAAGAGCTGTACAAGAAAGAGGTTGTGAACACATAATGACTTTCAACAATCGAGCATTGTTATCTTTTGTAAGGCTTAAGAAAGGCTTCTTGGATCAGGTAAGGTTTGGGGAAATTTAAAGGTATCAATCACAATCAAGTCAACTTTCACCATTATGGATCTACAACAAAGACTTTGAGATTAAAGACTTAAAATTTAGATGTGCTGAAATATACCTTAGTACGACCATAAGGATTCATAGCCTTTAATTCGAAGTCTTCCATGCATGGAATCTTTTCAGGTTGTCCGTAAACAGTTGCAGATGATGAAAACACCATCTGTATATTCCAACAACACACCAATGTAAAGTCGAACAAGAAAGTAAAATCTGAAATAAAGACTTGTGAAGTTGTAGAATCCTATCTAACCATTTTACAGTTGTACTTTGCCATGGTCTCATACAGATTGATTGTTCCGACCAAGTTATTGTCAAAGTAGCGGCGAGGGTTTCCAACACTCTCACCCACAGCTTTAAGACCCGCAAAATGGATCACAGCATCGAATCTGTTTCCTCACAAGAAAAATGATTTACAGCAAAAGAGCCAGAAACGTTATGAACTATAGACATGAAAATATTTTGAGACTTTCAAGATATGAATCTAACATACCTTTGTTTGGAGAAGAGTTTCTCAATATCACCTTTGTTTCTTAGATCACCCTGTAATCAATCAACACCAACATCATTTCAACCTCCAGAGAAATGAAAACCAACAACCAATGTACTAAAAGCAAACAACTACAAGTCTACGGCTAAAAGTTCTTCCATTTTTCTTACGAACCAAACCGAGAAAATGTGAAGTTTTTTTTTTTCTTGTTTTCATGCGGGTACGGTAAAGAGAATTAAATTCTCTGTTTTAAACTCAAATTGGGTTCTAATCAAGCATGCAATCAGGCAAAAGTACAAATTCTCTACACCAGAACATAAATTAGGCGGAACTTTTTCAGTGATCAAACACAATTTCAATTCAAACCCAGAAAAGGTAAGACAAGAATTTTTGCAAGAATCCAATTTCCATTTCCAGAGAGCCAAAAAAACGTACAAAAGAGACCAAATCATACAAATCACAGAGCAGGAATTTCACCTCACAAAACAACACCTTCATCAGCTTTTCTCGGAAGAAAAAACTCAGACTAGACAGAGAAGTAGTACTTACCAGATTAAACTCGAGTTTCTTGGAGAGATCAGGACCAACAAGCTCCCTAACCCTATCGACGGCTTCGATAACAGAATTATCAAGATTATCGATGATCGAAACCTTAAAACCCTCTTTCAGAAGTTGAACAACGGTATGTGTCCCGATGAATCCAGCACCACCAGTGACAAGAATGTTCTGCTCCACGGAAGAACCCATTTTGGAAATTATCAAAGAACCCACTTCGCAAGATCGATTCTTTCTGCACTTTTGGAAACTACTCTTTTGGATAAAAAGAAGAGAGGAGATCACAGCGAATGAAGGAGATTAGAGAGAAGAAGGCACAAGAAAGTTGGGTCCTTATTTAATGATATTTGTAGCTTTCTTCACAAGTTGATAAGAATGCACGCAAAGCGAAAAATAGGAAAGGGAGTGGGCTCAAAGATGTTTTTGTTGGTTTCTATATAAAAACGGCAGTGGTGATGATGACAACGATGATGATCCGTGTTGAGAGATAATGATGGCTTTGATTCCTCGATTTTCTGTTACTCTTATTGATCGTGTATTTTGTCTCTTTTCTCGGGTGGAATTTGGGAAAATATAAAAGTAGTCTTTTTTAATGCAGTTTATATTTCTAATGTATTTTTCTAGATATGAAACCTTCGATAGCTAGTGATGACCAACACAGATTTTTTTGGTTCAACAGAAATTCTACGCGCGATATATTTTTTTCGCGGTAAATCTCAAATGAAGAAGGATTGATCTTACTGTGCTTCATCAAGCATAATTTTTTATTACTAATTTAAAATAGTGACGCTGAAATTGGATAATTACGTTGTCCAGTCAACAATTTTTTAGATAAGAGTTGTCCACAACATTTTTGTTGCTAACGAGTTGTCCAATCAACATTATCTTCATCCGTAATTTATAGATATTTTAGGTACCCAATTTTGGGTACTGATGGAGATTTTTGGTTCTCGAGTATTTCGATTCAGCTGAGGCAAAAAAAAAATTCAAGATTAATAATATTAATAAAAAAAAAAATCGAATGGTGTTATTACATCGAGTGATTGCTTAAAACATCAGAAATTTCGGTTATTGATCAATTTCTGACACGAAAAACGATCTAAACTAGAAACGAACGTAAGAAAGTACAAGATGGTTCAGGATAACTCTAAGATGTTGTCAAGTTTATCTCCAGCCAAGACTTGTGATCTTACGATGGTTCAATTGAATTTGGGACTGAGGTAGAACTCAGGATCTTGGAAAAACCTGGTGAGCATCTCAGCCTTGTCGGAAGAGAGATCTGTGTTTGCTAATATGTCTTCTTTGGATGTTTTAGCGATTGCCTCGACTGAACCAATAGCTTGGTATAGCTGTAACCAAATGGGACATATACGTAAGCAGAATTCATCGTGAACCGGCATGAATCAAACACACAATGCAAGAAAAGTACAAAGCACAAGTTTGAAGTTACCGTGTTTGCATCATGTTTGTTGATGTTGGGTATGGATGTGACAACTCTGATGAACATGTTTGTATCCTGCACAGTTCGCTTCCTCTTCACATGAAAGGAAAAAGAAGGAAAAGCTTTAGAGGTCGCCAAAACGAATATTGAAACAGATCCTTACAGCGAGTGATCTTTGAAAACATCATACCTCAACCTTGAGTTTAGACGCCACCTTCTGTTGCTTGCACACTGCAGCTCAAGTTTCAATCTAATCAATAACTCAGAATAGCATAGCTATCTAACTAACACTAAACAAATGAGTTTTTACCCCCGTGAGAGTGAGAAATCTTAACAATCTTCTCGAATCCCATCTCAGCATCAGTGACTGGTACAAAAGCAGGTTTCCCAAAGTCCATCTCATATCTAATGAAAAGAATTATGGACCTTCATTTACGGCAAAAGTAATAGTGGTGCAGGGTGATAAGATGTGTAGACCACTCACTGGAAGTAAGATCGCATGAATGAATCATTCTGTTCTTTAGTTGAAAGTGTGGCAATAACGTAAAGTCGCGCAAATTGCCCTTTCAGCCTCTTTACTCTGCAAAAGGTTAAGAAATCAAAGAAATCAGGAAAGAAACAGACTAATAAGAAGACCGGAATCGAGACAGGTTGAAAGTATGCGCATGGATGGTAGACCTGCTGAAGATGGAGGCAACATTGGAACAATCCCATTTGGTCACAAAAACAAAAGCAATAGACACGCCTCCACAATTGAAGATCAGATCCTATCACGCCAAACGAGTGATTCTTTAGCTAGTTTAGATCAAACTCTCCAAAAAAAGAATATTATCAGAGAAAGCCACATACAGGGGAAATCGAGACAAAGTTAAGACGGAAAGAGTTTGAGCTAAGAAATGAGGATATGAAACTGATCAGTGAAGGGTCTTGTTCAGCTTTCCATGCGTTGCTCATTATACAAACACCAGCAGCATTTCCTGACAGTTAAACAAAAGCAGAAGCTCAAATTCTACGGTACTTTCCCAGAGATATTACATCAGAATTGGCAGATATCGTAAACTAATCCAAGTTTTATCCAAAATGAAAGCTTCTCATCGGAGTACAAACACGAATGTAGAAGGCCAATTCGCGTGTATGTGAAGCATAAAATCGCAATCCAAGTGACTTGGGGTAACTGGAGTTACGTTAATTTAAGCCCTAAATTTATCACCGGAATTTGCACAGTAATAACCTAAGCACACCAAAAGTTATCGACATTCATATACCAAAAGGAGCAGATACAGAATATAATCCAGGTTTCATTCGAAGATAACGAAAGAAGCTTCTCAAATCGGAGTCGAATCACATATATAGAAGGCCAAGTGTCGTGTTTCCTCTGACAAATCGGCACCGAATTTTGCACCAAAAAAAAAAAAAAATCGGCACAGAATTAGCAAAACCTAGACTCTAATGATGGAGTAAATCGGATTTTTCTCACGGGAAAGAGTACCTAGATTCACGAGAGTTGACGGAACTTGATCTGTCGAGGCACTGTAGCTTGATCCCGCAGCCGCCATTGATGAACCTCGAGAGTTTTGAAGACGAACAAAACTGACCGTGCGCGCGAGTTTCAAGGAAATGACTCTGTAATAAGAGATTGGGCCTCATGGGCCATACTGGCTCAAACATTTTAGGTTCAATATAAACAACTTGGTTGGTCTTTAACAATTTTCATAAATTATCTATTTGAGCATGTTCATAGCACTGCTTTTACGTTTCTCTTGTTTCCCCCACAAGAACTCTATAATCTACTTCATTCCTCAAATGAGAGATAATTCTATTTTTCTTTTCTTCAGTTTCTACCTTTTCTCATCACAATAACTCTGAAAATTATACACTAGAAATCACATTTTATTGTTGTACACTTACTAAGTCTTTGGGTGATACCACTTTGAAGAATAAAACAAAACAGTGGAATCAATCTTTCCACAATATTCTCATTCTACTCTGTTGGTGCAAGACATGATTGTTGATTTCATCTCTTCTTTACTCAACGATGCTTCAACAATTAGCTGCAATCAATAAACAGTCCAAAAAAACTGAATAATCCAAGATTATAAAAATTAAACACAGGACATTAAGATTGAGATATTTCTCTTTCTTTCTTTACCTCTTGCACTCTGTTTCCAGCTCGAGCAAGCAGTTTGTATTGGTTCTCAAACATTGGCGCCATGTAAACCTACATGGAAACATTGTTAAAAAAAACTAACTATAAAAAAAGTTCACATTTTTTTTATAAGGATTATGTGTTTAAAATGCGATAAAACTGTGTACCTGAAATGTTGGAGCGAGACCTGGGCTCAAGAAAAAACGACTTTTTGAAACTGATTGTATTCCTTCAACCATTTCCAGCTCTTTGATCAGAGATTCCACATCAGGCCACTGCAGAAGAATTTTTTTTTCAGAAACCCGTATACTAATGGTTTGATTACATAGTCACAGAAGACTACAATACCTCAGCGTCAAGCTCTGCAGCTTGTAACTTTCCCAACTGATCATTACCACCAACTACAGATTCTAAGGCTTCGGTTAGAGGATCAGGCTGCATAAAGATATCAAAAGGGTTTAGATATATATCAAATGGTATAACGATTTCTATAAGGGAAGCTTTATAGAGATCTTTCTCACCGTGATTTCTTTTAGTGACAAGAAGATACGTTCAAGAGCAAAATCTAGCTGGTGCACTTTCGCCTCCACCATCTAATAACACCAACAAAAAACGTTTTTCAAACCACTTTTTATTTATCTAGCCGTGTTTAAGATAGTTCAAGAAATTACCTGACCGATCTTAAAATATGAAGCAGGGTCTAAAGTTGCATCCCATGAAACTTCTGACTGGTGAATCAATGCAGGGACACCTTCTAGCTGTTTTAACCAAACTTTTTAGTTTTAACAGCAAATTGGATTACGTTCTTGCGGGTCTATTAGCAAGAAGGTACTACAAACATATGATAAACTCTGGTATTGTACCTCACAGAAAATACCGAAATACGTAATTTTCTTGATGCAGCATTTCACAACATCCCCAACACGAAGCTTAGCCATAAGATTTCGTTTTTTCTCAACTTCCTCTTCATTTTCTCTCGGCCTCATCGAAAATATAAGCTTCCTTGAATTTCTGTTAGCCATAACCACATTCACTTTGATTTTCTGCATTGAGTAAAAAATTGTTTTAGAGGGGGAATAAAGAAGCATCTCTAATTATGATAGCAAAACTATCAGAGATTTTTTTTGGTCAAACCTGGCCAACAAAAGACGATAGGAACTTCTGCTTCTCTCTGTCATATACCATAAGAAGATCTTCCAGCTTCATATCAGAAGAAACTTCTTCACTGACTGTGTTCCCAACTTCAGAATCTACTAAGCTTGAATCTGGAGTTGGAGCTTTACTCGTGACATCTTGACCTCCAATTACTCCAAGGTTTTGTCGATACAGTGATGGATCTACACCTTTTCTTCTCAACCACGATTCGAACGCGAGAAATTTCCATTTTGCTGCAAGGTTCCGGTAGGGCAAAAATCCGATCAAAGATCCATAGGAAACCTGTTCAGAATAAAAAGCAATCATGAAGAGCAGAAAAAAAAAGACAGAGTATCAAACCAAAAAATACAAGCAATTATGAAGCCATAAATAAGTACAGATCTTACTTACAGCAAATCCTCTAGTGCTCGAGCTTATTAGCTCAACATCTGCACGTAATTCTGTCTTAACTAGAGACTCTGCCTTATTCCAATCACTTTCCTATCAAATTCACACAAGACGAGTTTATGATATGCCTCTTATCTTATGAACGAGTAAATGGTAAAATAGTATTAATTTTAAAACCTCCAAGGAAGATCTAGAAGGAGGGCCCTTGAGCTCAACAGAGACCTGACGACCTTCATGGTTCACGATCAATGGTTGTCCTCTGGTTGAAACTGATGGCTCTGCAGAAGACGGGTCTAATCTATAACAAAATTAACCAGTCAATCAAAACGAGAAGAAATGAGGAAGAAAAGCGCAGTTCCACAACAGAATTATCAAGATACTAAATCGGAGTTAACCTTTGTGGCTTCCCTAGTAAAGAAGCCTCTACGATGGTCTGAGAAACTGGATTCGAAGGACTTCTCTCGACTGGATCACTGTTAATGGTTTTCTCCTCAGAGGATCCCGAGGATATCTCGCTATTAAGCTGCATTTCTTGATAAAACAACAAGCATATTAATCAGCTCCATATTTAGACTATTTGTGAAAGGTCTTAGTCTTGTCTCTATCTATTACCAGTTGGAATTGATGTATTTCCCATACCAGTTGGAATTGATGTATTTTCTATCTCCGGCAGTTCCACAGCTCCACTATCTCCAGCTTCCTCTTCTACATTCTCAGGCTCGGGCCTCGGTTCTGGCTTCTCCAAAAGAGTGTACTCTGAATATACCCCTTCATCTTGTTCTCCTTCTTCCATAGTTAATCCATCACTGGGAAGCTTATCTCCAGAATTTTCCTCTCCCGCATCAACGTTCAGTGGTTCCGGTTTTCTCAACAATGTCATGTCACTAAACCTCTCGTTTTCCCTCTCATTCCTCATTTTCAGTGTCAGATTCGGTTTCAACCGCAACTTAGACTCCTCATCGTCGTTATTGTTCACATAGTACGAACTCGGCTTTCTCAATATAACATTAGGCAGTGTCCTTTTTGGAGGAGCAGCAATCGGAGCACTCTCCAATGGCTTCTTCAGAGCAGGGTTTGGCTTTTTCATCACTGGCTTTTCCACAGTTTCGAATTGGACTCCGTTTTTCGGAACTGGCTTCACCAAATTCAAGCCACCCAGTGAACTAGATTTCTTCTTATCTTCCTTTGACCAATCCAATGGAATCGCTTCGATGTCTGCAATTTTACCCTTATTCTTGTAGAAAGATTTCTCAACTTCAACGAAAGAAGCATCTGGATTCACTTTTCTAGCCACTATCTGTATAATTTTTTACCATAAAAAATATGGGCGTGAATAGATATCCAAAGACTTTCAAAATTCGAATTTCCTTTAAAAAATTCTCAGAAGAAATTTTAAGAATCTCACCTTAGCCAAAGTCAATTTCGGGTCTTCTCCGAGCAAACGGCCGAATTTGAGCTCCATTTGATCCCATTCGTTGAGCTTGGGCTCTTCCCTTTTCGAAGCTGAAACTAAAAACTTCTTTTGTTTAGCTAATAAACTCTCCCGGTTTCTTCTCACCCTAACCCTAGAAGGATACAACGGGAAACTTCCGGAGATAGATGCGGTGGGTGCGGCGGATGCTGCGGCGGAAGCAGGAGAGGATAAGGCGAGAACGTCCATTTCTGATTAAGCCCAGAAAGTATAATAATTTCGCCAAACTAGAATCATGGGTCTGATAAAAATCACGAATCTCGTTTACCTCGAGTGACTGTGACTCGAGCTGTAGCTCTCACTCTCGCTCGTTATGTGGACTACAGAGGAGAAATGGCTATGGCGGAGGGAGAAGCTTTATCAGTATTGCTTTGCATATTTTTCGCTTCCTGGTTCTACCAGTGATGGAAAGACACGTGGTTGATGAAGGAGTGAGAGTGCTTAAGCGATTGCATTAAACGTCTTTCCGTTCTTTTGTTTTAGAGATGAACAACACGTCGTTTTAAAACATGTTTGAACGTCAACCATTAATCTCCATTCTCCCATAAACGACGTGGTTTCCCTTGAGAATTCTCTCCTCAGACACGCGTCGCAGTAGTACAGCAACTACACTTGAGGACAGAAACCAATATTGGAACTAAAGCCTTAAGGAATTTGGTTTAGGGGCCTATAATCGGCCCATATTGTTGTTAGAGCAGGGGCAAAAGTGTAATTTATCAAATACAAATTGAGCTGAAAGTTACGTTCTACCGCGGTTTTCATTCCGAAACAGTGTACAACCCATGTCGCTCAATATCTCTTTGGCTTTATGGTTTATAGCTCCTTGTATCCAGTTTTTGGAATTTATAGGTAAATTTACTTCCAATAAAAAGTGTGTATTAGAAATTACTACTAATCATGTCAATTGGAGTGATATTGTTTGGAAGAAACAAAAGTATTTTATTGTTTTGATTTAACGTCTTTTTAGGCTGGTAAATCTGTGTTAACCATTATTATAAATTTATAACAAAAATCGGGCACGAATTTTCTCTGTAATCAACTATAACCTTCCACTATAGGTAATGTTTATAATTTATCCGATTGAACTAATCAAAATTCAAAAGGCCAAAAGTTGCACCAAAGAAAGTTCATCTTTCAACCAGAATAATTGGTTGTATCATGTCACCTTTGAAGAAAACAAACTACAGTATCAAAATCCATCGAATCCATCAAAACTAGGTTCCACTAATTAATGAAGTACTGTATGAGTTAAATTATTTCACTTAAATATTAACTAGCATTCAACAAAGTTAAGTAGAATCCTATAATGTGGAAAACAGTTAAAAAAAAAAATTGTATAGGTATTTAATATTCGTGCCAAAACATGGAACCTAGCTAACGAGTAACGCCCACAGTTTTTACCCCTTCTATAAATAATTATTCTTGCTTCAGTTCCTTCAAAAAACTTCAGACTGTGTGAATCAAAACATTTCTTTCATTTCCTAAAAACACTCCCAAAGGTTTTCACTTCTTAATTCCTTAATTTTCTACCATCTCTTCGAAGGGTATTTACGGGAATACAAGTTATCGTAATGGATGTCTTTATATCGGAAGAGTATGTCAACCGCCGGAGAATGGAGAAAAAAGCTGCTGCCGTTGCTGGAAAAAATCTGAGGCTAGGTTTTGGTTCAAGCAATAGAACGGAAAAGAGAAAAACCAATCCATGGATGTCGGAATCTCGGCCGGAGAAAGAGATTTCGGTCACCGACGGTAGTGTTTATGAGAGTTATGTGTTCCAATGCTTCTCGCCGTAACAAATATAGCGTTCGCGTTTAGTATTAAAACGCAGACGCAGTTGCATATGCATGGGCGGCGGTTATTAGTTGTAGCTCTTGTATTTTCATCTCTTGGTTTTTATTTGCTAGTATAGTGGTTTTTTTCTTAACAATGTGTTGCCATTCACAAACTAAACATATAATATGGTTTGTGTTGTATTTTGTGTTGTTTACGTAACTCTTTTGTTGTCCTCTCGAATAATTAGTGGGTAGGCCCAATGGTAAACTTTAGAAGGCTTTATTCAAACGAATGTAAAATAATGCTCGGCCCAATTCTAATATGAACGTGAGCGCACGATTTAATGACACGTGACTCGAAAAGACAGCTAAACATTTCGACATAAGTCCCTGAAACTGAAAATATATTTGTTTTGCTCAATAGTCTCTCCTGATTCTCTCCTAACTCAGAAAGCAAAATTGATTTGAAAACAAAAAAATGAGCTACGAGAAAGTTCCACCGGAATCGTATCCTCCTCCAGGTTTGTGATCTCTATTCTCTCTTATGATTCGATTCGATTCGATTCCTTGGACATTCGTAGTTTTCTTATTCAAACTGATTCTGATCGGTTCTAAAATCTGGTTTGAAAATTCGGACGAATAGGATACCAAGCTCACTATCCTCCTCCGGGCTATCCATCGGCGCCGCCGCAGCCGAGTTATCCTCCGCCGCATCACGAAGGATATCCTCCACCTCAGCCCCACGGTTATCAACCGTACCCACCACCGTCTTCACGCCCTTACGAAGGCGGTTACCAAGGTTACTTCGCCGGAGCCGGAGGTTATCCTCATCAGGGACCGCCTCCTCCTCCTCCTCCGCAGCATTACAATCACTACCAGCACGATCATCACCATTACCAGGATAATGACAATGGTTGCTCCTCTTTTCTTCGCGGCTGGTTCGTCTCTCTAATTCCCGCCATTAATTTCTCATTATGTATCACTGTTTCTTCGAAGCTTCGTTATTGTGTGTGCACTGATTCGATTCTTGCGTTTTTTTGGGTCAACCTTGCTAACTTGTTGTGTGGGGGTATAAAGCTGTGATTGAGAATTTCGACTTTATGTTGTTTTTTTTTTTCTTCTTTTGATTCTCTTCTGACAAAAGATTGATCTGTGGACACCTTAGGAGCAACGTGTGGGTTTAAAGGATCACTCAATTAATGTTTTGAGGTTCATTGAACTAGTGTTTTGGTTTCTTGGAATTTGGGAATATTATGATCAAATGATCTTGATTAGAACCAGATTCTTTGAGTTGATGTTTGGATAAAGTCATAATGTGAGTTGAACTTGGACATTTAATGTGAAACCCAGAGTTTACTTCCGTTTTCCTTTTGTTTGTATGGCCATTAATCGGAATTTGAGTGCAAGAGATTCGTATTAATCCTTAGATTTAGTTCTCTGAATGTTTTGTTGATCCTCTAAGAAAGGTATCTATCATCTATGGTGTATTTAGAGCTATTCATAAAAAGTTCAGCTTGTGAAACTCAGTAATTGAGTTTTGGACATTTTTTTTTTTATTTCTTCAAGAAAACTAGTGGCACACTTAAGAACTCCTAATGGCTATAGAAATTTTAAACCCAAAATGTTTGTATAAATCCTAAGATAATCCAGTATCTATTTCATCTGCTGCAGCTTTCTTATGCTCACTCGAATGAATGCTTGTTTGTTAGATAAAATACAAATTAAGTTTTTGTTCATACTACTTATTCTCGTGCTACGATTAACTGAGTCTTTTTTTTGCTTCTGCGTGTTGCAAATCGCAGTCTTGCTGCTCTCTGCTGTTGCTGTGTGTTGGAGGAATGCTGCTTCTGACAATGCCCTTCTATGCGGATCTCTTACTTATTTTTATTGTCATTTAAAGTCACATTATATGTCAATCGAAGACATGTACAATAACTCGCTCTATGTCTTATGTACCGTCATGTTTCATTGTCTGTCATTGTTGTACCTCTTTGTTTGAGAGTAGACTCATGGATTAGAAACATAGCTATCTTGTGTATGTCCTCTGTAACTTTTATGTATCAATTGAGAAATGACATGCTTGATATTTTCTCCAGATTTTTAGTTTCCAGAAGCTGATTTATGGTAAAACAATTTGATAGACAAAATCTGGTACTTTATATAAAGGGAGATCAAAATAAGCAGAGTATAGCATGTAAGAAGAATCGCCAAAACGAAAAAGGTCTAAAACACATGAAGCTTCACAGAATCGGTTCTTGTCTGAAAGAAACTACACCTAAAGTACATCAAAAGCCTAAAACAAAAACCAACATGACCAGTAGAGAGGCTAAAGAATCGTAACACATGACGGTGCGTCTTTTCTAGTCCCAACCACTGTTCGGTAGAGGTAAAGTCTATCAACCTTCTCTCTCTCATCTTCTTCATTCTGCTCCATCCCATTACTCTCATTCTCGTTGATGATCTCCACGTTGAGCCATGGCGCATCCCGCGCGAGCCTTTTGCAGCCACCGAGCGTTACATCACAAGACGACATCCAAAGGGATCGCATTGTTTCGTACTTCTCCACGTCAGCAAGAAGCGCCGCGTTCCCAAACGGACTGTCTCTTATCTCTAGCTTCCTCAGCTTTTTGCATCCATTCAGCACATAGAGCATTCCCTGGTCAGTGTCCCCTGCAAAAGCTATCGACAGCATCTCGAGCTGTTCCGCGTACATACCGATGTAGAGGAAGACTTTGTCGGTTAAGAGACCCGAGACAGAGAGACGTCTCAGACCCTTGCAAGCTTGTACGATAGCACCAAAGCCTTCGTCTAGTGATTGAGATGTGATGTGGTCAGGTTTGTTTGGCTCAAGGATGCATAGCCTGAACCGGATAAAGTTTGGACAGTTCTTGGCCACGGTTATGAGCGCTGCGTTTGTCATTTGTTTGCAGAAGTAGAGAATCGAATGAAGTTTACGGCAACCTGCAGAGATTGCGACTAGTCCGACTTCAGTCACAGCTGCGTCGTTATCTTCTTCACCGTGTAAATCAGAGGGAAAAACTCTCAGCTCTTGTAACTCTTTACAAGCCGAAGCCACGACCTCAAGTCCTTTGTCGCCAATACTATCCAATATCTGTAGGAACCGTTATACAATAGCAAGTTAGATTCTTTTTTATCAGGGCAGTAAAAGATGAACAGAGATCAAACTTACCCATAACCGTTGGAGTCTCTTGCAAAACTGAATAAATTTTATGAGGTGGTTGCCTTGGATTTCGGCTGCGTAGCTGAGATTCAAGGAGATAAGGTTTTGGCAAATTGGATAGAACGCTGGGAGGCAGCGTGGAGCAACTTCTGAGAAGCCCGACAAGCACCTTAACGAGGTGCATTTATTTATGGCAGCAGAGAGTTTCGCAAAAGATTCAGGATCAGGCTCATTCTCATAAGACCCAACTCCCAAGTCCACTAGCTGCGGCGCACAGCTCATTAACCTTGTGAGCGCATCGAGCGGTACTGCACGGTTAACCTTCAAGCTCTTCAGGTTCGGTGACCTTGCGACGAGCCTCTCTAGAGCAGCCAGGTTGGTTTCTCCTTTAAGACAGGCGAAATTCAACGAAGTAAGAGTGATGCAGCTGTCTGGAAAACAGTTGAGCCATTGACCTCTGTGATCATCGATTTCGTTCTCTTGCAGGTCCAGCTCACGAAGATGCCTAACAAGAAAGACACCACATTTTGTAAAAAAGAGTTAAAAGGGAACACCTTCACTGCTCAGAGCCTAAGATAAACCATTTCTCAATCAAAAGAAAGTGAACAAGAAACACATAAAGCTTAGCTTTTTCATGTTTACCTGCAATTGGCGGCAATGGAGGCTAGGCCATCAGTGGTAAAACCTTCACAGCTAACAAGCACCAATGACTTGAAATTCGCAAAGGAACGAGAAAGCAGCTCCAAGCTTTCGTCAGAGACGACCATCCGCTTCAACCTAAGCTCCTCGAGCCCGACACGAGCCCTAGCCAAAGCATCGATCCAAGGGTGCACGAAACCTCCCCATTCGTGAGGAACCAAGTTGAAGTCGGCGAAATGAGGCTTGCCTTTCAAGGTTAGCGATTTGAGACATGGAAACCTCCCGATTAATCTCTCCGGGTCGATGGCGTAGCAGTTTCCGATGAACACTTTCTTCCTGCTGCACCTCTCGATCTTGTGCCACGATTTGCAAACCAGAGATATCGAATTCCTGTCTCTGTGAGAAGCTATGGAGTCAAAAATGTGCTCTATGACCTCATCCGGGAAATAATTCATCTCCTCTATCGATTGCTGAACCCTAACAGCGAAGCTTCGTGGTACAGCGAGATCCACACACTAGCAGGATTTGAATTCAAAAGCTCACAAAACAGAGAAGCTAAGCTCTATAAAAACTTCACCGGAACTTGAAGACTCGTGGATTTGAATTCGATTCAGGCGAGGGAAAGCTAGATTCGTATTCAAAAAAAGCAATTTTGAAAATCCGGAGCTCGATAAACAAAGAATAATGAGTACACAAGATCGTGAACTCTATAAACTAGACACTGAAGTTGAAGATTCAGATCTAAAGGTGTATAAATCAACTAGATCTACGACGAACAAGTTGAAAACCTCGAGCAAATGAAGCGACTTACAATCGTCGTCGGAACCAAACTCGCTGATGTTTATAAAGAAGAAGAGAAAGAAGAAAGAGTCGGAAAAAAAAGATGGAGAATTATGAATCTATAGATAAACTCTGGACTGCTTCCAAGTCCAATGATGAACAAAAGATTTGGATGAGAGAGAGAGAGTTCACGCAAGCAAAGCAAACCAAAAAAAAGCTCAGAATCAGAAGAAAAGAAACACACTCTCTCTCCTTCTCTTTCTTTAGTCTATGGAAGGAGACTCAAAAACATTTTAACCAGAGGAAAAGCCAACCTAAGCTGACCAAAAAAACTAACCATGGTTAGGTTAAGCTTTGGGGTTGATGATCCAACGGTGGATATTGGTTCCAAGGATAGCCACGAAAGGAATCTTGACCGTTGAAGAATGGTATGGTGTGCATGTGTTGCGACCACTGGTTACGAGGCCTTTCGCCAAAGAGAAAGGGTGAAGTGATGTATTAGTGTCAGAGCAAGGGACATGTAAATAGCCCCTACCTTTTCAATATTATTACGAACTTGCCATTGATAGCTTCCCAGGCGAATAGAAAAATATATATTCCATACTCGCTAAAATCATATTCTATATGTGGATTAAATTAATTCAGTGAAAATATAAAGATTCAATCCTTTTGTTTTTGTTAAATAATCAAATCTTTCACGGTTGTTAGAAAGTGCAACAATTAGCAAAAATAAAACAGAACCCATCGTACAGTCGTACTGCAACGAATATAGGTAATTACCATTTTAGACACGTTTTCATGTAAATTAGTTAATCAATCAGATAAATCTCATTATTAATCTAGCAACTAAATTAAATTAGTTTGATTATGGGGTATACAAGAAAAGGAGAAGAAAGATAAGCAAGGCTGGCTGATTTTGTCTTTGAGACGAGGACACCCATTGATGGATTTACGGAAATAGAAGGTCATGAACTTTGATTTTTTTTTTTATCTCTTTCAATATATATTTAAAAATAATAATCATAATACTGGTTTCTCTAACCAAACAAATCAAAAAGCTAATCAAACTCCCATCTTTTTCAAAAGGTGGTTATGGGTAGGGTTCAATCTCGATAAATTCGTAAATCTTATGTAATATAACGTTGAAACGATAAACATACAATAGTTATTAGTATTATTTAAACAATAAACAGAAACTGAATTATTTGATCCTAACTATGTTTTCTTTCGAGTTGGTAGATATATAAGATAAGATTATTGAATAACTCACCTTTTTATAATATTTGTATTAGTTACTTTGTAGATATATTCTCTTCTCTCTTTTTTTCCTTTTGTCTTCAGGTATATTCTCTTCTCTAAAGACCAAAAAGTTATAAATCCAGAAGAAATAGACAAAACCTCAAGACAAAAACCCTTAAGAAACAAATTAAAGGAACCAAAAAGTGGCATAAGCTCATAATCAAACTCAATAATAGACCACCCACTTGCGAATTATTACATCGAGAGAGTCAGAGAGGGCTAGTATAGAAGAGTACACGAACCAAATCATTATTACGGGTTGAAAGATAAGAGTCATTTCTCTTGCTTAACAGTTAACTCTAATGTTCAAAATTATGAAAAATTATAGGTATTAATTATTGGTAAGTAATTAGGACATATATCAACTAATCAAACATCATAACTCATAATCCTCAAAGAATATTCTCGTTGGATGTCTTGCGTGAAATCAAATTTCATTCAAATATATCTTAGCTTAGTTATATTATTCATCGCACAAAATATTCATGTATAAGTCTTACTAGTTACCAATAGACTTGTGTTTATACGTAGTCAATAAGTACGTCATTAACTAACTAGTTTTACCATCTTGTCATCTGATCATATTCAGGTTGGTTTATAGTCAATTATGTTACATTTGGTTTGGTTCTAGTAAAGTATAACCAAATTCCAACCAAAATTGTTTCGGTTCGATTTAGTTAGAGTTTGGATAAGATATTATTATGAATATTAATTGCAATTGGTGAGTTGATTAGCTAGTTAGGACAGTTTGTTATTCTGTTAAGCGAATTATATCACCTATATAAAAAGTATACATCATTTCGCATAAATTAGAAATCATCCTTTACGCTTTACATTCTTGATTGGTTCTCCTCTGTATTTCTCTTGATAGATATCTTGATAATGCCATGTTTTTTTCTTCTCTAAATAGATAATGCAATGTTTATTTATCCGAAATGTTAAATTTACTGTGTAAAAAGGGGACGAGTGATGATTTCACCTCTCTTGACCCATCCATCATATGCTACAATGGCTGCCATGTGAAGGCCACCTCTCGCTCGCTTTTTATCTCATCACTTTTTACTAATTATCTCCATTTTCACCACCAGCAGCTATAGTGGTTTTAGCTGACTCAGATAATGCCTGAATTATTGGATTTTACTGTGCAACCAACCTCTATCTCACCTTAGTTAATGCGGGTAAATTATCTTGGTAAATTCGGATGTGGATGTGACTCCTCATTTTCAAAACTAAGATTTATTTAGACTTTAGAGTATTTATTGAGCTAATTGACTCATTCATCATTTATTAGAATAAATTAGACGACTATAGTAATTTTGAATTATTTTTTAATACGATTGAAAATTTCACAGATGATAAAATTCGTTAAGAGAAACCTAACGGTAAATCCCGGATAATGGATATCAAGAAATTTGTAAGAAAAACATATTACGGATATCAAAATTTAGAATGTCCGAAATATAATCAACTGGTCTTTATCCTCGGTAAAAGTTTTTGTTTTTTTCCTTCTTCTAGAACTCTTAACTTATTTTTTCTTCCCAGCTTTTTGTTGGTTCATGAGATTCTTTTTCCTTTTATCCAATGAAGCCGAAGGCCAAAATCAAAGGCCCAAAAAGCAGAGAGTCATGATGACGCATGTCCCAATTATTAAATTCAAACACCATTACACATATCACCATACCAACCACACACATCCATATCATATAATTTACATATATATAGATAGATTGATCTACATTTGCTCGTATATGTAATATATATGTATGTATGAGATTCGGAAAGTAACCATTTCTTTCAGTTCTCATTGTCAATCCCTGGTGGTCCAGTTTTCTTTGTTGCATTAAAAACATAAGAGATATGATGATATTCTCCTGACAAAAATCTGTAACTCCTATAATTGAACTATACGAATCTATGCAGAACAATTTAACCCCTCTGAAATATTCGCTGCAACAACATAGATTGAATTGAGAAGTTAAAAAGTTGAAATTCTTAGAGAAGCAGTCATAGGACTCTCATTCACAAGCATGCATAGAATCACATGTAAGAATATGACCTCATGAACATTACAATACAAAAACTACTTTATCATCCCCTTATAATCCTATGAGTAGTATCAGTCTCTTCACTACGGTTGAAGACAGAACAATTAGAATGAGAACTCAAAGTTTCAATCTTTACTCATCATCGTCATCAAAAGCATGCCAGTAGAATGACCTTGATCATCTCTAGTACTCTCTTATTCTCTCATACCATTTTGATCTTGGGTTGCATTGCAACCAACCAAGGGGAACACGAGAACAAGAACTAGTCTATTCAAAGACTTAGTATAGGCTGCATCATTATCTACTTCATGAATTTTCACTGCAATGCATGATGTCACAGATCCTGAAGTCTATTCTCATTCTCACACAAGGCTCATATACGCAGATATACAAGACTTTTAAGGATCATCCATGGCCTCGTTGGAGATCTCACATGTCTAAACTTGAAAATTACCAATTCAATACTAGTTTGCTTCTAATGAAAAAGTAACAAGCAGCGATCTTTAAGCCCACACAGAATCGAGAAAAGATGAGAGTGTTTATGCATCGATATACTTATAGATCGAAAAACCCAAGAGGCGCATTGAGTTGAATTGCAATAACATCATAGATATAAATAGCCCACTTTGGTCCAAGCGTTCGAAACATTTATAGATTATGACAATAATCACTGACGAGAGACAAATTCTCGAATCAAAGGAACTAAATCTTGACTTCTTAGCACTAACCTCGTAAGCTAGGTTTAAGCGTCACTATCATCGCTGCTATCACCATCCTCGTTGTTACCACCACGGTCATTGGAGATGTAAACTCCAGGCTGGATCGATCGTCTCCTAGTCCTCGACGGGAGGATATTATCCAAATCCACCTCCGCCAAAGGATCGTCGGACAAATCGCTTTCATCGTATTCATCCCCATCTTCGTCGTCTTCATCATCATCACTGTCGTCACTTTCTTCCACTTCGATCAATTTTCCTTTCCCCTTATCCTCTCTCGAGATGCCTTTACCTTTCCTGTCAATCGACGCTTTAATCAAATCCTCCTCCTCTTCCTCTTCTTCTTCTTCATCATCGTCTTCCTCCTCGTCTTCCTCTTCCTCTCCACTTTCTTGCTCCTCCTCAGCTCCTAGATCGTTCTCATCCTTTTCGGACACAGAAGCAGCGGCTTTCTCCAGCGAAATCGATGATTCTGTCTTTATCTTTTCCTCGGTGGGAGAATTCAGATTCTCGACGCCGCTTCCATTAGCTTCTCCGTCTTTGGACTCAGAATCAGCAGAATTCGACGAGGGATTAAGCTTCTGAGACTTGTTTGCCACATTATCCTGGTCTTGGCAATAGAGATCCGGCTTCCGCTTCACTGGAAACGAGGACTCCTGCTGGTTTTCAACGTCCGCCATAGATGAATCGTCTTCCTCGCGCTATAGAGGAATTGCAGTGAGGGTTCGAGGACGATTCAGAGAGTTGGAACTTTGTTTGAGCAAACAGACGCAATCGCTAAAGCAAGCTCCAGTCAATTTCGCGGTAACCCTAAAAGGTTTCTCAATGCTTTATGCTACTACTCTTCTTCTCCCCTCTCGATTACCGTATTTATTTGGACCTTATATAGCCCATTATAGCCCATTATACCCTATTAGCCCATAATAACCCATTAGCCCATTAGCTCATTGGCGCGTTTTCTCTTGATTGATGTTTTCTATTTCGGACGCGATTGTGTCAGTGGAGAACGTGCTGGGGGTTACTAAACCGGCTTAATGCTACAATCTTACCGGTTTGGTTTTTCTACTCGTATGTAAATATTTCGAACCGGTTATCCATTTTGACAGGCAGAGAGGATTGATTGAAGTACAGATCCATCGGAGAAGAAGACAGAGGTAGAGAAAGAAAGAAAGAGATTGAGGATCAATGACTTCGAGGTACTGGGTGGTATCTCTGCCAGTGAAGGAATCTGCTTCTTCCTTGTGGAATCGTTTACAGGAGCAGATCTCCAAGCATTCATTTGATACTCCAGTTTATCGGGTACTCAGATTTTGCTCGATTTGTTGTATTCGATTGAAATTGCCAGAGATCTTGTGCTATTCTGATGTTAATATGGTTTTACGATGAGATTACGGTCTAATATCGTGGGTTTGATTTCAATTGTCGCAGTTCAACATTCCTAATCTTCGGGTTGGAACCTTAGATTCTCTACTCGCCCTCGGCGATGATCTGCTAAAGGTAATCATTTTGCGTTTTGATTTCCTCTCCCGATTGGATCGTTATTTAGAAGTTTTGGTGGGTGATGATGATCTCTTGAGATGTGCAGTCAAACAGCTTTGTGGAAGGAGTCTCGCAAAAGATCAGGAGACAGATCGAAGAATTGGAGAGGATTTCTGGTGTGGAGAGCAACGCCCTTACAGTTGATGGAGTTCCTGTAGATTCTTATCTCACCAGGTATCTGATTTTTTTTCTCTCACGGAGAGTTAAATTACTAATTTGGTGGTGATCGTATTCGTCAAAGGACTACACTTTTTATTATTGGCCTCAAGGTTTGTCTGGGATGAAGCTAAGTATCCAACAATGTCACCTTTGAAGGAGGTCGTGGACAATATTCAGTCTCAGGTTGCGAAGATTGAGGATGATCTCAAGGTATTGCAGCTTAACCTTTAGCTTAATGAATCCGTTGGTAATAAAAGTCTGCAGAATGCGAGTTTCTTTGTGAAGAGTAGTTGGTAGCTCTTGTTCTAAATTATGGTTAGAAAATTCTTATGGTGATTAAATGAATTTTTGGTGTTGACGACTTTGATTGCACATATTATTCAGGTTCGTGTCGCTGAATATAATAATATCCGCGGTCAACTCAATGCCATTAACCGAAAGCAGAGTGGAAGGTAAACTTTTGTTCTCCTTTTCTGATTCAGCCACTTAGTAAGCTTATGTTCTACCATGTGAAGGTTGTAGACTAATACTAAGTGATGATCGAGAATAATGCTGCTGGTCTTTATCTCTTTCTCTCTGTTTTAATATATTTATGGCAATGTGGCTGATCTTCCTTCTTTTTCTTACAGCTTAGCTGTTCGTGATCTCTCAAGCTTGGTTAAGCCAGAAGATATAGTCGCTTCAGAACATCTCGTGACTCTCCTTGCAGTTGTTCCAAAGTATTCCCAAAAGGACTGGCTAGCATGTTACGAGACATTAACCGAATATGTGGTAAATTTTTAATTTGTTGAGTGTATGGAATAGACCAATCGCAACAATATTGTTCTGTCGCATTGTGAATTTATTTAATTTATCTTAACTGTTTTCAGGTTCCTAGGTCTTCGAAGAGATTGTTTGAGGATAATGAGTATGCTCTTTACACTGTCACTCTCTTTACTCGTGTTGCAGACAATTTCAGGACAAGTGCCCGTGAGAAAGGGTTCCAAGTGAGTATGCTGGTCAAGTTTCTGTTATTACCTCTAGAGCTTTCTTAGAAGTTAAAACTAATTATGTCCTAGTAGTAGTGATATTCCTTAGAACTGGATTTATTTCTGTGAAGCTCATCATCTGTTGTACACCATTTCTCTTTTAGGTCCGTGATTTTGAACACAGCGCTGAAGCACAAGAGACTCGCAAACAAGAGCTAGAAAAGTTGGTTCAGGATCAAGAAAGTTTGAGAACCTCTCTTTTGCAGTGGTGCTACACCAGTTATGGAGAGGTATCTACACATTGCTCTGTATAGCAGCTATACCTTATAATATCGTCTTAGAAATTCGATACCATAGTTTGCTTTATATCTGTAGGTTTTCAGCTCCTGGATGCATTTCTGTGCTGTTCGTATCTTTGCTGAGAGCATTATGAGATATGGGTTACCTCCGGCGTTCTTGGTAAATTAAGACTCCAAACTATGCTCTTTCTAGAGAATCCCTCAAGCCTGTTATTTCCCTGACCAAATTATTTTCCAGGCATGTGTCTTATCTCCGGTTGTGAAAAGTGAAAAGAAAGTACGCTCCATTCTTGAACGCTTGTGTGATTCTACCAACAGGTATGTTAAAAGGCTCTGCCTACTCATCGCTCTATGCGTAGGATACATGGAAGTTGTTTAACATTCAGTTTCATGTTGATCCGCCCGAATAAAATTGAAGTCATAGTTATGACCTTTATAACAGAGAAATTGTAAAACTTTGAAAAACCAAGAACCAAGTAAAACCATACTTGTATTGTACTGATTCCGCCCTGATTAGTTTGGGACCTTGAGGCCAGTGTGTTGATCAGATCTAAGTAGTTTGATGAGATTTCGATTTGAGTTTGTTGAGTCTCTTTGTATGAAAAAAATGCAGTTTATACTGGAAAAGCGAGGAGGACGCAGGAGCCATGGCTGGATTAGCCGGTGACTCCGAGACACATCCTTATGTCTCCTTCACAATCAACCTTGCTTAAAATTGATGAGGGATGGCTTGATGCTTTTTCTCTGTCTCTGCCTTCATCTGTTATATTTGTTTATGTTCTATATATTTCATTTTTTCCGTAATATATTATGATTTTCAAAATAAAAGAAGGAAAAATGACGCACTCAGGAGAGATGTTACTGTAATTTTATTTGGCCGGAGTCTTTTTAGATTCCGATGAGTTGCTGATACATGTGGAGGAGAATTATACTGTTGTTAAAGCCCTTTTTGTCATTTTGTTACTTGGAGTATTACTCTGTTTCGTTTTTTTTTTGTCTGAATGACAACATTATTGGCTTTTTATTGGTATTTTCGAAACGAGCGATTTGATCTGGAAGTTAGCAATCATGCAAACTGGTATTTTGTAGCTGAGTGATGATGCGAAATCGGGCAATTTGGAACCAAATTGATATATTTCTTACTTTTTTTCTCAAAAAATATTATCTTCTTGAATAACAATATGTTTGTTTTTTGTTCAGTTTAACCTCTTATAACATTCCATAATAAAAATATTATCATTCAACCTTTCGTTATTACAAAATACAAACTGCCGTTTCTACTTTTGTTTTCTTTAAAGCGGATTTAACTGTCTTAATTTTTTTTTTTGCTTTTAACAGTCGAAGCGATTTAAGTCAAGTATTTTTTTTCCTAAAGTTCGTTATCATACGGAAGCATAAAAAAAAGTCACATGGATAATGGGTTTGATGACCTCTGTAGAATGTGTATTCCATCCAAACTTTTACTAGACTACTTTAAGAAAATTACACTCTGTGATAATTGTATATTTTATTATATATATAAAACAACTGTATCAACGAGTATATGTTGAACAAGAAAGACTCGAAGGAGGAGCAGTGATGATACTGTAAAAGCGAAACACAAAGATTACAGCATCAATAGAGCAAAGATAGAAAGCTACAGATCCCAACAATGACGAGACCCAAAGAAAGATCAGGACGGAGCCGTATCGAGCTGCCTGCAATCTTCCCATTAAGCTGGCCTGAACTTGGACCAGGTGCGTCTTCACCTGGAACAGGGGAGGCCGCTGTATCGAAAGGCCGGTTTTTGGTCGGTGAAGGGAAAAACGAAGACATATCTGGTGCATTGACGTACGGTAAGACAGCAGGAGAAGCTGAGATTGTGGATTCACTGCAAACCCGAGTCCATTGAACCGATACAACGATCAAGAGAAACACGGAAAACGACAAGCAAGAAGACAGAGCCATAGGTGTTTCTTCTTTTCTTTTCTTCTGTTCTGCAAAAGAAAGATACTCTTTGCCAAGTGAGTATACATAATGGAACAGAGAAGAAGACAGATTCGTTTGTTCCCATGTGTGTGTGTGCGTGTCTTACTAAGAAACAAAGAATTGAATGAATGTGTTCACGGACCAAAGTATGGATCCTTAACTGTTTCACATGCCTATTTTTTTTGGTTTCTTCCTCTTAAGTCATGTGATTGCATTTACCTTTTTTACTTCCACCACCTATGTAGAAAGCTTTTTGTGGTTTTTCTGTCAGAAAAGCTTACCCAAAGTAAATGAAATGCGGTGAAACTTACAGAGATCTCCGATATGGCAATTGCTGATGATTCAGAAGAATATAAGATTTTTTTTTTTTTTTTGACTTATTAGTATAAGAATTACATAAGTTATTTTTAGGAAGCTTGCAATTGGAAAGAATCAAACAAAACAAGGAGGCAAAAGATGAAAATTAATGAATCCCTTAGCTTTTTTTTTTTTTTTTTTTTTTTCCTACTTTCTTTCTCAAAACAAACAATACAAGAGGCTCGTGTCGGTAGCATGTGTAATATGCAAGCTTGTTGATCTTCTTCTGCAGACTCAAATGGCTTGCGAAGGTCTTGGAATAATTTACCAGCTCGTTGTTGCTCGAGCTTTTAAGAGAGTAAAAGAATCTGATGATGCCTACAACAGTCTAAGATGAGCGGTGTCATTTAACCGCTTTACCTGCCAACCTGTTTTCCACGAGTGCTGTAACACGGTCACGGAGGAATCCTCCACACATATCTTATGTGTCATTACCGGGCTGCATCCGAGGATTCCGGTGAGAAGACACTTTATAGGTAACGAGTGTGTGAAAACTCCAATGCAGGTTGAGAGCTGAGAAGAGGAACTCTTGATGTTTACATCACCTAGATGTTGCTCGTCGTTTTGATGATTAAATATCTCTTCGTTAGCCTCGTGATCACCGGTTGTGTTCATCACCTGAAACCGAGTCTTTCCAGACTTCTTCCTCGTAAGGCTTGGGCGATGAATAGAGTGCGGACTTTGTGGGAACCCTCCTCTGGCAATGTTGTGATGTGTAGATGGAAGAAGTTCTGTCCTGAGCTTCTCTGCAACTCCTAAGAGCGTTCCGTTCAGAAACTGAACCATCCGAAACTCTACTTGTCTGAGTGATTCGCCGGATGGAGCTGAGAAATCAGGTTGGCATCTTTCTATCAAGCTTAGAGTTTCAGGTGTGTAAATCTCTGATCTATGGAAGCCTTCCCAGTCTCCTAAGCTCATCTCAACAATTGCATCTGAGGACTGTA